>NC_092874.1:338930348-339300547 GCF_028372415.1 Notamacropus eugenii | reverse complement strand
CACATGATTCTCCCTCAGAAGTTTTACTAGAACATTGCACTTGTCTAATTTCAGCCCTCTTCCTGCCTAGTTGCACCAATTTATACATTGGCTTATCAGGGATATTAAATTTATCAAAGCCTTTTCACACTTAGTTGGAATGCTTTTAAGTGATTTGGTCGACCTGATTAAGATACTGGGCACAGCATTTTATCCCATACTGTAGGTAGGATGCTGTGATTTTACTGATTTACACAACTGAACCTCTCCTTACAAAAGAAACAAATTTTTGTTTATATGTACCTTGATGGGGATCCTAATCAAAGCAATTATCCTGCTCTCCAGCTATTTCTTTTTCTTTCCTTTAATGAACAAATACTATGTTTTATGTCTCCCTACTTACCCACTTTGGGATAAATGTTTATTTCTGAACAAAGACTGGGGAGATCAAATACCTATGACACAGGGTAAAAATAAATGGCAAAGCTGTCTCTGGTCTTGAACTCTGCAGCCAGGACTGAATGAATAAAGTAGTAATTTCCTTAGCAGATCAATAAAATTCAAATGCACCTATGCCCACCATATTAGCAATTGTTTATGCAATTCCAGACTCTTTGATGCTTTGCACCATCCCTGTTGGAAGACAACAAGCAATTGAAATCTGTAACTGGCCTGCCAGATGGAAAGCTTCAGTGAGAGCTTTGTCAGCCACCTGCTATGGAAAATGGTGGTCCAGTTCCTAATTTCCCCTTTACATGGCATCTGTATGTCTGAATTCATACTCATAATACAGAAAAATTATACACATTGAAATATGCAGTGCTTCATCCAGGACCCTTACACAATTGTCTTTGTGGTAGTTGGGCCACATGCCCCTAAAAAACTAATTAAATAGCATTGTCACACAAGTGCTTGATATCCATTGCAGGAGCAGCATGTTGTTAGTGGCTGATAGAATGATGTGACTAAAAGCTAAGCAAAATAGATTTGGTAGAACCATTTCAATTATATACCTGAAGAAAGACTCTGGACTAAATGCAGCCTGTAAAAATGCGGCTGAGGGAGTCTGAAAGCAACTGTAAATTCAGTGGAACAAGGACCTGTAAAACATATAATTCGGAAATTTATAATCCAATATGCCCTGGAGATTAAAGACATCATCCAGCTTAGTTAAACTAATAACTCTAAGACATAACAAATTATTGTCTAAACAAAAAGGGATGGGGCCAGGAGTTGAAGTTTGTAATTTATTGCTTAAAAATTGAAATTAAATGAATGAACAGCATATGGACCAAAAAGCAGAAATGATTCTAAAAAGAGCAAAATCCTCCAGGCCTCTCTATTTATTAGTCTCTACGTTATCTTAAAATGTCCATCCCTTACTAAGATGATAAAGTAAGAACAGCTTTCTAACCTTCCCTCATCCAACCTCTCCCTTAAAAAAAAAAAAAAAAAAAAAAGAGTCCATGATTCACTCTTATACAAGTTCATACAATCTAGGGAAAATTGCCTCAATTGTATATAGAGAAAATATACTCAAATTCCTTTAAAAAAAGTAAATATTTCCTGGCTCCAAAGGAGTTCTAAATGAAGTTTAGTAATGCTAGCAATGAGTCCTAAATAATTACAGAAAAGAATGTCTTTTTCCTATGTCTTATCATATTTCCAAATGAATTACCATTTTCATATAGGGAGGAAGAAAAAAGGCCTCAGGAGCTTTCTTAAGCCTACTAAAGATGTGCTTTTGCTTACTGTTGTGGTGGTTGCTGCTTGTCCTGACATCACAAGGATGATATCTTGAATTTTGGGTGAATTGGATATAAGTGGGGTAGAGCTGCACAAAGTTGTCAATTTCACTCTTTCCTCCAGTCATTGAAGTCTAGTGCCAAGACAAAGGTCAAGATGACAGGATGGCCCAGGATGCAGTCACCTCTGCAGCAATTTGTTGTTTCCACGGTCCACTAGGCAGAATTCAGGTGCTTTCTAGCATGTCTCTCACTTGCCACTGGTATAGGAAGCAAGTGAATTTTAGTTATCTCCTCTTCTGCTCTGACGTCTGAAAGAAGAAAAGAAATATTAATATGATAGAGGTAGGTTCAGAACAAGTTACAGGTCAGGACAGAGTCCTGTAGCTCATCAATTGAACTTCTCCATCCTATGATTAACCCCTAAAAGCCAGAAGCATTATTGTGCAAAAATATATAATTCAGAGTCTGTTAGAACACATCAGACATGAAGCAATACGCAACTGTTGTTGAGACAAGCTTGAGGGCAGTAGTCTCCTGAAGATGAAACATACAGTTCTTCTATCTGCTTTCATCTATTATGCACTTCTGCCCACTTCAAAAGAAAACAGGATAGGCAGAGAGCTGCAGATTGAGTGATCAGACTTTTAGAACTGACAGGGAAATTAAACTTAATACTGTTAATATCAAATGTAATATTAACTGCCCCTCTCTCTTAGTAATCTTAGTAATGTTCTTCTATTTCTACTCTTGAGGTATTTACTTTCAAGTAGGTTGAGCCCCACCACAGAATGTCCACTCTGGGACCTTAATTGTAAACAAAGCTAGCTTGAGCCACATCAGCATCAAAGTGATTTTGAATGTCCTTGCCCCTTCATTAAGATTAATGGCAAATTATATCATGAAGGGTAAAACAGAATGAAGTAAGCTTTCTTGCTCAAATTGAGCAAGAAGGGCTGATGCCTCATGACTAGGCCTGGTTCCTCATATGACCTCTCTATGCTCCCTCTTCAGGTATCCCTGATCTTTTTTTTTTTTTCTGAAACTATGAAAATCTTCCTGCAGGTTTTCTTGGTGGATGTCTGTGTACTCAGATATGAATGACCCTGTGACACTTTTTTATCTCAATTAAAGATGCATTTTCCTTCCTCTAATGCATTTGATTTATTTCAGTACTATTAAAACAAATTCCTCTACATTTTGGATTAGTTCTGCTTACTTGAATGAAAGTAGGAAGACTGCAAAGGCAGAGAGATGGGGTACAATATTCAATGAGCTGGAGAGCTAAATTATTGAAGTTTTGTAAGCTCAATTTGAATTTTCACAATGAAAACTGATGGGGTTATTGAAGCGAGAGAGAGGGAGAGAGAGAGAGAGAGACAGAAAGAGAGAGAGAGAGAGAGAGAGAGAGAGAGAGAGAGAGAGAGGTGGAGAAGAAACAGGGAGACAGAGACAGACAGAGAATAACTCCCAGGAATATAGAGAAGTCAGTATAATCTCAGACACAAGAGAGAATGGAGAGAATGAAGATAGACAATCATTTTTTCTTCTTTTCCTATGGAAGTGAAAAACCCAACTCTGAAAGAAAAGCCATGCCTAAGAAGGGAAGTGAGTTGCTAGGAAGCTCTGTTCATGCAAAAGGAACTGAAGATGAGTTCACTGGGCATCCAATCAGGATCTAAGTCTCAGTAGTGAAGGACAGTATGGCCTGCCTTGTTTACCTGGGATACCTAGAGTTATTTTTCTAGGAAATTTTTCTAGGGGAACAAATTTAGAAGTCCTTCATGTTTGGGTCATCAAAGATCTTATACCTCATTGAAATAAAGTCATATTCAGACCCAGGGCCAACATCTCTTACTCACTTTTTAAGATATTAACAATGTATTAGTTTCAACCCAAGTAGGTTCTGGTAACTCCAGAATTTTATTCTGTAATTGCCAACATAACAGCCCTTTTAGTTGTGAGAGCTTATTTGAGATTTGTTTTATTTTGTCTGGTACTATAATCTCATCAAAGTAGAAACTTCCTATTCGTGTACTTCCTTGTTTGAGTACTCATCTTTGACTTAAAGTTTTAGAGAGGGTGTTGTTTGTGTCAATGAAAGGTTCAGCAGAATAACCTACATCATAGTCATACAGCCATTATGTATTCAGAGTCAAGCCTTGAACAAGTCTTCCTGTCTCAATTTCAGTTTGCCATACATAAAGCTAAACTATGCTACCTCTTGAGCCCTTCCTGTAGGTGATTAAAAATGAACAAACAAAAAACTTCAGATATTGAAATATTAATTTTTATATCTAATGGAGATGATTTTATCTATGTTAATTCAATATTTTTATTTAGCATTTTTCCTATAAAGTTTGTAACCCTTAATGCTCTTTTAGGAGATCTTCATGGATGAATATAATCGAGCATGCTATTGTTAATTCCTACTTCAACGACAACTTCCTTTTTTAGTAGTTTCTAAGGTGTTGATACCACTTTTTATCCATAAAAAAAAATTTATAGTAACAAAAACATGAATATCTGCATGTTGCACAGAACATTGTGGTTACAAATTACTCTATATAATCTCATTTTATCAATTAAATAAGTATTTCAGATATTGTGTTAGCATTGGCAATACAAAGAGAGAAATGAAATAGTCTCTGCTCCAAGGAGTTTATATTGTTGCTATTGTTTAACTTTTATTCTGGAAGATGACCATGACAACATGAAGGTGATGCCATGAAATTCAAGTGAACTGGATTTAAGTGAGGAAAGGCTCTGCAAAGTGACCAGTCTCACTCTCTCCTCCAAAGCCATCTCGGTTGAGTGACCAGATAGAGATCAGAACAACTGAAGATTGCCCAGGATGCAGTGGAAGATATTGATCTTTTCAAACTAAGGTCTTTACGAGGTCTCAGTATGACAGAGGGATTGCTCATTCAGTGATTCTATATGATGCGTTAACACACACACATACAATCAAATCCAAAATAAGTGTATAAAATAAACATGAGGTATTTTTTGGGAAGGAGGAAATAGCTACTAGGAGGAACCAAGGAGGACCAAGCTTTGAAGGAATTTAGGAATTTTAAGAGGGAAAGAAGAGAAGTAAATATATTCTAGGCATGAAGGATGGTCTGTGCAAAGTCTTGGAGACAGAAGAGGGGTTAAGAAGTGTGAAACAACAAGAAGATCAGAAGGGAAGAGGATGTAAAGAAGAGTAATGCAAAATGGAGGCTTGAAAGTTATATTGAAACCAGACTGTTTTGTTTTACTTTTTAATTCTATAAAAATGGTTCACTCTCCCAAACATATTTTTCTTTTCCTGTTGCAAAGGATTTTTTTTAAACTTGAAATATTCAGATAATTATCTTAATTGTCTACTTCACTTTGCATGAGTAAATTCGTATGACTATTTTAGGAACACAAATAAATGTCTCTTGTAATCTACATCAACAAAGTCAATTCTATTCTGTTGGAGATGTGGTACAAATATGGGCAGTTAAAATGACTGAATTAGGACAAATAAAAATCACTGAGCCTTGTTTCCCCAAGGACCCATAGGATCCTTCATTTACAGTTGGAGGGTATCTTTTTTTCTAACATTACATTTTTATTTTATTTTAAAATTTAAAAATTTTTAAATTTATTAAAATTTTTAAAATTTTTTATTTATTTTTGGTATTCAACATTTATTTCCACAAGATTTTGAGTTCCAAACTTTCTCTCCATCTCTCCTCACCCCCACCCCAAAACACCGAGCATTCTAATTACCCATTCCACCAATCTGTCCTCCCTTCTATCACACCCCTCCCTTCCTTTATGCCTATCCCTTCTATTTTCTTGTAGGGCAAGATAGATTTCCATACCCCATTACCTGTATTTCTTATCATCCGGTTGTATGTAAAAATAGTTTTTAACATTCGTTTTTGAAACTTTGAGTTTCAACTTTTCTCCTTTCCTCCATTCTCATCCATCTCCACTAAGACAAGCAAGTCAATAAGTTATACATGTGTAGTTATGCAAAAGACTTCCATAAAAGTCATGTTGTGAAAGCCTAACTATATTTCCCTCCACCCTATCTTGCCCCCATTTATTCTACTCTCTCTTTTGACTTTGGTCCTGCCCGAAAGTGTTTTAATTACTGCATCTTCCCATTTGCCCACACTTCTCTCATCACCCCCACACCCCACTTATCCCCTTCTTCTCTACATTCTTGTAGTGTAAGACAGATTTTCATACCAAATTGAGTGTTCATATTTTTCCTCCTTAGGCCAAATGTGAGAATAAACTTCACTTTTCCCTCTCACCCCTTTTTCAAATTCATTGCAAAAAGCTTTTGCTTGCCTTTTTCCATGAGAAATAATTTGCCTCCTTCCATTTCTCTATTTCTCTTAGCTTTAGATACCATCCCTTCCTATTCAACTCACCATGTGCCTTCTGTCTATATGTGTATAAACTCTCCAACTATCCAAATATGGAGAAAAGTCTCAGGAGTTACAAATGTTGTCTTTCCATGGAGTAAACAGTTCAACTTTAGCAAGTCCCCTATGATTTCTCTTTTCTGTTTACCTTTTCAAATTTCTCTTGATTTTTGTGTTTGAAAATCAAATGTTCTATTCAGCTCTGGTCTTTCAACAGCAATGCTTTAAGGCCCTCTATTTCACTGAATGACTATTTTTTCCTCTTACGTATTATACTCAGTTTTTGGTTAGGTGATCCTTGGTTTTAATTCTAGCTCATTTGACTTCTGGAATATCATATCTCAAGCCCTTCTATCCCTTAATATAGAAGCTGCTAGATCTTGGGTTTTCCAGATTGTATTTCCACAATACTTGAATTGCTTCTTTCTGGCTGCTTTCACTATTTTCTCCTTGACCTTGGAACTCTGGAATTTGGATTTGCTATAACTAGAAGTTTTTCTTTCAGGAGGTGATCAGTGGAAAATTTCAATATTTATTTTATCCTCTGCTTCTAAAACATCATGGTGATTTTCCTTGATAATTTCATGAAAGATGGTGCCTAGGCTCTTTTTTGATCATGGCTTTCAGGTATTCTCATAGTTTTTAAATTGTCTCTCCTGGATCTATTTTTCAGGTCAGTTGTTTTTCCATTGCCATAGTGCACATTGTTTTATACTTTTTCATTTTTTTGGTTTTTTTCATAATTTCTTGGTTTCCCATAAAATCCTTTGCTTCCATCTGCTCCATTATGATTTTTCAGAAACTATTTTCTTTGGTGAGCTTTGAACTTCGGTTTCAATTTGGCTAATTCTGCTTTTTAAATCATTATTCTCCTCACTTGCTTTATGGACATCTTTTGCCCATTGAGTCTGTCCATTTTATTTATTTATTCATCCATTTATTTATTTATTCCTCTGTATATCTATCTATTTATTTATTTGTTTGTTTTTTTTATTTTTGGTTTATTCATTCATTTCTTTCTTTCTTTTTTATTTATTTATTTACTTTTTGATTGGGACATTCATTTCCACAAAATTTTGAGTTCCAATTTTTCTCCCCATCTCTCTGCTACCCCCCACAGCATAACACCTTGCTTTCTGATTACCCTTTCCCTCATGCTCTTCCATCATACCCCACCTTTCCCTTATCCCCTTCTTCTCTCTTTTCTTTTAGGGCCAGATAGATTTCTATACCCCATTATCTGTATTTCTTATTTCCCAGTTACATGCAATTACAATTCTCAACATGCCTTTCCATTATTTTGAATTCCAAATTGTCTCCTTTTCTCCCTCCCCACCCATCCCCACTGAGAAGGCAAGCAATTCAATACAAGCTATGTATGTTTTGTTTTGCAGAAGACTTCCATAACAGTCATGTTCTGTAAGACTAACTATATTTCCCCATCCTACTCTGCTCCCCCTTTATTCTATTCACCCAGTTGACCTGGTCCTTTCTCAAAACTGTTTGCATCTAGTTACTCCCTTCTCCCATTTACCCTTCCTTTTGTCCTCACCCTCACCCCACTTGGCCTCTTCTCCCCTACTTTCCTGTAACGTAAGATATATTTTCCTTACTAATTTAGTGAGTATGCTATTCCCTCCTTAAGCCATACGTGAAAAGAGCAAGATTCACTTTCCCCCTCTCACCTCCTCCCTTTTCTCCTCCATTGAAAAAACAATTTCAGAGGAGCCAAGATGCCAGAGTAGAAAGACACCTATATGCTAGCTCCGAACACACAGCCCATAAAATACTTGTAAAGAAGAACTCCCAACAAATACTGGAGCAGCAGAAGCCACAGAACAACAGAGTGGAGGAGATTTCTGTTCCAGAGAGACCTGAAAAACTGACAGAAAAGGTCCATCGGGCACCAGACCCAGAGCAGAGCCCAGCCCTGCCTTGGCCGCGTGGCACAGAGAGAAGCAGATGCATGCAGGCTTCAGGGATGGAATGTCCATCAGCCACGCAGGTCCCTCCACCCACAGGTCAGTGAGAGAGTCTTTTTGGCTGGGCAAGAGGGTAGTGGGCTGTCCCCACAACTCAAGCCCCCTCGGGAGGCAGCACCAGAGACAGCAGCAGACAGGGGCTCCCAAAGCAGGCTGGAGCTCAGATCTATTACTCAAGGTCTCTACATAAACCCCCTGAGGAAACTGAGCCCCTTGTGGCGGACCTGCTCCAACCTGAGCACCTAAACTTAATCTCACACTAAATAGCAGCCCCGCCCCCGCCCAAAGCCCTGAGGCTGGGAAGCAGCATTTGAATCTCAGATGACAGCACGACCTAGTCGGATCTGGAGACGAGGTGGGTGTGGAGAGGACACTCAGAAGTCAAGTCAGTGGCTGGGAAAATGCCCAGAAAAGGGGAAAAAAATAAGATCATAGAAGGTTACTTTCTTGATGAACAGATATCTCCTCCTTTCCTTTCAGATGAGGAAGAACAATGCTTACCATCAGGGAAAGACACAGAAGTCAAGGCTTCTGTATCCCACACATCCAAAATAAATATTTCATGGGCTCAGGTCATGGAAGAGGTCAAAAAGGATTTTGAAAATCAAGTTAGAGAGGTGGAGGAAAAACTGGGAAGAGAAAGGAGAGAGATTCAAGAAAAGCATGAAAAGAAAGTCAATCCCCTGCTAAAGAAGATCCAAAAAAATGCCCAAGAAAATAACACCTTGAAAACTAGGCTAACTCCATTGGCAAAAGAGGTTCAAAAAGCCAATGAGGAGAAGAATGCTTTCAAAAGCAGAATTAGCCAAATGGAAAAGGAGATTCAAAAGCTCACTGAAGAAAATAGTTCTTCCAAAATTAGAATGGAAGAGATGGAGGCTAATGGCTTTATGAGAAACCAAGAAATCACAAAACAAAACCAAAAGAATGAAAAATGGAAGATAATGTGAAATATCTCATTGGAAAAACAACTGACCTGGAAAATAGATCCAGGAGAGTCAATTTAAAAATTATGGGCCTACCTGAAAGCCATGATCAAAAAAAGAGGCTAGACATCATCTTTCATGAAATTATCAAGGAAAACTGCCCTGAGATTCTAGAACCAGAGGGCAAAATAAGTGTTCAAGGAATCCACAGATCACTGCCTGAAAGAGATCCAAAAAGAGAAACTCCTAGGAATATTGTGGCCAAATTCCAGAGTTCCCAGGTGAAGGAGAAAATATTGCAAGCAGCTAGAAGGAAACAATTCAAGTATTGTGGAAATACAATCAGGATAACACAAGATCTAGCAGCTTCTACATTAAAGGATCAAAGGGTGTGGAATATGATATTCCAGAAGTCAAAGGAACTAGGACTAAAACCAAGAATCACCTACCCAGCAGAACTGAGTATAATACTTCAGGGGAAAAATTAGTCTTTCAATGAAATAGAGGACTTTCAAGCATTCTTGATGAAAAGACCAGAGCTGAAAAGAAAATTTGGTTTTTGAACACAAGAATGAAGAGAAGCATGAAAAGGTGAACAGCAAAGAGAAGTCATAAGGGACTTATAAAAGTTGAACTGTTTACATTCCTACATGGAAAGACAATATCTGTAACTCTTGAAACTATTCAGTATCTGGATACTGGGTGGGATTACACACAGACACACACACACACACACACACACACACGCACACACACACACGCACACGCACACTCACGCAGAGACAGAGAGCACAGAGTGAATGGAATAGGAGGGGATCATATCTTTAAAAAATGAAATCAAGCAATGAGAGAGGAATATATTGGGAGAAGAAAGGGAGAAATGGAATGGGGCAAATTATCTCTCATAAAAGAGGCAAGCAAAAGACTTTTTAGTGTAGGGAAAAAGAGGGGCAGTGAGAGAAAAACATGAAGTTTACTCTCATCACATTTGACTCAAGGAAGGAATAAAATGCACACTCATTTTGGTATGAAAACCTGTCTTACAATACAGGAAAGTGGGGGAGAAGGGGATAAGCAGGGTGGGGGGGGGAATGGAAGGGAGGGCAGTGGGAGGAGGGAGCAGTCTGAAGTCAACAATCTTGGGGAGGGACAGGATCAAAAGAGGGAATAGAAGCAAAGGCGGGCAGGATAGGATGGAGGGAGATACAGTTAGTCTTACACAACACGACTATTATGAAAGTCATTTGCAAAACTAGACAGATATGGCCTATATTGAATTGATTGCCTTCCCAAAGGGACTAGGTGGGGAGGGACGGATGAAGAGAAGTTGGAACTCAAAGTTATAGGAACAACTGTCGAGTACTGTTCTTGATACTGGCAAATAAGAAATGCAGGTAATGGTGTACAGAAAAGTTATTTGGCCCTACAGAACAAAAGAGAAGATGGGGACAAGGGATGGGAGGGATGATAGAAGAGAGGGCAGATTGGTGATAGGAGCAATTAGAAGGCTTAGTGTTTTGGGGTGGGAGGAGGGGAGAAATGGGGAGAAAATTTGGAACCCAAATTTTGTGAAAATGAATGTTAAAAGTTAAATAGATAATTTAAAAAAAAAATTTCTTATCTCTTTTATGAGTGATAGTTTGCCCCATTCGATTTCTCCCTTTCTCCTCCCAATATGTTCCTCTCTCACTCCTTAATTTTATTTTTTTAGATATCATACCTTCTGATTCAATTCACCCTGTGCTCTCTGTCTACATATGTGTGTGTATGTGTGTGTGTGTGTGTGTGTGTGTGTGTGTGTGTGTGTAATCCATCCACTTACCTAATTGCTGAGAAAAATCTCAAGAGTTACAAATATTATCTTTCCACGTAGGAATGTAAGGAATTCAGCTTTGGAAAGTCCTTTATGATTTCTTTTTCCTGTTTGCCTTTTCGTAGTTCTCTTGATTGTTGTGCTTGAAAGTCAATCTTTCTCTCCAGTTCTGGTCTTTTCATGAAGAATACTTGAAAGTCCTCTATTTCATTGAATGGCCATTTTTTCCTAGAAATATTATACTCAATTTTGCTGTGTAGGTGATTCTTGGTTTTAATCCCAGTTCCTTTGACTTCTGGAATATCCTATTCCAAGCCTTTTGATCCCTTAATGTAGAAGCTGCCAGATCCTGTGTAATCCTGATTGTATTTCCACAATACTACAATTGTTTCTTTCTAACTGCTTGCAATATTTTCTCCTTTCCCTGGGAACTATGAAATTTGGACACAATATTCCTAGGAGTTTCTCTTTTTGGGTCTCTTTCAGGCGGTAATCCGTGGATTCTTTCAGTATTTATTTTGTCATTTGATTCTAGAATATCAGGGTAGTTTTTCTTGATAATTTCATGAAAGATAATGTCTAGGCTCGTTTTTTGGTCATGGCTTTCAAGTATTCCCATATGGTTTAAATTTTCTCTCCTGCATCTATTTTCCAAGTCAGTCATTTTTCCAATGACATAGATCACGTTATCTTCTGTTTTTGCATTCTTTTGGCTTCATCTTGTAATTTCTTGGTTTATTATAAAGTCTTTAGCTTCCCCCAGCTCCATTCTCATTTTTAGAGAACTATTTTTTTCAGTGAGCTTTTGAACTTCCTTTTCCATTTAGCTAATTCTGCTTTTTAAAACCTTCTTCTCCTCTTTGGCTTTTTGGACCTCTTTTTCCAATTGACTTAGCCTATTTTTAAAAGTATTATTTTCTTCAGCATTTCCTTTAGCAAACTGTTGACTCGCTTTTCAAGCTCTTCCATGGTCTGAGGCCATTGCATGTTCATTTTGGATGCAAAAGTCTTAACTTCCTCTGACAGTATGCATTCATCTGGAAGATGGAGGGAAATACCTGTTCACCAAGAAATAACCTTCTATGATCTTATTTTTTCCCTTCTTTGTGCATTTTCCAAGCCAGTTACTTGACTTCTGAATCCTTTGTCAAGAGGAAGATCATAGTGCTCCTCCTAACCCCAGGACTGTGCTCAGGGCTGAGATTCAGATCAACTGATCAATTCTCCCAGAGGGTTTAAGATGAGCAGCTCCAACAATGGAAGCTGCCACCATACTTGGCCCCTGCCAAGAAACACTGCTGCCATACTGCTGTTTCTTCTGCCACTGCTGCCTGGTGCCCATGCTGGAGGGGGCACCTTGCTCCCCTCTTGATCAACTGGTAAAGCCATCTCACTGACCTTTGTAGCTTTTTTTGGCACTTGTGGGTTGAGGAATCTGAGACCCTCCCTGCTGGTGATTCTGCCTGGGAGGTCTGTTCTGGTCCTGTTCCTCCTGGTGCTGCATGGTCAGGGCTGGGCTCCACTTTGCTCAGCATCCCGTGGGATAGACCTTTCCTGTCGGCCTCCCAGGTTACCTTTGGCTGCAGATCTCTTTCACTTTTCTCGTTCTGTGGCTTCTTCTGCTCTAGAATTTGTTGAAAGTCATTTTTTACAGGTATTTTATGGGCTGTGGGGAAGAGCTACAGTATGTGCGTCTTTCTACTCCACAATCTTAGCTCAGCACCCCAAGTTTGCTTATTTTTAAAGGTGTTGTTTTCTTCATCATTGTTTTGGATTTCCTTTAGCAAACTGTTGACTCACTTTTCATGATTTTATTGCATTGCTCTCATTTCTCTTCCCAATTTTTCCTCTACCACTCTTAATTGATTTTTAAAATCCGTCTTGAGCTCTTCTATGGCCTGAGGCCATTGCATATTTATTTTGTAGGTTCTGGATGCAGAAGCTTTGACTTTCTCTGACGGTATGCATTATTCTTCCTCATCTGAAAGGATGGAAGAAAATACCTGTTCACCAAGAAAGTAGCCTTAGAGTAGTCATATTTTTTTCTCCTTTTTTGGGCATTTTCATATTTTTCTTGGAGTCTTTGGATCAGGAGCTTTGACTTTGTTTTCTTCTGTTTGCATACTTTGGTCTTCTTTGTAACCAAAGTAAGATTCTGTAGTCTGATTCCTTTTCTGGTTTTTGCTGATTTTCCCAATGCGTAAACTTGAATTTTCAGCTTCTTGTAAAAGTAGTTCTTTGCTTCCAGTGGGGGTGGGGATGTATTGTCAGCTGCTTGATCCCCCCACAAAATGTGGGCCTAGTGTTCCATAAACAGTGGCTGCAGCTGTCCTTGCTGCTACTGTGACTGCCATGGGTTCTTCTGCCCCCTCCTCTCTCAGTTGCCAGGCAGCAAGGGACAGATCCCACCAGTCTCCTGCACTGGTCCAACAGGGTTTTCCTACTGACTTTCCAATTTATTCTCAGAGTTTTGGCATCATAAAGTCTGGAAACCATCATAGGTGTGAGTGATTCAGTCTCCCGAACACCTGCTTGGATTCCCTCTGGGCACTTGTGGCTCACACTGGACTGTACTCTACTCCCCGTATGGCATGATAAACACTTCCAGGTGACCTCCCAAGCTTCTTGGACTGGAGATTTGCTTCATTCCATCATTCTCTGATTTCTTCAGAACCAGAATTTGTTTAGAGTCATTTTTACAGGTATTTGGCTGGGCTTGGCAGAGGTCCCTAGAAAGTTCATGCTGTTACTCCACCCTCTTGCTCTGCCTCCTTCAGAAGTCATCTTAGAGAACATCTCATTTGATCTCTTCATTTAACAGCTGAGGAATCAGAAGCCCAAAGAAGTTAGCAACCTGATCAAAGTGGAATGGTTAGAAAGTTGTAGAACCAAGATTTGAACCTGGTTCTTATCACAAAAGAGGAATACCAATTTAACAATACTGTTAAATTGAAAAAAGTGAAGAATGAAGGCTAACATCCTGATGATAAATATGGAATGTCTGAGAGGAGTTTGGAGGATTCTAAAAATTAGACTAATGACTTGAAAAAGCTGAGAAATCTATAGCTATTTTTGAGGATAGAAATAGGCCCAAGGTCATCAGGGACCCCATCTATGCCCAACAATCCACAACCAGGATGAGAATCCTGACTCTGTGAGGACATTAATTACTATGCTTCTCTTTGATTTTTTGTAAAGTCAAGAAATAACAGCAAGAGTCCACACTTAGAGCAAATCTTCGTCCTGACTACCTTGTAAAGTAGGCAGTGCAAGTATTTTTATTTGTCTATTACAGATAAGAAAACTGCAATTCAAAGAGTTGAACTGACATACAAACTCAGAGAAACACATCAGAGATTCCAATAGTAGGTGATACTGCCCCTGAAGGGGGGACAACTGGAACAATCAACGGTGGTAGTAGTAGCCTCAAATGCAATTGGGGGTCTTTGAACAAAAATAAACATAAGGAAAGAAGAGAATAAAAATGTTCATACATGTTTCATCTACTGTGTAACAGAGTTAAAATAGTAGGAATTACATTATTTTCCAAGTAAACACACTAAGTGCAAGTATTACTAGTCCGTGGTCAAGTCTGTCAACAGGTTTTAACAAGCAAGTGTTGGTAGGTGAGTATGTCCCACAGTGTTGGGAAGCTCAGCATGCAACACCAGGAATGTGTGCATGTAATGACTTGCTTACAATACAGTACTATATAGTTTACATGGCCCAATATTGTGTCGTTGAAATTTCAATGCCAGAAAAAAATACAATAGATTATTAAATCTAAGATGTTCCATTTCACAAAAATATGAAATGATGTAAATTATACATACATATGTACATATATATATATACGTATATATATATATATATATATATATATATATATATATATATATATATATATATATGTATGTATTTAAATTGAAGGGTTAAAGAAAGTTGATTGTCAGTGGGTTCTGAGTAATTTTTTTTTTATTTGAAAAGGTCTACCAAATAAATTTGTTAATCCCTGCCTTAGATAGTAAGTTTTAATTGCTTGGGATTGCCTTGGGCAAGTTGTTTAATCTCTTTGTTCCTGTTTTTCTCATCTTTAAAAAGAGGTTAAACTAAAAGATGTTTCAGATCCCTTCTCCCTATAAACTGGTGATGATGATGATGATGTTGATGATGATGACAATGATGCCAATGATAATGAGTATTGGAGCAAAAATTAAAATCCACCCAAGTATCTACTGAATATTAACCTAGTGTTCTTTCTACAGAATAATTGTGTCTACTTAAATGAGTGAGTTATAATTTACCTGAAAAATTCTCTTATGTTCTCTTATTCTCCTATAATACCACTTCATCAATGAGGCATTGCAGTATATTAATTATGAGCACAGTCTAATAGTTGAAGGATGTCTTCTTTATTGCAAAGCATCTGCAGAGGATATAAAGTCTTCATCAGGGAGGATTAATGCAGGGCAATAAACTCCTCAGCAAATGGACACCATGTGTCCTTTGTTCCCCCAGGGCCCACTAAGTTTTTCAAAGAAACCTGCCCAGAAGGTTTCAACAGAAGGCAAGAGGGGCCTTCCTTTCCACCCAGGTAACATATGTTCACTTTAAAGTGTTTTCTCTGCCACAGATTTTAAAAGAGCTCTTTGGGATGTAGACTCATAAGTACCATTAGGATTTCAGCGAATGGGGGAAAAATCTGCCAATAAGCACCCTTATAAGAAAATGGAGCCAATAAAAAACTCCACATTACGCTACTGTGTATTTGTAAAACAATGTCCATATTTTTGTCATCTATTCCAAAGAATCTTAAAAGGGAAAACTTAAGGCAAGTAGGAAGAGAGGCTACTGTTCCAGTTTGGTAGTGCATCTCATAATTTTTCTTTATCTTCTTTGGAAGTCAATTGGGATTAAATAACTTGTGCAGGGTCACAAAGAGTAAATCCTTGAGGTTGAATTTGAACTCAATTCCTCCTGTCTCCAAGGCTAGTCCTCTATTCACTGTGCCACCTGATTGCCTCTTACAGTTTTTCAAAGCAAAGTTTTGCATAACTATTTATTACCTTCTAGACACAGGGCTCCTTTTTCTGTTCATAGAAGTAAAGATTTTAGAGATTTGAAGAAACCTTAGTGGCTATATATTCAAACTCCTTATTTTAATAGATTTGGAAACTGAAGTCTTGAGAGGAGAGTTGCCTAAGGTTACAGAAATAATAAGAATTATGGGTAAGATTTGAACTCTGCTTTTCTGACTTCAAAGTTTTTAAATTACCACTCTAGAAAGAGTCCCTTCCTAGGCAAAGAAAACAAGTAGCAAAAGCAGCTATCTCTTTCCCTAAAAAGAAAAGAACAATCATCTAATTCTTCTGTTTATCTGATGTAGTAGTTACAATTGCCAACATTAGAGTCATTAATTGAAATTAAGATTTCTTTTTTTAGAAAGTTCCTATTATATGAAAATATATCTGTAAGACACTTTCCCCATTAGAGATTGAGGTTGTAATTGTGATTTGTACTTTGTTGCACACACATATACATACAGCTATATTTATATATGGCATATATATTACATATATATGCACACACATACATATAACATATTTATTTACTAATTTTTAGTTTTCAGCATTCACTTCCACAAGATTTTGAGTTCCAAAATTTTTCCCCGTCTTTCCCCTCCCCCCACTCCAAGGCATCATGCAATCTGATTATCCCTTTCCCCAATCTGCCCTCCCCTCTATCACACCTCCACCTTCTCTTATCATCTTCTCCTCTAATTTTCTTGCATGGCAAAATAGATTTCTATTCCCCATTGCCTGTATGTCTTATTTCTCAGTTACATGTAAAAACAATTTTTAACATTCATTTTTAAAACATTGAGTTCCAACTTCTTCCATACCCGTTTACCCAGCAATATCACTTCTATACCATATCCCAAATACTGTATCCCAAAGAGACCATAAAAATGGAAAAGGGTCCCACATGTACAAAAATATTTATAGCAGCTCTCTTTGTGGTGGCCAAAAACTAGAAATCAAGGGGATGCCCATCAATTGGGGAATGGCTAAATAAATTGTGTTATATGAATGTAATGGATTACTATTGTGCTATAAGAAATGATGAACAGGAAGACTTCAGAGAGTCCTGGAAATACATATATGAACTGATGCTGAGTGAAAGGAGCAGAACCAGGAGAGCTTTGTACACAGCAACAACCACAGTGTACGAGGAATTTTTCTGATAGACTTGGTGCTTCATTGCAATGCAAGGACTTAAAAATTTTCCAGTGGTCTCTTAAAGTAAAATGCCTTCCACATCCAGGGAAAGAACTATGGAATTTAATCACAGAATGAAACAGATCATTTTATTTTGCATTGTGTTTTGATTTGTTCTGTGATTTCTCCCATTAATTTTAACTCTTCTATGCAACATGACTAATGTGAAAATGTGTTTAATAGAAATATATAAGTAGAACTTATATAAAATTGTATGATGTCTGAGGGAGGCAGTGGGGACGTAGTGGGGAAGGAGCAGGAGGGAGGAGGAAAATCTAAGATATATGGAAGTGATTGTAGAACACGGAAAACAAATAAAATAATTTTAAAAATAGCTTTTTCTTGTCTCTTGTATGCGAGAAATAATTTACCCCATTTTATTTCTCCGTTTCTCCTTCTCCCAATATATTCCTCTCCAAGCTCTTAATTATATATATATATATGTATATATATATATATATATATGTATATATATATATATATATCATCCTATCATATTCAATTCACCCTGTTTCCTCTGCCTATATGTATATACTCCCTACAACTACCCTAATACTGAGAAAAGTCTAAAGAGTTACAGATATTATCTTTCTATGTAGGAATGCAAACAGTTCACAAATGATTCTCTTGATTCTTGACTTTGAAAGCCAAATTTTCTATTCCATTCTGGTCTTTTCATCAAGAATGCTTGAAAGTCCGCTATTTCATTGAATGAACATTTTTTCCCTGAAGTGTTATACTCAGTTTTGCTGGGTAGGTGATTCTTTGTTTTAATCTTACTTTGACCTCTGGAATGTTGTATTCCAAATCCTGTGATCCCTTAATGTAGAAGGTGCTTGATCTTATGGTATCCTGATAGTGTTATCACAAAACTGAAATTTCTTCTTTCTGATTGCCTGTAATATTTTCTCCTTCACCTGAAAGCTCAGGAATTTGGCTACATTACTGATAGGAGTTTTCTTTTGCGGATCTCTTTCAGTTGGTGATTGATGGATTCTTTCAACATCTATTTTGCCTTCTGGTTCTGGAATATCCAGGCAGTTTTCTTTGATAATTTATTGAAAGATGATATCTAAGCTTTTCTTTTGATCATGTCTTTCATGTCGTTTAATAATTTTTAAATTCTCTTTCCTGGATCTATTTTCCAGGTCAGCTGTTTTTCCAATGAGATATTTCACATCTTCTGCTATTTTTCATTCTTTTGGTTTTGTTTTACAATTTCTTGATTTTTCCAAAATTCATTAGCTTCCATCTGCTCCCTTCTAATCCTTAAAAATTATTTTATTCATTGAACTTTTGGATCTCCTTTTCCATCTGTTCAATTCCTCTTTTTAAGGCATTCTTCTCCTCATTGGCTTTTTGTATTTCTTTTGCGACTTAGGTTATTCTATTATTAAGGTTTTATTTTCTTCAGCATTTTTGGGTTTCCTTTAGAAAGCAGTTTACTCATTTTTCATGGTTTTCTTGCACCACTCTCATTTCTCTTCCCACTTCTCTTTTTACTTCTCTTACTTGATTTTCAAAATCTTTTTTGAACTCTTCCATGGCCTGAGACCAATTCATATTTTTCTTGGAGGTTTTGGATGTAGGAGCTTTGACTTTGCTATCATCTTTTGTTTGTATGTTTGGGGCTTCCTTGCCACCAAAATAAGATTCTGTAGTCTGATTCTTTGTCCGGTTTTTGCTCATTTCCCCAGTCATTTACTTGAGTTTTGAGCTCTTTGTCAAGATAGTTCTCTGCTTCCAGTGGAGGTGGGTGTCTGTACTGTCAGCAGCTTGATTCCCCTCCCCCCATAATCTGTGGTCCTAGAGCTCCATAAACAGCCTCTGTTTCTATTGTAGTTGCTGCAGGCTCGTCTACCTCCTCTCCTACCCTGGGACTGGGATTGGACCACTCCACTCTTTCACACAGGCCCCACAGGTTTTTTCCACTGACCTTCCAATTTGTCCTCAGTTTTTTGGGTTTCTGAAATCTGGAAACTGCCACAGGTGCCAGAGATTCAGTTCACTTGAGGCCTGCTCAGGTCACATTTGTGCTGGTACAGTCCTTGCTGGACTATGCTCTGTTCCCAGTATAGCATGAGAAACACTTCCTATTGTCCTTCCAAGCTCTCTTGAGCTATGATTTGCTTCACTCTGTCATTCTCTGAGTTCTTCATCTCCAGAATTTGTTTTTAGTCATTTTTTACAGGTATTTGTCTGGGTTTGGGGGAAGAGTTCTAACAATTATTTGCTTTTATTCTGCTATCTTGGTTCCATGTCCCTGTCAATTGTTCTTGAAAAGGACCATGACATCAAGGAGATGATGATATGACTTGCAATTGACTAGTTTGAGTGAGAGAGGGATGTGTAAAGTCACCAGCCTTACTTTCTCCTCCAGAGCCTTCTGCATCCAGTGGCTGGATATCCATCAGGACAACTGCAGATTGCCCAGAATACATTGGGAGACCTTGGTCCTTTTAAATATGGTCTTTTCAGGTTCTCATTTGGAGTGAGGTAACACCCATTCAGTGAATAAGTCTAGACCGTTTTAAGAAGTGAGTCAAGGCATGGCCCTTTAAAAAAATAAGAATTAAAAAAAATCAAGCTGGGAAAGAAAAACTCTTAGGGTGGCAGGCTAAAAGAGAAACAGTTACTATTTACATTCACTCTGATACAGGAGGGCCGACATTATAACCATTAAGTTCTGGTTGGGCAGGGATCAATTGTACAGTTCATGATATCCATGGTGAACTGGGTTTAAGGCTTGTTGCTTGAGAAAGAAATGTAGCCACTAAACCTTAAGTTAACTAAGTAGCTTTCAGTCATCAAAATGCACCTTTCTTTGGGCAGAAAATCCTCAGGTTGGGGCAGAGGAGGGGAGAAGAGGAGGGGAGGGGAACAGAGAAGAGGGCAATGATGAGTTACCCAGTTGGAACTGTCTAGCTGGATCCCCATTCAGGCATCTCAGACTACTCACAGGTTGTGATTTGTATTCTTTTCCAGTCTTTAAAGGTACTATGAACTCTACTTTTGGTACTTCAAGTTGGAGAGGAGGAATTTGATAAAATGGTCCTGGAGGTCCCTACTACTTCTAGAGCTATTAACCTAGCCTTATAGAGTGGTCTAATTTGTAGATGAATACGGATTTAGAATAAGAAGATCATAGAAGACCTATGTTTAAATAGGAGCTCTGATACTAACACACCATCAGAAAGTTTTTAAACCATTTGAGTTCTGTTTAATATGAAAAATGAGGTGGTTGGTTTAGGTCCCTGGTGTCAAACTCAAAAAAAAAAAAAATAGATCCCTACAGAATATAGTGATTTGGAAAACCCCTGGTTAACCTTATTTATGTTTTATGGTACTGAATATTTATTTCTTTTGGTAAACATTACCCAATTATATTTTGATGTCGTTCAGGCTTACCTGGGAACTCTTACCTTTCATGTGACTCTATAAGCTTGTGTTGACACCTCTAATTTAGATAATCTATACAGTTCATTTCTTCCATTATTTTTCCCCTTAATTTTACATTTTATTTTCAGTTCCAAATTCTCTTCCTTCCTTCACCCCCTTTCCTACCCATTGAAAAGGCAAGAAATATTACATGTATTATACAAATGTATGTAAGGAGGATTTTGTTATCCTTCTAAGTGCTAGGTTCTCAGGATTCATGACCAGGGGAATGTCTATTAGTTAATTTATTAGTTATTTTCGTTAATTTAACTGCTAGAGAAGTATTAGTTAATTTAACTCCTAAAGAAGCCCCAAGATCTTCCATAGCAGTTCCTGGAGTCATAGTGATAGGCAATCCTACTGAGGATGTGCCATGAGATATGGCATGACATAATTGATATTCACTATACTTGCACAGAATAAGGATATTGTTAACCTGTCAACTTATTGATGTCAATATGACCTCTCTGTCCGCTACCCTATAAAAGAAATGCACACTGGTCAGTGAGTGGGGAATCTATGGAGTAAACATAGGGGACCCAGGGAGAACCCATAGGGGAATCTTTGTGTACTTTGACCATGTGTATGTCTCAATTGACCCCTTCAAGATGTAGGGGTAGTCGCCCCACCCCCTCCTCACTATCCCCTGCAAGAAAGTTGATTAGAGAATGCTGTAGTAGGTGATTGTCCCATTATCAGCATATATTTGAGAAGACTGGATCAAAATAACACTGATTATTAACCCCTCTGAAGGTGTCTACCTGTCTAACCAGATCAAGAGTGAACTTGTTAGAGGTTGGAATCCAAAACTCACATACTTCCTGTGTGTTATCTGTGAAACAATACATTAAATCATGCAAAAGATTTATGCATTAGCCGTGTTCTGGGGAAGAAAAAGCAAGAAAATAAAGGGGAAAATAAGCTTCAATTGGCATTGTCAATCTATTGGTACTATCTGGAGGTGGATGGTATTTTTCATCAGTCTTTTGGAGATGTGGTGAATCATTGTGTTTGTCTTTCGTTGCTGAAGAAGACCATGTCATCAGAGAAATAATGACATGACTTGCCCTTGACTTTGTTTTGAGGGAGGGAGGGCTATGCAGGTCACCAGGCTCACTTCTCCTCTAGAGCCATCTGAATCCAGTGACCAGATATTCATCAGGATGATTGGAGATGACCCAGACAATTGGGGTTAAGTGATTTGCCCAAGGTCACACACCTAGTGAGTGTCAAGTATTTGAGGTGAGATTTGAATTCAGGTCCTCCTGATTCCTTCACTGTTGCTCTATCCACTGCACCATGTACCTGCCCCACTGTGTTTTATATATATGTATATTGTTTCCCTAGTTCTTCTCCCTTCACTTTATAACAGTTCATATAAGTTTTTCCAGGTTTTTCTGACACCATTCCCTTTATTATATGTCGTGGTAAAATAGCATTCCTTCATATCCATATACCATAACTTATTCAGATATTCCCCAATTGATTGACATCCTTTCAGTTTTCAAAGAGAATTGCTGTAAATATTTTTATACATATGGGGCTCTTTCACTTTCTTCTGACCTCCTTGGAGTATAGACCTAGCATCCACATTGATGGGTAGAAGGCTTTGCAGTTTTATAGCCCTTTGGATATAGTTCTAAATTGTTCCATAAAATGGTTAGGCCACTTCACAGCTCCACCTGCTGTGCATTAATGTCCCTATTGTCCCACCTCCTTTCATCATTTGCCATTTTATTTTTCTATTATATTAAACAAGCTGGTGGGTGTGAGATGGTTCCTTAGAGTGGTTTTTAATTGAATTTCTCTAATTACTAGTGGTTTAGGGTATTTTCCATATGATTATGGATAGCTTTGATTTCTTTTTCTGAAAACTGCTTGTTCATTTCCTTTGACTGTCAATTGGGAAATTTCTCTTATTTTTATAAATTTCATTTAGTTCTCGATATAGTGATGAAATAAAACCTTTGTCAGTGAATATTGGATTCTGCCCCCATTCTCCTGTTGCCATCTCAGTTTCTTGCTTTTCTTCTGATTTTGACTACATTGGTTTTGTTTTGGTGGAGAGGAAAATTTTATTTTTATGTGCTCAATTTCTTGTCTTATTTGGTGATAAATGTTTTCCTATCTATATATCTGACAGGTAATTTTTCCCCCATGTACCTCTATTTTGCTTATATTACTCTTTAAATTTAAATTGTGTACTCATTTTGACCTTATCACATATTATTATTATGTTGAGTGAGATTTTGGTCTATGTCTACTTTCTACCAGACTACTTTCCAGTTTTCCCTGATGTTTTTTGTTTGTTTTTTGTGAAATAGTATGTTCTTGCCCCAATAACTGGAATATTTGTCTTTATCAGATAGTAGGTTATTGTACTTATTTACTACTCTATCTCATATACCTGCTCCACCACTCTATTTCTTATCCAGCATCAAATTGCTTTGATGATTACAACTTTATAATACGATTTGAGATGTGGTACCACTAGGCCCTCCCTTTTTAAAGAAGTTGATTCCTTTGTTATCCTTGACCTTTTGTTCTGCTAAATTATTATTATTAATATTATTATTGTTATTATTATTGTTGTTGTTATTTACTTCTATAAAACAATTCATTGATAGTTTTTGGTTTTGGTTTTTGGTATAGTGTGAGTAAATGAATTAAATTAGGATGTAGTGCCATTTTTATTGTATTACCTTATCCTACTCATGAGTAATTAACAGTTCTACAATTATTTCAATTTGTTTTATTTATGTGAAGAGTAATTTCTAATTGTATTCATATAATTCCAGTTTGAATATTGGCATGTAGACTCCCAAGTATGTCACAATTTCTGCTATTATTTTAAATGGAACTTTTTTCTTTCTACTAAGTTTTGTTGTTAATATATAGAAATATGGATGATCTGTGTGAATTTATTTTGTACACTGAAACTTCAGGAAAGTTGTTAATAGTTTCAATTATTTTTTTTATATAATTGACTCTCCTAGTTTTCTAATATACCATGATATCATCTGTAAAAAGTGATACCTGTGTTTCATAATTTCCTAGCCTTATTCTTTCTATTTTTTTCTTGTCTTATTGCTATAGCTAACATTTCTTGTAAAATATCAAATGACGATGATAATGGACATCTTTGTTTTACTTTGTTTTCGTTAGAAATACTTCTAGCTTATTCCCATTATACACAATACTTGCTTCTAGTTTTAGATAGATACTTAATCTCATATTAAGAAAAATGTCATTTATTTCTATGTTTTCTATTTTTAATAGGAATTGCTGTTACATTTTGTCATAAGATTTTTCATCTATTAATACAACCACATGTTTTTATTAACTCTTGTTATTGACATGATCAAGTATGCTTATAGTTTTCCTAACTTTGAATAAAGAATAATCCATTCTTTGAATAAATCTCACCTAGGCATAGTATATAACTTTTGTGATATATAACTACAATCTGTTTCTACTACTTTCTTTAAATTTTTCCATGGCTGTTCATTAGGGAAATTGGCCTAAGATTTTTTTTAATCTGTTTTAGCTTTCCCTGGATTAGGTATTAACATTTTATATGTGTCATAGAAAGAATTTTGTAGGACTCTCTCTTTACCTATTTTTAAAAAGTTTTTGCAATATTGGAATTAAATATTCATTAAATATTTGATTAAATTTGCTTTTAAATCCATCTGTTCTTTCCCTCACTCACTTTCCCCCTTTCATAATTTATTTCTTATCCAATTTCTTTTTCTCAAGATAAAGTTATATAAGTACTCTGTTTCCAAGAGTTCATCTGAATAATTCATATTTTTATCAATATTCATCCATTTCATTTAGAATATCAGTTTTATTGGCATATTATTGAGAAAAACATTGTTCATAGTGATTGTTTTAATTTCATCTTCATTGGTGGGCCATTTACTATTTTGATTTTTGATACTGGTAATTTATTTTTTAATGAAATTAGTCAATATTTTATCTATTTTATTACTTCTCCCACACAAAACTACTTCCTGGTTTTATTTTTTAAATGTTATTTTTTTTATTTCAATTTTATTAAACTCTATTTTTTCAGGATTTCTTCTTTGGTGTTCAATTGGGAATTTTTGAAAAAACTTTCTGGGTTTTTTATTTAGTAGCATGACCAACTTACTAATCTGTACTCTCTCACTTTTATTAGTGGAAATGTTGGGATAATTATATTTTCCCCTAAATGCTACTTTGACCGTATCACACAGATTTTGATGTCATCTCATTGCTGTCATTATATTAATGAAGTTATTGATGTTTTGGTGATTTGTTTTTTAGCTCTTCATTCTTTAGAATTAATTTTTTCAGTTTACAATTAATTTGTGTCTATGCTTACAGGGCACCTTATTAATTGCAATTTTTTAGCACTTTGATCCAAAAAATAATCAAAAGATACATTTAGTAGTTCTGCTATTCTGCATTTGTTTCTGAGGTTTTTATGTCCTGATACATAGTCACTTTTTGTGAAGCTGCCATGTACAACTGAAAGATAGGCATACTCCTTTCTATTCCTTTTCAATATTCTCCAGAGGACCATTATAGCTAACTTTTCTAAAATATTATTCACTTCCTTAACTACTTTCTTGTTTATTTTATGGTTAGATTTATCTTATTTTGAGGGGTAAATTAAGGTCTCTCAAGAATTTGGTTGCTATGTCATTTTGTACATATATGTCCATATAGATATTGATTTATTGTATATGGTTCGTTTTTAGTAAAGTGTAGTTTCCTTGATTTTCTCTTTTAATTAGGTCTATTTTTGCTTTTTCTTTGTCTTAAGCTCATTATTATTTCTCCTTGTCTCTTGTAAAAACATATTGTTAGATTCTAGTTTCTAATCCATTCTGCTATCTTTATCTGACTCATGAATGAGTTTATTCTATTCACATTCATGGTTGTTATTGCTAGCTATGTATTTCATTCTATCCTTTTTTATTGCCTCTCTTGATCCACATTCCCTCATATCACCTTTCTCTTTTGCTTAGCCCCTCCTCTCAAATTCTTTTGTATAATATGAATTTCTCTTCTCAATTATGTGCATGTATATATTCATATATATGTATATATATATTCACATGTGTTTATGAATGTATTTCCTTTCTTGAACAAGTTCACATGAAAATGAGGTTCAAGTGTTGCCTTCTCCACCATCCCATTTACTTCTTCATGTAAAAAGATTTCTTCATATGCCTCCTTTATGTGACATAATTTTCACTATTCTTCATTTCACTTCCTCTTTCTCCCAGTGTATTCTTCTTCTTTATCATAATTCCATTTTTTCTTTTGAGATCATCTCAACATAATAATAGACTTGTATCCATATCCTCTGTATAAGTAGACTACTTCGAACTGCCTTAATGATAATAATGTTCTCAGAGGTGATTTTTTTATTCCCAGATATGAATATAAAATGCTTAACCTCCTTAAATCCCTTATGATTTTGCATTCATGTTTACCTTATATAAGTCTCTTGGGGTTTGTGTTTGAATGTCAAATTTCTATTCAGATACAGACTCTTCATCAGGAAAAGTTCTCTATTTCATTGGGTTCATTGCTTTTTCCTTCTCCTGTAGGATTATCCTCAGTTTTGCTGCGTAGGTAATTGTTAGTTGTAATCCTAGTTCTTTTACCTATAGAATGTCATATTGTAAGCCCTGTAGTCCTTTTTGATGGTAGCTAACAAATCATGAATGTGACTCTGTGGTATTTGATTTGTTTCTTTCTGGATGATTTTAGTAGTATTCTCCTTGATCAGGGAACTTTGAATTTTGTCTGTGATATTCCTGTTTTCACTTTGGGATTTTTTTCAAAAGATTTTTTGAAATGGATTCTTTCTACTTTACCCACTGGTTTTAAGATATGTGGGCAGTTTTCCATTATGATTTCCTTAAATATGTTGTATAGATTCTCTCTCTCTCTCTCTCTCTCTCTCTCTCTCTCTCTCTCTCTCTCTCTCTGTCTCTCTCTCTCTGTCTCTGTCTGGCTCTCTCCGTCTCTGTCTCTCTCTGTCTCTCTGTCTATGTCTCTGTCTCTCTCTGTCTCTCTCTCTCTCTCTCTGTCTCTCTCTCTCTGTCTCTCTCTCTCTGTCTCTCTCTCTGTCTCTCTGTCTCTCTCTCTCTCTCTCTCTCTCTCTCTCTCTCTCTCTCTCTCTCTCTCTCTCTCTTCATGTCTTTCTATCTTTCTCGCTCTCTGTTTATCATGGCTTTCAAGCAGTCCAGTGATTCTTAAATATTCTATCCTCACTCTATTTCCTATGTCAATTGTTTTTATCTGAAATATTTCACATTTTTTTCTATTTCTTTTTCAGCTTTTTGACTTTATTTTGTTATTTCTTGATTCCCTGTATAGTCACTAACGTCTACTTACATAATTCTACTTTGTAAGGAGCTATTTTCTTCAATGAGGTTTGTATTTCTTTTTAACATTGGGAAAATTCTGCTTTACAAGTTTCTTTTTCAGTATTTTTATACCTCTTTTAACAAACTGTCAATTATATTATTATAATAACATCATATATTTCATTTTTCAATTTTCCCTTCACCACTCTGATTTCTAAAACGTTTTGCTCATTTTTATCTTCTTCTTTAACCGTTCTAGGATTTGTTCTTTTTTTCCCTTCTGAACTGTTCTTTGAGGCCTTATAGGTGTTCTTAAATCATTGTCTTTTGAGCTGTGTCTTGAGATTCCTTGTCACTATAGCAGATTTTTATTTTCAGGCTCCCCTTTTTTTGGTTGTTGTTGTTGTTGTTCTTTGCTCATTTTTTTCAATATATCTCTTGTCTGTGGGCTTTGTATTAGAAGTGACCTCTGTTTCCCCCTAGAGGCTGGGGCAGGGAGAAATATCTGGTATCAGCTTCTGTGTTTTCTATTGTTCTGCTACTTTCACAGCTGAATGGGTGCAGGTAATTTGTTGAAGCTTCGAAAGTAGCATGATCTGGGGAGAGATTCTATATGGGAAGATGAGGCATACGTAGCTCCAAAGAATTTTATCATTATTAAGGAAGTTAGGACTCTACATGGACAGGAGACACAGAAGTCAGTTGGTTATGTTGTGGGGGCACAAATGATAAACATTTCCTTTTTATTATTTGGTAGAAGATCAAGTCTGACCCTGTTCCCAAACATGAGACTATTTTCTAAGAGAGAGAGAGTGAGAGAGAGAGAGAGAGACAGAGAGAGAGAGACAGAGACAGAGACAGAAAGAGAAGTACTTAGACAGTAACATCTGGAAGAGGATAATTGTAGTCATGAAAACATTAAAGATAAAATAAATTGGGGTTCTGTGTTCTTAGAGAAAAAAAATTAAATATGACTCTTACCATCCAGGACTATTTGAAGGAAGGATGGAGGGAGGAGGTGACTGTGACATTAGCATTCCTTGCACTGATGAAATTAATGTAAGTTATTAATGATGACCTCATTGGGATAAGTCACAACTAATATAAGGAGGCTATATTTCTCCTTTTTGTGAACCATTCTTAGTCATAATTTACAGGATTGAAATGAAACAATTATTACATTAACTGTATCTCTGTATACTTGAAGGAAATACTAAAATATTGAAATTTTTTTTTAATTAAGATTGAACATAAAAACACTACCAAAAGCATTTCTTTTATATTATTCTGCTTCTGGGAGGCATAGTCAAAAGTATTTGAGCAACACGCAGAAGGGATTATATTTTCATGTCCCTGAATCAAAATTTCATATGATTCCAAAACAAAGTTTCCCTCCTTTACCATCCTCACTATTTGTTCTCAAATAGTTTTTGGAGATTAAAATTTAAAAGTTGCCCAAAGAATAATATGAAGGTGCCTGATGGGGTGGAGCATGTTACTGACGACTGGCAAATGAACATGGTATGAAATACATTGACAAGGAGAAAAAGAGGTTGGGTTGGGCATAGAGAGAATTGGTGACAACAGATTGGTATTTTCAGTATCACATTGATATTTTTAAGACGGAACAACTATTGGGAATTGAATGCCAAGGAGGATTTAAGAAGAAAAAGTAATACAAACCTCAGAAGTTGAGGAAAAGCTGAAAGGTTAGGACCTGTATGCATGGAGATATTATCCACACTATAAAAGAGGAAGGTGAGAAACAAGAATTTATTTAGTACCTAGTACGGCTTAGTAGTTGTCTAAGCACTTTACAAAGCAGTTAGCTTGTGCAGTGGGCCTGGGGTCAGAAAGACCTGATTTCAAATTCACTTTCAGACATTTATTAGCTGTGTGACCTTGGGCAAATTATTTAACCTTGTTTGTCTAAATTTCCTCATCCGTAAAAATGAGCTGGAGAAGGAAATGGCAAATTACTCCATAATCATCAATAACAAACAAAACATTTAATTTTATTTGGAATATGTAGAATTGAATCCCATGTAGATACCATTTAAGTGAGAGTAAAAATCACTCATCATTTCATCATCACCATCATCATAATCATTTTATATAATAATTACAATATATTAGGTACTATGCTAAGTGCTTTACAAATAATATTACATTTTATCCTCTCAAATAACCCTAGGAAGAATGTGCTATTATTGTTTCCATTTCACAATTCAGAAAACTAAGCAGGCTAAGGTTAAATGATTTGCCTACATCTACACAACTACTTAAGTGTCTGACAGTACATATGAATTTACATCTTCTTGAATTCATTCTAAGTGCTCTATCCAACTGAGCCACCTAGTTTCCTCAAGTTAGCATTTATAGAGCATTTTAAGGATTGCAAAATATTTACAGTCATCAATTCATTTTATCCTCATGACAATCCTGAGATAGAGGTGCAATTATTATCATTCTTATTTTATAAATGAGGAAAGAGGCAAATAGATAAAGTAAATTGCATCTGATGCAGTATTTGAACTGAAGTCTTTTTGATTTTAGGACCAGTGTGCAATCCAACATATGACTTTGCTACTTCCAAATAATAATAACAATGAAATAAGGATTTCATTATTACTTAAAATTAACAATAAACAATATAAACATTATGTAAAGTTTATAGTATAAAAATAACATCTACTTCGTAGTATAATATATAAATTTATTATATAACATGTGACATGAAATAATTTTTATAAAAATGATATAATAGTTGTTAAATATAATAATAAAATTATGATGTAAAATCAAACTATAATAAAAATTTTTACCCCAAACACTTTAATTAATTAACTAATTACTGTAAGTTAGTATTATTACTAGCTGTTTTCATATTTGATCTCTAAGGATAAGGACTGTATCTATAGTTTAAGAGCTATAGAGAACACCCAAGAGAAGAACCTCTCAATAAATGCATGTCACTTCATCCTCTGCAACTTAGAGACTTGGAGAATTGTCTAGAGTACTCAGTGGTCACGAGAATTGTCCAGGGTAATACTGTAAATATGTTGCAGATATGGAATACGAACTGAGGGCTTTCTAGGTTTCTGACTGTCTCTCTATCCAATCTATCATATGTCCTCCCCTTACTTTTCCCACATTAACCTTTAAGGAGTGTCTGGGTTCTACTCTATTCAAGACAGTTGAGGGGATTATTTTTTCCAGTTTTTTCTCAGAAGTGTACAGGATCTAATAAATTTTACCACTTTCTACTCTCCTTGGTGTAAGCCTTTGACCTCCTTTTTTTTTTTTTACCAGTCTGTGTCTCAAAAAAGATTTTTATGAGGTAATTGTCATCAGCACTTAGAAATCTAATCACAATGACAAAGAGGTAATGTTTGGCCTTCGCTGTTTTCCGAAGTGCCCATATTAAAAGAATGAAATATTGTTGCAGCAATGCCAGAGAATGTAAGTTCGTTCTTTATACTTGATATAAATGAGCTTCTCTAAGATCTAAAGCTTATTTTGCAAGATTAATGCAAGTTCAGATCAATAAGGTCAAATTTTACTACTCTACTGCTTTCGGAATTGAACATCTATTAGACTGAAAAGAATAATCGACCATTTTGCAAAACAAAATAGGGAATAATGTTATGTGACAGATTGTGATACTTATCACCAACTAGAATACTTTAATAGAAAAAGCACAAAATTTAATTTTAAGTGTTAGATTAATTGTCTTCTCTGCCATCCTCCAGGAGATTACACTTAAACATGGAGGATATCTTTTAGTTACATCTCTCTTAGGAGAGAGGACATAGACTATTTTATGTGACGAAGAGCAAGTAAGCTGGTTGGCCTGAAAGGAGTGTTTATGAAGGTGAGTGATATTTAGTAAGTCAAATGAATTTTGTATTTATATACTTGGATTGTGTGTGTGTGTGTGTGCAGCTGTATTTGAGTGTATGTGTTTATCTCTGTGTATGTATCTGTGAGTATGTGTGTGTGTGTGTGTGTGATATTTGTAAAATTTCAGCTATAAAGTGGATGTGATATAGTAGAAAGTGTGATAAATTTGATATGTACTGGACCTGGGTTTAAATTCTGGATCTTACAGTTGATAACCTTCAGCAGGTCATTTAATATCTGTGAGATTCAGTTTTTCATCTATAAAGGGAGGAGCACAGATAGAAAATCTCTAATGAGACTTCAAAAATCTAGAACCCTATGACGGTTTTAAATAGTGAATCCTACTTGTTTATTGATCAACCTTCCTTTTTTTTTTTTTTAATCAGAGATTTTTTCCTATTCATCACATTCCTAACATGGTTGTCACTTTTATTTGTTCCTCTGGTTGGATAAATAAACAGGCGATTTAGCAAGAGAGATATTAAAATAAATAAATATGAATTTAACTAAGTGTTTATGTGTATGAATTACCCATTTGGGGGAGTACAGAGTGACAAAATTCTATACTTTAAATTGTTATATTGTGGGGGATACTTCTAAATGGCAATACATCTATTGAGGAGTATGCCAGATTATGTCATTTTAGGAAAAGTCAATTTTTTATTAAAAATACCTTCTAAGAATTGGAAAAAATGATTTTTTGATCCGAAATTATCATATAGGGTGTATGTGAAAATTTTTATTTCTACAGTCAAATGTAATTTACAGGATTCATTTAAATTCTTGGAAAACCTCTTGATGATAACCTATCTGAACTTTTACTTCCTTCCTTCTTTCTTGTCTTCCCTCCCTCCCTCCCATTCCCCCCTCTTTTCTTCCTCCCTCCCTTCCTTCCTTCCTTCCTTCCTTCCTTCCTTCCTTCCTTCCTTCCTTCCTTCCTTCCTTCCTTCCTTCTTTCCTTTCCTTCCTTTCCTTCCTTTCTTGTTCCTTTCTCATCTTGAAATAATTTCTACCAAAGAAGAATTTAAGATGATATGATATATAATAACATATATATGACATGACAAGATATAATATAGTACCAGGTGATGTTGCAAAAGATAAAAAAAAATATGTATTTTCCCCACAGATAAAGGAAATGAGGCTCTTCTTTCATACTTCTTTGTAAAAACAATTTTCAAAATAAGGGGAAAAGCAGGAAACCAATCAGCAGAAACTAGTCCTAACCAGGTTTAAGGTTGGGACTGGGTAAGTAGGTCAGCTAGCCATGCAGCAGGCATCCTTAATATGCTTGATTGCTTCATGAATATTAACTTCTCCTCCCTTGGAGGAGTTAAAGATTATTTACATGTACATGAAATGTATGCGGAAGAAGGAGCAACATATGAAGCAGGTACCATGAAATAGTGTGGGAAGCTCTGCACTTCAGAGTACTCAGTCAGTGAGCAAATGAGGAAGGAACTTTGCATTTCAAGAAAGGGATATATTGGCTTGTCCTCAGTTCTGTAGGTGTGTAGGTGTGCCAAGGCTACAACGCATCTGCTTCTTGCAGGGGTGGAAAAGCAACTATGAAACGATTATTTATTTTTTAATATACAAATTATATATGAAATACATAAAAATGTGTATCTTCAGTTCTTAACACTCACTTTCACAAGAATTTGAATTCAAAATTTTCTCTGCATCTCTCCATACCCCCTACTGCAGGACAGCATGTACCTCATCTAACCCTCTCATTGAGGAAACAAGCAATTCAATATGGGTCAGACATGTGTAACAATGCAGAGTGCTTCCATAATAGTTATGTTGTAAAGGACTAGCCACATTTCCATCTACCCTATTCTGCCCTTCATTTATTCCATTCATTGCCTTGACTTGTCCTCCCACAATAGTGTCTGGTTCTGATTATCCCTTTCCCCAATTTGCTGTCCCTTCTATTATCATGCATCTTCTTTCCCCTTCTCTCTTGATTTCCTGTAGGGTAAAATAGATTTCCATATTCAATTGAGTGTGTTATTCCCTCCTTAAGCCAGATCCCATGAGAGTAAGGTTCAATTTAATATCTCTCTTGTTAAATCTCCTGCTTATTTATTCAACCATAGGAACAAATAAAAGTGCTAAAGGAGACCCAAAAAAAAATGCTGAAGAGAATAAAACCTTAAAAAAAAGACTAACTCAAGTGGCAAAAAAGGTTCAAGAAGCCAATGAGGAGAGGAATACTTTAACAAAAAAGAATTAACCAAGTGGAAAAGGAAGTTCAAAAGCTCACTGAAGAAAATAGTGCTTTGAAAATTAGAATGGAGCAGGTGGAAGCTAATGACTTTATGAGAAACCAAGAAATTACAAAACAAAAGAAAAAGAATAGAATAATTGAAGACAATGTGAAATTTCTCATTTGAAAAACAACTCACCTCGAAAATAGATTCAGGACAGACATTTTAAAAGACTACCTGAAAATCATGATCAAAAAAAGAGCCTAGACATCACCTTTCATGAACTTATTAAGGAAAACTTCTCTGATATTCTAGAATCAGAAAGTAAAAAAAAAAAAAGGTATTTAAAGAATACACAAATCATCTCCTAAAAGAGATCCAAAAAGAAAACCTCCTAGGAATATTGAAGTCAAATTTCAGAGTTCCCAGATCAAGGAGAAAATATTGCAAGCATCCAGAAAGAAACAATTCGAGTGTTGTGGAAATACAATCAGGATAATACAAAATCCAGCAGCTTCTACATTAAGAGCTCAAAGAGTTTGGAATATGATATTCTAGAAGTCAAAGGAACTAGGATTAAAACCAAGAATCACCTTCCCAACAAAACTGAGTATAACATTTCAGGGGGAAAAAATGAACCTTCAATGAAATAGAGGACTTTCAAGCACTTTTGATGAAAAGACTAGAGCTGAATAGAAATTTTGACTTTAAAACACAAGAATAAAGAGAAGCACAAAAAGGTAAGCAGGAAAGAGAAATCATAAGGGACTTACTAAAGTTGAACTGCTTACACTCCTACATGGAAAAATAATATTTGTAAGTCTTGAAACTTTTCTCAGTATTTGGGTAGTTGGAGGGATTATACACACACACATATAATATTATATGTATATATATATATACATATATATGTATATATATATATATGTATATATGTGTATATATACATATAATATTATATGTATATATATATATACATATATATGTATATATATATATGTATATATGTGTATATATGTATATATATATACATATATATGTATATATATATGTGTGTGTATATATATATATATATACACAGAGAGAGAGAGACAGACAGAAAGAGAGAGGGAGAGCACAAGATGAGTTGAATAGGAAGGGATGATATCTAAAAAATAAAATTTAAGGGTGAGAGAGGAATATATTGGTAGGAGAAAGGATTAAATGGAGTGGAGCAAATTATCTCCCATAAAAGTGGCAAGAAAAAACTTTTTCAATTGAGGGGAAAAGTGGAGATGTGAGAGGGGAAAAAAGTGAAGCTTCCTCTCATCACATTTGACTTAAGAAGGGAATAACATGCACACGCAATTTGGTATGAAATTCTATCTTACACTACAGGAAAGAAGCAGAGAAGGGGATAAGTGAGGTATGCCAGGGAATAATAGAAGGGAAGAAAATGGGAAGAGGGAGTAATTAGGAAAATTAGGAAAACACTTTAGGGGAGGGACAAGGTCTAAACAGAGAAAATAGAAGAAGATAGGATGGTGGAAAATATAATTAGGCTTTGACAACATAACTATTATGGAGATCTTTAGCAAAACTACACATATATAGCCTATATTGAATTGTTTGTCTTCTCATTGGGGATGGGTGGGGAGAGAATAAAGAAGAGAAGTTGGAATTCAAAGTTTTAAAAACGAATGTTGAGAATTGGTTTTGCATGCAGCTGGGAAATAAGAAATACACACACACATATACATACATATGCATATACACATATATGTATATATGTGTACATATATGTGTGTATGCATATGTATGTATATGTGTGTATTATGTGTGTGTGTATGTATGTATGTATGTATGTATGTATGTATATATTGCCCTACAAAAAAGAGAGAAGATGAGGATAAGGGAAGGGAGAGGTATGATAGAAGGGAAGGCAGATTCCAGGAAAGAATAATCAGAGTATACAGTGTTTTGGGATGATGGAGGGGAGAGATGGGGAGAAAATTAAGAACTCAAAATCTTGTGGAAATTAATGTTGAACACTACAAGAAATAAATAAGATAAAAAAATGAATGCTATAAATTACTTTTACATGAATCCAGGAAATAAGGTATATAAGCAGTTGGGCATGGAAATCTCTCTTACCCTACAGGAAAATAGAAGAGAATAGAGATGGTGGAGTGGAGGTGATAGAGGGGAGGGAAGATTGAGAAAAGCAATGGCCAAAATACAAACAGTGATGAGGAGAGACAGAGTGAAAGAAAAAAGACAGTTATAACCTGGGAGAAAATAGGGTGGAAGACAATAAAATGACTATTGCACTTAAATCAGTTTACATATTCTGTACCATATTAATCAGACTACAATTATTTAAAGAGTTAGAAAAATAATAACAAAGTTCATCTGGAAAACCAAAAGCTCAACAGTATCAAAGGTAATAATGAAAAATGCAAAGAGATAAAAAAAAAAAAACTTACCCAGCAAAACTGAGTATCATTTCACTAGAAAATATGGACCATTAATTAAATAGAGAATTTACAAGCATTCCTGAAGGAAAAAAAGTGAGATCTAAGTAGAAACATTCATATACAAACACAGAAGTCAAGAGAACTGTAAGTATGAATGAGCAAAAAAAAATATTATGCAAGGATTGTATTCCAATATTGAACATGATGTAAGTATTCCTTCACAAGTCTGTTTTCATCAGGGATTGTAGTTGTGAGGTAAATAACTCAGAGAGGCATAAAATGATATATTTAGTGATTTTGATGAAGACATGAAAGGGAGGCAGAAGGGAATAGATTAGAGAAGAATGATCCTGTAAATATTCTCTCTCGTGGAAACATGATATTCATACTTAAACCAGAGAGAGACAAAAAAAGAGAAAGAAAATAAATAATAAAGTTACTAATTACTGAAGCAAAAATTTTAAATAAAATATTAGAAAATGCATTAGCGTATTGTATGAAAAAAGATTATACGATATAAATATATTGAATATGTTCCAGGAATGAAAGATTGGTTCAACATTAGGAAAACCATAGGCAAAACAAAATTCACAACTCTATCAATTGATATTGAAAAAGCTTTTTGACAACATACAGCAACCATTTCTATTATGCTAAAAGGCATAGGAATAAGAAAACTTTCCCTGAACATTTTAAGTCGTAATGAAAGAGATTGCCCTATATACAGTTGTGGTAAGCTAGAAACCTTTCTAATGAAATCAGAGGTGAAGAAATATTTTGCATTATCATTGTTGTTATTTAATATAGTGCTACAAATGTTAGATATATCAATAAGATCAGTAAAGAAAGTGAGAGAAAACTAGAGAGGGGAAACAAATTTATCACTGTAGTTTCTATGATCTTTTAGTTATAAAAAACTAGAATATCAACTAAAATGAATTTAAACCATTAATAACTGTGGGAAAACGATGTGATTTAAAACAAATATATGTAAGTTGTCACCATATGTGCATATGACCAAGAAAACACAACAGAAACAGGTAGGAAGAAAAAATATATTAAAAAAAGCTATGCATAAAATATATGGGAATTTAGCTACCACTATACACCAGATCAATGGGAGTACAAATATATGACAATCTTTACACAAAGATCTATCATAGGTTCCTAAAGTAGGTGATACTGTCCCCTGGCGAGCGGTACTAGACTGATCTCTCACAGCAGTAGTAATCTTGGATGCAATTGAGGGACATTGATGAAATATAAGGTAGTGGTGGAAACATGAGGAAAGAAGAGAAAATAAGAAAATTTTGAAAAACTGTTAGTACATGTTTCATCTACTATATAACAGAGTTAAAATTATAGTTATTGCATTATTTTTCAAATAAACACACAAAATGCAAGTTATAACAGGTCAGTAGTCAAGACTCCTGACAGATCTTAACAAGAAAATGTTTGCAAGTGAGGGTGACATGCAGTGTTGAGAAGTCTTGCATGCATCAGGAGGCGTATGTGTATGTAGTGACTTGTTTACAATACAATACGATGTGGTTACATGAGACAGTATTGCCTCATCAAAATTTCAGGGCAGAAAATACATAATTTTGAAATAAATTATTAAATGTAAGATGTCATATATACATATATAATATATATGTGTGTATACATAGATATAAATGTGCATATATGTGTATAAGTGTAAGTATATATATATATATATATGTATATATATAATGATGCATATATTGTTTAAGAAAATGTTAAAGGGCTAAAAAAGTAGATTTCTAAGAGGGGACTGAATAATTATTTTTTTCAGAGGGGTGTGGTAAGTCAAATAAAGTCTAAATTCTAAATAATTAGAGAAATATTAACTGCCCATAGGTAGATCAAGCCAATATAAGAAAAATAACAATATTGCCTGAGTTAATTTACTTTTTCAATGCCACACCAACTAACCTAGCAAAGGACTGCTTTAAAGACACAGAAAAAAATAGTGATGAAATTCAACTAGAGGAATGAAAGGTCAAGAACTGAAGAGAAATAGTGGAAAACAAGTGTTGGAAGGAAGGGGAATCTAGAAATACCAGATCTCAATTAAGCAATGTTGGTCAAAATAATTTGTTACTGGAAAGAGGGAGGGGGGAGAGAGAGAGAGAGAGAGAGAGAGAGAGAGAGAGAGAGAGAGAGAGAGAGAGAGAGAGAGAGAGAGAGGACAATTTCTTGTTCTAGTGGAATAGATTATGTAGAAAATATACAGAAAATAAATGAAACTATTAGCCTAATGTTTGATAAACCCAAGGACCCTAGTTACCAGAGTAAAACGACACTATTTGTCAAAAAACATTAGGAAGAAATGGAAAGCAATCTGGCAGAAATTAGTATAAATACTTCAAAAGTTTACCAAGATTATCTCCAAATAGATATAATGACAAATACAACTGTCTTTTGGTACCCTAAATTTTCATATGCATGCCATCACAATGTTCTATGAAAAGCTATATAAGGCATAGAATCTATTCGTTTTCATTTAATTGTGTTTCTCCCAATATGCCAAATAAAATTCCAGGTTCTGTGATTTAACATCAGGGAAAGAAAAAAAGAAACAAAACAAAATAGCATTTCTTTTCCTGCGGTCATTTCTTCTCATTGAACACATTTCAACTTTTATTCTCCCTTCCATTTGTGTTCTGCATTTTATTCCATTCATAGAATATGAAGCGTGGAATTTTATGGCACTGACTGTCAAAGAGTTGGAAAAAAAAAAAAAGCTCCAGTACTTTTTGCGTTTCTGCATGTCAAGACATAAAGACAGCCCTGATAGAGTTAAGAGATACTTGGCTTCTGAGTCCAGTAGATGTAGGTTCAAGCTCAACTACTGGAACACGCTGTATGTTCATACTTGACTCATCAGTATTTTATGCAGCTCTCAAAGTTGTAAAGAAGATGCTGACCTGTATTGCTGGGGGATTTTATGTATCTGGGACTTTTCTATATAAAGAAAAATATAGTTCCTGTCAATATCTCTATGTATCAAATGCTTAAATGCATGCATACAAATACTCATGTAGGAAATTTGAAAGGGTTACAGCTTAACCTAGATCTACCGCTGAGTAGGGACTTTTGATTGGAAGAAGCTATTATATTTTAAGTGACTAATCTTAGACAGAGCACTATAATACAGTTAAAAGAATCCAATGTCAGACACTTATTAACTGAGCAACCTTGGGTAAGTTGACTTAACCTCTTTTTGCCTCAATTTCCTCAACTATTCAGTGAGATTAACAATGGTACCTGCCTCCTAATGTTTTTGTGAGGATAAAATGAGGTAAAATTTGTTTTTTGTTTTTGTTTTTTAACATTTTGTTTTTTAAAGGTTTACAATCGCTTCCATAAAATTAAGATTTTATCCCCCCACACACCTACACCCCACTGCCAGCTCACCCCCCCCCCCCCATGACCGCATACAATTCTGTATAGGTTCTACATATACTTTCCTATTGAGTACATTTTCATTATAGTCATGCTATGCACTCGAACTAAAATAAATGGAAGAAATCATATAACAAATCAAAACATGATACACAAAAACACGCATACACACAAACATGATCTGCTACATTCTGCGAATGAGTTCCATATTTCTATCTCTGAGTGTGGAAGGCATTTTGCCTTAGAAATACACTATTGGGATTTTTTTCTTTTCATAAGTTCTTGCATTATTACAGAATTCCAAGTCTACCAGAAAAAACTCTCGCACTCTGTGGTCGTTGCTGTGCACAAAGTTCTCCTGGTTCTGCTCTTTTCACTCACCATCAGATCATATAAGTCCTTCCAGGCCTCTCTGAAGTCTTCTTGTTCATCATTTCTTATGGCACAATAGTACTCCATTACATTCATATACCATAATTTATTCAGCCATTCCCCAATTGATGGGCATCCCCTTGACTTCCAGTTTTTGGCAAGTACAAAGAGTGCTGCTATAAATATTTTTGTACATGTGGGACCCTTTCCCATTTTTTTGATCTCTTGGGGATACAGTCCTAGTAGCGATATTGCTGGGTCAAAGGGTATGCACATTTTTGTAGCCCTTTGGGCATAGTTCCAAATTGCTCTCCAGAATGGTTGGTTGAGCTCACAGCTCCACCAACAATGAATTAGTGTTCCAACTCTCCCACATCCTCTCCAGCATTTATCATTTTCTTGTTCTGTCATGTTTGCCAATCTTATAGGTGTGATGTGGTACCTCAGAGCTGTTTTGATTTGCATCTCTCTAATCAAAAGTGATTTAGAGCATTTTTTCATATGATTATAGATATCTTTAATTTCTTCCTCTGAAAATTGCCTGTTCATATCCTTTGACCATTTACCAACTGGGGAATGACTTATATGATTGTACATTTGGGTCAGTTCTCTATATATTCTAGAAATGAGGCCTTTATCCCCGAGCTTAGCTGTAAAAATTCTTTCCCAATTAACTACATCCCTCCGAATTTTGCTTGCATTGGATTTGGTTGTGCAAAAACTTCTCAGTTTAATGTAATCAAAGTTATCCATTTTGCATTTCATAATGCTTTCTATCTCTCCTTTAGTAAAAAATTCTTCCCTTCTACATAAATCTGATAAATACACTATTCCTTGTTTCTCCAGTTTATTCATGGTATCAATTTTTATACCTAAATCATGTACCCATTTGGACTTTATTCTTGTGTACGGTGTCAGGTATGGGTCTATCCCTAATTTCTGCCATACTGTTATCCAGTTTTTCCAGCAATTTTTGTCAAACAATGAGTTCTTATCCCAGAAGCTGGGGTCCTTGGGTTTATCAAACAGGAGGTTGCTATATTCCTTGCCTACTGTGTCTTGAGTGCCAAGCTATTGCACTTGTCTACCTCTCTGTTTCTTAGCAAGTACCAGGTGGTTTTGATAATTACTGCTTTATAGTACAATTTGAGGTCTGGCAGCTCTAGGCCACCTTCCCAAGCATTTCTTTTCATTAGTCCTTTTCATGTTCTGGACCTTTTCTTCTTCCAAATGAATTTTGATATTATTTTATCCAGCTCTAGAAAGTAATTATCTGATAGTTTAATTGGTATAGCACTAAATAAGTAAACTAATTTAGGTAGAATTGTCATTTTTATTATATTAGCATGGCCTACCCATGAGCAACTGATGTTTTCCCACTTACTTAAATCCGACTTTATTTGTGCAAAAAGTGTCTTGTAATTGTGTTCATATAATCCCTGGGTTTGTTTTGGCAGGTAAACTCCTAAGTATTTTACAGTGTCTATCCTAGCTTTAAATGGGATTTCTCTTTCTATCTCTTGCTGTTGAACTTCGTTGCTCATATATAGGAATGCAGAAGATATGCGTGGGTTTATTTTGTAACCTGCAACTTTGCCAAAGTTGTTTATTATTTCAAGTAGTTTTTTAGTTGAATCTCTGGGATTCTGTAAGTAAATCATCATATCATCTGCAAAGAGTGATAACTTAGTTTCTTCTTTGACTATTCTTATTCCTTCAATATCTTTATCTCATCTAATTACTACAGATAAAATTTCTAGTACCATATTGAATAATAGAGGTGATAATGGACATCCTTGTTTCACCCCTGATATTATTGGGAATGCATCTAGCTTATCCCCATTGCATATAATGCTTGCTGAAGGTTTTAGATAGATACTGCTTATTATTTTATGGAAAGTTCCCTTCACTCCTATGTTCTCCAGTGTTTTTAATAGGAATGGGTGTTGTATTTTGTGAAAAGCTTTTTCTTCATCTATTGAGATAATCATGTGGTTTTTGTTAGCTTTGTTGTTGATGTAATCGATAATACTAATAGTTTTCCTAATATTGAACCAGCCCTGTAGTCCTGGTATGAATCCTACCTGATCATAATGTATTAATCTCATGAAAAGATGCTGTATTCGTTTCGCTAAAATCTTCTTTAAAATTTTTGCATCTATATTCATTAGGGAAATTGGTCTATAATTTTCTTTCTCTGTTTTGTCTCTTCCTGGTTTGAGTATCAAAACCATATTTGTATCATAGAAAGAATTTGGGAGGACTCCTTCTTCACCAATTTTCAAAAATAGTCTAAATAGTATTAGAATTAACTGTTCTTTAAATGTTTGATAGAATTCACTTGTGAATCCATCTGGCCCTGGAGATTTTTTGCTAGGGAGATCATTGATGGCTTGTTTAATTTCTTTTTCTGAGATGGGGTTGTTTAAGCATTCAACTTCCTCTTCTGTTATTCAGGACAATTTGTATTTTTTAAAATATTCATCCATCTCGTTTAGATTATCGAATTTGTGGGCATAAAGTTGGGCAAAGTAGTTTCTAATTATTGTTTTAATTTCCTCCTCATTGGAGGTGAGTTCACCCCTTTCATTTTTAATATTAGTAATTTGATTTTCTTCTTTCTTTTTTTTAATCAAATTGACCAAAGGTTTATCAATTTTATTAGTTTTTTCATAAAACCAACTATTGGTTTTATTTATTAATTCAATAGTTTTCTTAATTTCAATTTTATTAATCTCCCCTTTGGTTTTCAGTATTTCTAATTTGGTATTTACTTGGGCATTTTCAATTTGATCTTTTTCTAGATTTTTCAACTGCAAGCCCAAGTGACTGGTCTCCTCTTTCTCTATTTTATTTATGTAGGCATTCAAAGATATAAAACTTCCCCGTAAGAACTGCTTTTGCAGTATCCCATAAGATTTGGTATGTTGTCTCATTATTGTCGTTCTCTTGAATGAAATTGCCGATTGTTTCTATAATTTCTTCTTTAACCCATTCCTTCTTTAGGATTAGATTATTTAATTTCCAATTGATTTTTGGTTTATCTTTCCATGGCCTTTTATTACATGTAATTTTTATTGCATTATGATCTCTGAAGGATGCATTGATTATCTCTACCTCTCTGCACTGGATTGTGAGATTTTTATGTCCTAGTACATGGTCAATTTTTGTAAATATTCCATGTACTGTTGAGAGAAACGTGTATTCCTTTCTATTCCCATTCAATTTTCTCCAAAGATCTATCATATCTACCTTATCCAGAGTTTTATTTACCTCCTTAAACTCTTTCTTGTTTATTTTGAGGTTAGATTTATCGAGTTCAGAGAGGGGTAGGTTGAGGTCCCCCAGTAGTATAGTTTTGCTGTCAATTTCTTCCTTCAACTCCCCCAACCTTTCCTCTAAGAATCTGGTGCTATACCACTTGGAGCATGCATGTTTAGTAATGATATTGCTTCATTGTCTATGGTGTATAATATATTATAGCACAATATATTCTGCTCCATCCTTTGACCTTTATCCTATGTGTATCCCCCCGTTTCAAATGTGTTTCCTGTAAGCAGCATATTGTTGGATTATGGCTTTTAATCCATTCTGCTATCCGTCTCCGTTTTATGGGAGAATTCATTTCATTCACATTCACAGTTATGATTACAATCTTTGTATTTCCCTCCTTCCTCTTTCCCACCATTTGTGCTTTTAGCTCTCCCGTCTCCCTTCCCCTCCTCAACAGTATTCACTTTTCAATCCCTCCTCCTGCAGCCTTCCCCTCCTTCTTTTAGCCCCCCTCTCTTTTACTCCACTTTACTTGTATTGCTTCTTTCCTCCCTTTTAGCCTCCCTCCCCTTTCTTCCCCCTTCCCCTCCTACTACCTATAGATCTAGTTAGGATTATCTACTTAAGATTATTGTTCCCTCCTTTGAACAAATCAGATGAGAGTACCTCTCAAACAATGCTCCTCTCCTTCCCCTCCTTCCCTCTACTATAATTTTGTACTTCTTCCTGTGATGTAATGTGCCATTTTCTGCTTCCTCCTTTTCACACCTCCTATTACAATCCCTTCTCATACTTAAATCATATTTTTGACATGACATCATTTACTTTATACCTGTTCCCTTTATGTATATCCCTTTTATCATAATAGCTGCACAATTCTCAAGATTAACAGGTATCATCTTCCCTTATAGGGAGGCAAACAGTTTGCTCTAATTCAATAACAAGTTTTTGTTTTTGTTTTTCCCCCCTGTTTACCTTTTTATGATTCTCTTTAGACCTGCATTTGAAGATCGAATTGTCTATTGAGTTCTGCCGTTTTGGTCAGGAAGCTCTGGAAATCCCTTATTTCGTTGAATGACTTTCTCCTTGCCTGAAATATTATGCTGAACTTTGCTGGGTAGTTGATCTTCGGTTGAAGTCCCAACTCCTTGGCCTTATGAAATATTGGGTTCCAGTTTTTTCGATCTTTTAATGTAGAAGCTGCAAGGTCCTGTGTGATCCTGACTGTATGTCCTTGATATTTGAATTGTTTCTTTCTGGCTGCCTGTAGTATTTTCTCCTTCACTGGATAGCTCTGGAATTTAGCAACTATATTTCTTGGGGCTTTGAGTTTGGGATCCCTTTTGGGAGGGGAACGGTGGATTCTTTCGATGACTATTTTGCCCTCTGAATCTAGCACTTCTGGGCAGTTTTCCTTGATGATTTCCTGGAGGATATTGTCCAGGCTCTTTTCTTCATCATGGGTTTCTGGCAGACCAATGATTCTTAAATTTTCTCTCCTGGATCTATTTTCCAGGTCAGTTGTTTTTCCAATTAAATATTTTACATTTTCTTCTATCTTTTCATTCTTTAGATTTTGTTTCACTGATTCTTGCTGCCTCATTGAGTTATTAGTTTCTACTTGCCCAATTCCAATCTTTATCATATTGCTTTCTTCAATTAACTTTTGCATCTCCTTTTCCATCTGACCAATTTTTCCCATTAAGGAGCTATTTTCTCCAGTTAATTTTTGTACTTTCTTTTCCATTCAACCAATTTTCCCAGTTAGGTTTTGTGTTACCTTTTCCATTTGACCAACTTCCCCAATTAGGTTCTGGGTTTCTTTTTCCGTTTGATCAACTCTTCCTTTTAGGGAATTATTTTCTCCAGTTAATTTTTGAACTTCCTTTTCCATTTGCTCAATTTTCCTTTTCAGAGTGATGTTCTCATTAGTGAATTCTTTTTTTATGATTTTAAAATCATTATCCAGTTTTTCTTCTATTTCCTTCTTCAGCTGTTCCAGGAGAGCTGCTTGTGCTTGCGAGAGGTTCATAGTTCCTTCTGAAGTTTCAGATGGAATTACAGTCTCAGCTCTGACCTCTTTGGTGTTTGTGGTTTTGGTCTTTATCCCCATAGAAAGATTCTATGGTTTTTTCACCTTTCGTCTGCCTTTTCTTGTTCATGATGTTGACTGAGTGTTGTAGCTTCTGGTTCTTTCAGTCAGAAGGTACAGAACTTTGTGTTGAGCTGATGTGTGAAAAATCTAAAACCAGGTTTTTGTTTTTTGTTTCCCAGATCAGCCCTGGGGTTAGCTTGTTAAGTGAGTGGGAGGAGTGGTCTGGTCACAGGAGGTCTCCTTAGCTGAACTGAGGCAAAGGCAAGGTCAGGGGATGATGATCCCAGCTTCCCTATTGTCTTCCCTTTTCCCCTGGAGGGCTGAGGCACGCCTATATGCTAAGGAGTGTTCCCACCCCTCCTGGCTTCTCTCCTGTTGCTGAGGCTTGCCTGGGCCTTAGTGTGAGTTTTCTCTGCCCTGGGTCCTCTGTCCTTCTGGTTCGCCTCTGCCACAGTAGGAGGAATCCCCCTTAGCTATTTTCCTAGCCTCAGGTCTTATGAGACTATTTGCCCCCTTCTGCTGTTCCTGCTGATCCAGGATTTTTCTGGGGAAATATTTTATGGCTCTTTCACATTCATCAGTGGGGGAGGAGAGAGCATTTACTGATCACTCTGCCATCCTGGCTCCCGGAAGTTCAAGTAGGTGACTTACAGAAGTTTAATCTTCAGGCTGAATGTTTCATCAGCTGTTGCGCTGATATCTGGTGCTCAGTGGCTCTCACTAGCTCGGTTTGGCTTGTCTCCCGCTCTGTTGGTTCCGCCCTTGCTCTCAGGCTTCTTGGGTCCCTTCTGCTCTGCTGCACTGACTGCACTGCGCTGTGCGCTGAGGGCTTATCCCCGCGGAGCAGATGCTTCCCGTGGACCTTTCAGTCTAACCTGGGCACCGAATCCGTCACAGTCTGTTTCCCACTGGATTCTGCACCTCCAAAATTTAGTCAGATTCTCCTTTAGAGGTATTCAAAGGAGTTTGTCCAGGAGCTTAGGTGAGTCATTGCTCTCACTCCGCCATCTTGCGGTAATATTTGTAATATGCTTAGCCCAGTGTATGGCACAAAGTAGGTGGCAAATATTAATTTCTCTTATTTGTTAAATGACTCTGAATTCCACGTCTGTTAGGCAAGAAATATTACATCTTCAATTTCTTTAATTAGTGTTGTTGCTTTTTCACAGTCATTGGATTGACAATCACCGAAAGAAGTAACTTCAAATTAGAAAATGATGAGGTGGTGAATTTAAAAAAATATGGGCAGACTTTGACTTATGAAAGAAAATGTTACCTAACTTCAGAGAAACACAGTACAAAAAGTAAAACATGGGTTTACATAGATGTGTATGAAAGTATATGTGTATATATGTATATAATTATAGATATCTCTATATATGTATGCATATTCATGCATGTCTCTCTATATGCATGTATGTTTGTATATATATATGTATGTGTATACATGCATACATATATATGTATGTGTGTGCATCTGCACTTAATTGTAGCATTTTGGGAAGAGGGGAAGGCAAAAGGTGAAAAAAACAAAGTAAAAAATACACAGTAGAAAACAAAAGAAAATCTACAAAGGAAGTAAAGATAGACAACTTTGAACAAAACATGTAGTATTAATCATATAGACATTGCTGAAATGGAAATTTGTTGCTTTATATTTTAAATTCTCTCCTATGTTCTATTGTGCACATGGAAGTGTTTTAGTTTCTTTCCGTATTTTGTATTTAAATTTTAGCACTTATGTTTGTTTCTTTTTTCTTATCTTATTGTGTGTTTGCTTAAAATTTTAGAAATTACCAAAATAAAAAAAATGACACTATTTGCAGTCTTAAAAAAGGAAAGAATTGGCAGATCCCATAGGTTTCAATGGAAAGTACATTGGATTTGGAATTCCAAGACTCAGATTCAATATTACCTCTTTCACTTCCTAGCTATGAGAGTTTGGACCAAGTGACATAAACTCTGTGGACCTTGATTTCCTCATCTATAAAGAGGAGGAAATTGAATAGGTGGCTTATAAGGTTCAGCTCTAGATTGAGGATGCAATATGAATGGATTGAAAGAAAGTTACTGAGTTACTTCTTTTAATATTTGGGTTTATCCCTAAATTATTAATCACCTTTAGTGGCAAATTTTTGAATTTATTGTTTCACAAAGCAAATGATGTTGAAGGCTGATTTTAAATCATAGTTTTCTTGGAAACCAAAGCTCCTTGCTCCTATGCTATCTTCATGTTTTCAGCAAAGAATACTTTTTTTAAAATTTATTTATTTTTATTTAACTTTTAACATTCATTTTTACAAAATTTTGGGTTCCAAATTTTCACCCCTTTTGTCCCCTCCCCCCACCCCAAAACACCAAGAATTCTAATTGCCCCTATCACCAATCTCCCCTCTCTTCTATCTTCCCTCTCTGCCCTTGTCTCCATCTTCTCTTTACTCCTGTAGGGCCAAATAACATTTTATACTCCTTTACCTGTATTTCTTGTTTCCTAGTAGCAAGAACATTACTCGAGAGTTGTTCCTAAAACTTTGAGTTTGAACTTCTCTTCCTTCCTCCCTCCCCACCCCTTCTCTTTGGAAGGCAAGGAATTCAATAAAGGCCATATCTGTGTAGTTTTGCAAATGACTTCCTAATAGTGGTGTTGTATAAAACTAACTATATTCCCCTCCATCCTATCCTGACTCCCATTCCTTCTATTCTCTCTTTTGATCCTGTCCCTCCCCATGAGTGTTGACCTCAAATTGCTCCCTCCTCCCCATGCCCTCCCTTCCATCATCCTCACTATCCTGCTTATCCCCTTCTCCCCCACTTTCCTGTATTGTAAGATAGGTTTTCATACCAAAATGAGTGTTAATTTTATTTCTTCCTTTAGTGGAATGTGATGAGAGTCAACTTCATGTTTTTCTCTCACCTCCCCTCTTTATCCCTGCACTAAAAAGTCTTTTGCTTGCTTCTTTTATGAGAGATAATTTGCCCCATTCCATTTCTCCCTTTCTTCTCCCAATATATTTCTCTCTCACTGCTTGATTTCATTTTTTTGAAGATATGATCCCATCCTTTTCAATTCACTCTGTCTCTATGTGTATGTGCATGTGCATGTGTGTGTGTGTGTGCATGTGTGTGTGTGTGTGTGTGTGTAATCCCACGCAGTACCCACATACTGAAAAGTTGCAAGAGTTACAAATATTGTCTTTCCATGTAGGAATGTAAACAGTTCAACTTTAGTAAAGTCCCTTATGACTTCTCTTTGCTATTAACTTTTTCATGCTTCTCTTCATTCTTGTGTTTGAAAGTCAAATTTTCTTTTCAGCTCTAGTCTTTTCATCAAGAATGCTTGAAAGTCCTCTATTTCATTGTAAGACCAATTTTTCCCCTGAAGTATTATACTCAGTTTTGCTGGGTAAGTGACTCTTGGTTTTAGTCCTAGTTCCTTTGACTTCTGAAATATCCTATTCCATGCCCTTCAATCCCTTAATGTAGAAGCTGCTAGATCTTGTGTTATCCTGATTGTATTTCCACAATACTTGAATTGTTTCCTTCTAGCTGCTTGCAATATTTTCTCGTTGACCTGGGAACTCTGGAATTTGGCCACAATATTCCTAGGAGTTTCTCTTTTTGGATCTCTTTCAGGCAGTGATCTGTGGATTCCTTGAACACTTATTTTGCCCTCTGGTTCTAGAATCTCAGGGCAGTTTTCCTTGATAATTTCATGAAAGATGATGTCTAGGCTCTTTTTTTGATCATGGCTTTCAGGTAGGCCCATAATTTTTAAATTGTCTCTCCTGGATCTCTTTTCCAGGTCAGTTGTCTTTCCAGTGAGATATTTCACATTATCTTCCACTTTTTCATTCTTTTGCTTTTGTTTTGTGATTTCTTGGTTTCTCATAAAGTCGTTGGCCTCCATCTGTTCCATTCTAATTTTGAAATAACTATTTTCTTCAGTGAGCTTTTGAATCTCCTTTCCCATTTGGCTAATTCAGCTTTTGAAAGCATTCTTCTCTTCATTGGCTTTTTGAACCTTTTTTGCCAGTTGAGTTAGCCTATTTTTAAAGGTGTTATTTTCCTCAGCATTTTTTTTGGGTCTCCTTTAGCAGGGTGTTGACCTGCTTTTCATGCTTTACTTGTATCTCTCTCATTTGTCTTCCCAGTTTTTCCTCCACCTCTCTAACTTGATTTTCAAAATCTTTTTTGAGCTCTTCCATGGCCTGAAACCATTGGGTTGGCTGGGATAGAGAAACCTTGACTTCTGTGTCTTTCCCTGAAGGTAAGCATTATTCTTCCTCATCAGAAAGGAAGGGAGGAATTATGTGTTCACCAATAAAGTAACCCTCTATAGTCTTATTTTTTTTCCCCTTTTATGGGCATTTTCCCAGCCAGTGACTTGACTTCTGAGTATTCTCTTCACACCCACTTTGCCTCCAGATCCTCCCAGCCAGCACTTGGGGTCTGAGATTCAAATGCTGCTTCCCAGCCTCAGGGCTTTTGGTGGGGACAGGGCTGCTATTCAGTGTGAGATTAAGTTCAGGTGCTCAGGTGGAGGCAGGGCCGCCTCACGGGCTCAGTTTCCTCAGGGGGTTTATGCAGAGACCTTCAACAATGGATCCAGTTTCCTGCCTGCTTGGGGAGCCCAGGTCTGCTCCCGCCTCCGCTGCTGCCTCCTGAGGGACCCTGAGGTATGGGGGCACCCCACTCCCCTCTTCACAAACTGAGAAGACCCTTTCACAAACCCTTGGGGCCTGTGGGCAGAGGGAGCTGCACAGCCTCTGGAGATTCCATCCCTCAAGCCCGCTCGGATCCGCTCCTCTTGGTGCCATGGGGTCAAGGCAGGACTGGCCTCAGCTCTGGGTCCAGGGAGCAATGGACCTTTTGCGAGAGGTTTTCAGGGCTCTCTGGAACAGAAATCTCATCTGCTCCATTGTTCTGTGGCTTCTGCTGCTCCAGAATTTGTTGGGAGTTCTTTTTTACAGATGTTTTATGGGCTGTGGGTTCAGAGCTAACATATGTGTGTCTTTCTACTCCGCCATGTTCGCTCCGCCCCAGCAAACACTACTTTTGAACTTCAGCAAATGACCCAGTTCATTTAATCATCCTGAGTGAAAAAAAAAAAATATTCTCCCCTATTAGCTAAAAAACACTGAGATCATTCATGGAAAAACAGGTGCTACTATGAAATCACACTCCTCATTTTTTTTTTAACCTTCTTTTCCAACCTCATTACATTTTATGACATAATTCTCTTCAATTTAATGATAATAAGTCAATAACAAGTGTTTTTGAAAAAAAAAAGAGTGCTTCATCTCGGGGTTTCTGGAATGGAAAATATTCAATGGTTTCTCCTTATTTTCAGGGAAATAGTATACCTTACTCTAAGCACTGGTTTCCTGAGAATTCCATTAGCTTTGCTTTGCTCCAGATCCTTTCCTTCAAACTTGACTATGAGCCAAGTGTGAGGTACCCATCTGCCCCCAATGTCATTGACACACCTCATTAAAAAGAATGGGCATTTGCATGTGCCAAATAATAAATCAATTCACAGGGAAATGACAGAAGTGGGCACTAGGGCCTGGCACTGGTATGATTCCTATGGATCCCATTTGCCAGGTGAACTATGGTAGCAGCCAATGGAGCTGATGGTAGCAGCTTGTGTATTTCTCCCACAGCTCCTTCTATCACTGTAGATTAATGAACTGAATCTCTACTGAGAATCTTTGATAAATGGACACTCATATGTAAATTTTTCCATCTTTGTAGCATAAACAATGGAATACCTTCAACAGTGGAAGTAAATAGAGACTATAGAATGTAGTGGTAGGTCATGATCAATTCTGTGACAAAGATTTTGCTTTAAAAATTCTATATGTGATGGAAGTGATCATTCTTTGTTTTCATCCAAACAAACTCCAGGTACCTCATTAATATTAAAGATGCAGTTTTCTGCTGTTTTTTCCATCTGAATAAAGTTTGAATATACATGCCAAACATAAAGTGCTTGCTCCAAGGCATTTGCCAGAAGTTGAGGGGTTTTCTTTTAGTGTCTACCTAAGTTTACACCCACATTTCATCTTGCTTCATTATGCCGAATTCTTGTAAAACATTTTAATGGTAACCTATACTTAAATTTTGTGCCAAGACCAATTCTAATATAAGTAGCTTGCATATTTGACTGGAAGTTATAACTTCATATGTGAAACTAACCAGATCCATTTTTCTGAGAAGTATTTGGAATCTATAAAACCAAAAATGTGAAGAAATAGGAGTGGGGAACAAGGTTTATAGGAAATGTGCTTCAAGAACAGGATAACTCCTACTCATGAGGAAAAAAAGGAGAGGAAAGAATTCATTATTTAGACCTATTATCCAGTGAATATTGAATTTCAAAAATTCTTTTTACTCCCAATTGTTTAATTTGTTCTGTAAAATTTTAATTGACACTGCCTATATATATCAAATGTAAACTTTTCTCTCCACTAATAAATTAATAAATCAACATCATGTAGTACATACATACCTTGTGCCAGGAACTGTGCTTGGTTCTCAGGAAAAATATTGACAACCATTACACAGTTTCTCTTCTCAAGGACCTTACAAGTCAAAATTTGATGTGGAGGAAAAAGAAAGGATTCCCCAGAATTGTCCATGATATGAAGACGAAAGGAAATAACAAAATATCTGTTTTAAAGTGCATTTGTCTTAGTAGAACTAAATGCAAAAATGTACTTCCAACAAGAAAGACATCTACCATGTATGCCATGTACATATATATATATATATATATATGTGTGTGTGTGTGTGTGTGTGTGTGTGTGTGTGTGTGTGTGTGTATGTATGTATACAGGTTAATAATGATGATTGATATTTATATGATTTAATTTTTGCAAAGCACCATATGTATGTATGTATGCATATTCTTGTTTAATCTTCACAAAATTTTTTAAGGTAGAAGTTATTGTTATTAGTATCTACTTTCAAGGATGAGATTACAGCATCTGATAGAGTTTAAATTCCTGGAATAACATTGATAGTAAAAGTTTAAGGGAAAATTCTGGTATATTGTAATTTGTAGAATTTCTTTGATTTCCATTTGCTTTCTGCTTAGGTTAATGGCTTTACTCACTAGCAGTGTCTACTGTGTCATCTTGCTAGAAAAAATTCAATTCCATTAAATCTGAAGTATTCTTTCCCAATTATAGGAAACCAACCTAGGAAGCTAGTGGCTTTGGTGATTTTGAAATAAAAAAAAGAAAAAAAAAGTTTCCTTAGGCCAACAAAATTCTTGGGATGGAAATCATTTTATAATTTTAATCTGTCACCATCTTTCAGCAAGGAACAGTGTGGCCAGCCTTGTGGCTCCTTCTCTTCACACCCTGTAGGCAAGAATCAGCCTCCTTAAGAGAGAGATGAGCCAGTTTCCAGAAATATATTTCTGTGAGCCACATTTTAACAACATATTTATATGTATTTGTGTAGAACATTCAATGACTCCAGTACGTTCACTGTGAAAAACATCAATCATTTAACACCAGGATAAGGCTGTGAATCACAAAATGCTAGATTCTAAGAAGTACCAAAATTGCAGATGATCAAAGGGGCAATGAAAAAATATGTGGTGGATGTGGTGTCAGTACACTGTAGCACATTATTAATAATAATGTGAGAATAAGAAGTGGTGTAAAAGACATTATCAGGAATATGTGTGAGTAAAAAAGGGGAGTGGATAGATCATGTAGCAAGAATAAGAGATGAGGGTTTGATGGACCATGTCCTAACTGGCACTGAATAAACTTTTGCACATGAGGGGATAAGTGTTTACATAAGGAATCACATAATTTGTGTGAGAGATCATGTTTATTTTGGAAGGAAATTTCCCTCTAACCTTTATATAGCTCAGGCAGCTTTGATTGATTTATTCATTATTGATTTAGGCACTCATTCATTGTTCATTTATTTATTTCTTAAATTTTTTTTATTATGAACTTAACACGCATAAAACATATATATATACACACATATATGTATACATATACATATATATATATATATATATATATATATATATATATATAGAGAGAGAGAGAGAGAGAGAGAGAGAGAGAGAGAGAGAGAGAGAGAGAGAGAGAGAGAGAGAGAGACTTAGAAGGCTATGCAAAATGGTAGAATTGGAGGAAATAGTACAACCCTGCTTCATCTCCACCCTACCTCTCCCTACCCCACAGACTGACACATAGAAACCAATACAACACAACGAATGCATACAGGATCATCAGAATGATTTATGATTGGAAAATGCAGAGGAAAATCATGAGAAATATTTTTTTCCCAGCTAAATCGGCATAAGAACTGTGAGCACTGGAGACAATTCTACCCAGAAGCATAGTATATGGAACAATACAGTGGAAGAACTGAATTGGATCCTATAATTGTGAAGCAGTCAAATCAATAATAAAGTATTTATTATGTGCCAGGAATTGTGCCTGGCTCAGCGGTCAGTTCTGTGGATCAAAGAAAGGCAAAAATAGTCCTTGACCTTACAAAGGAAAGCAAGTGAAGTTCCCAGATCCATCATGGAAGGGTCTGATGCTGTTTATCCGGGATATGTGCAAACTGTCAGCTTTATTGCTTGTACCCTAGAGCTGGGAAACAAATCAAGAATGGATTGAGATACATAGACAATGTTAAGAGTCTTACTATGTCAGACGTTAGTAAGGGACAATTGCAGACCTGAGGTTATATTCTAAGCAAGAACCAGAAGTAGACAGCATCTCTGCTTTGTCCTAGAAGCAGAATCTTAGATCCAATATCAAGTACAACCTGAAACCTGAAACTGAATGATAAGAAAGAGCTTTTAACTCTTCCCTCTCTGTAAGAATCACCTAGCTAATAGAGGCTAGGACCAACAACATTGTATTAGAGCTCCAACCATGGACAAACAAACCTATAGTTTCCTTGATCCAAACTTGGCTCAAAAGCTTGCAAAGCTCAGAGAACGATGGTAGTGATCAGATTTCATTCTGGATTAGGTTTCCAGCTTGACCTTTGAAGTCAATAAGTAACAGTATACCCAATAACTGAATAAAATCAAGTATTATGGAATACGTGGGTAACTCCTGCTACAGGGAAATCTAAGGTTGATGGATTTCTTGAGATTAAGACTCATGAAGAGAGACTGCAGCTGATAACTCTGAAATTTTGCCTCACTTAAATCCAAATGATGCACAAGTCAAGACATCTCTAGTGTTGTCATTGGTCCTCTTCAAAAACTGAAGGATAAACAACTAACAACTTACTTCCAAGATCAAATATAAAATCCTCTGTCCTTTAAATCTCTTAACAATCTGGCTTCTTTTTAGCTTTCCAGTCTTATGTTTTACTCCTCTACATGTATTAAACCATGTAATTACCCTGACCTTCTTGCTATTACTAACACATGACATTCCATCTCCAAAGTATGGGCATTTTCACTGGCTGTCCACATTCTTGGAATATTTTCCTTCCTCTCCTCCAAATCCTGAGTTTTCTGTGTTCTTTCATGAGTCAGTTAAAATCCAGCCTTTTGCCTTTTCCATTCCCAAGCTCACTTCACACATATGTTGCCAGTGCTTTCACCCTGGTATTCCTTCCCATCTATCTTGCATATACATAATTATTTACATATTTCCACTATTAGAATGTCAACTCCTTACAAACTCCTTTCTCTGCGTCTTTAGCACTCAGCACAGAATATTACATATAAATAGAGCTTAATAAATACTTGGTGATTGTTATAAACTTTAAAGTACTGCTTATAGTTATTACTATTATAGACATTATGGAACAGAGATGTCTTTTGAGTTTTCTTTTCTTTCTGTTCCTGGTTGTTTACCTCCTTTTCTCTTAGCAATTGGCTTCCAAATCCATTTTAACTTTCTAGAGAATGAGTTTATGATTTGAAGACATCACTGTTATTTTGACTTTGAGGGATGGTTGCCCTCCAATTTTTTTTTGTCTTTAATGGCTTTCCCTCTTCTTCTGTTATGAATGTTCCTTATGCACATCCTTTAGGTATTTTATTGTTGATTCTTTTAAATAAACTTATTTATTTACTATTTGTCTTCAAATATGGTCTCAGTCCTGATGTGGCTACTCAGGGGTGAGACCGATCAGGAGAATGTATGAGGTATTATTTGTTTTGCCAAGGCTTTATTTCCTAAGAAGCTGATTAAGATGCATGACATTAATGATTTCAAGTGAATGTATACACCTTATTCAGAGAGATTTGAATAGGATTATGGTAAATGCTTTGTAGGGGACCTTGTATAATGCCTTGTTGAGAAAAAAGGGTAGTTTTTTGGAGTTAATGAACTGCTTATTTCCTGCATAGACTGCTGATATTGGCCTAGGAATGTGCCTACAGGTGGGAGGAACTGTAGAGCTGAACATGTATGTTCTGGATACTTTTTCATGTATACTTACTGAGTGTTTATGATTATCAAAATGGATTTTTAAAGAATTATTTGTCTCATTGATTCAACCTCTCCAGATCCTGAACTTACATTTTAGGCCAGCACGAATGTGGGATAGCATATGATAGAATTATTAATTTTTAGAGCCCAGCAATATTCCATTACATTCAGATGTCAGTTGTTTTATTTGAATATTCCTTAATATGGATCTTATTTTCAAATGGTCACTTAGAGATCACAATTTTCTTTTTAAAAGACTTGTCCATAACTTCTGAACATTAATTAGGGATAGGTTTTGGAGGGGGGTTATACATTTGTTTCAATTGCACAGATAGATATCATTTTTTATTGATATTTGATGAAAATAAATTCCAGAGGAGTGGAGCCAGAGTATGACAGAGTAGAAAGACAGACCTGCTGTAGCTCTGCCCCCATAACCTATAAAGTACCTGTAAAAATGGCTCTAAACAAATTATTGAGCAGCAATAACACAAAATAACAGAGTGCAAGAGATCTCCAGCCCAAGGCAGTCTGGAAGGTTGACAGAAAAGGTCTATTGCACTTGGCTCAGAACAGAGTGCAGCACAGCCTTGACCATGCCAACATGGCAAAGGCAGAAATGGAGTAGGCTTCAGGTAGTGGGATCAAAGGCAGCAGCTGTGTTTTCCAGATTTCTCACCTCATCCCATGCCAAAGATGGCTTCAAAGGACAGTGAGAAAGTTTATTCACCTGGGTGAGAAGGGAGCAGGGTTCAGCCCCAGCCCTAGCCCAAGTGCTGGAGGAACCACTGCTGCAGCAGCGTCTATTTTTGGAGCCCTTGGTCTAAAGACTCCACGTAAACTGAACAGGCAATCTAGGTCTCAGTCTTGAGTGGCAGACCTGGGGTAAGGAGGAGCACTGACTTGATGGGGCTGGTGGAGGTTCTGGAGAGGGTATCCTACTCTTAGATTCTGAGCAGAAAAGTTTGTGGTTGCTCCCATACTAGAGCACAGGATGCCCCACAAAGAGAAAAGAAAAAAGATTATATGAGATTAGTTTCTTGGTGAAAAGATTGTCTTCTATCATTTCAGGATGAGGAAGAACAAAGCATACCATCACCGGAAGAGAAAAAAGTCAAAACTTTTGCATCCAAATCCTCCAAAAATATATGCAATGGTCTCAGGTCATGGAAGAGCTCAAAATAGATTTTGAAAATCAAGTGAGAGAAGCGGAGGAAAAATTGGGAAGAGAAATGAGAGCAATGCAAGAAAATCATGAAAAGCAAGTCAACAGTTTGCAAAAGGAGATCCAAAAAAGACTGAGGAAAATAACACCTTTACAAATAGACTAATCCAAATGGCAAAAGAGGTCCAAAAGCCCAATAAGGAGAAGCATACTTTAAAAAGCAGAATTAGCCAAATGAAAAAGGTGGTTCAAAAGCTCACTGAAGAAAATAGTTCTTTAAAAGGTAGAATGGAGCAGATTGAAGCTAATGTCTTCATGAGAAACCAAAAAAAAATATGAAACAAAACCAAAAGAATGAAAAAATAGAAGACAACGTGAAATATCTCATTGGAAAAACAACTGACTTGGAAAATAGATCCAGGAGAGATAATTAAAAAATTATTCATCTACCTGAAAATCATGATCAAAAAAAGAGACTAGACATCATCTTCCAAGAAATTATCAAGGAAAACTGCTCTGATATTGTAACACAAAATGGTAAAATAGAAATGGAAAGAATTCACCAATCGCCTCCTGAAAAAGATCCCAAAAGGAAAACTCCAAGGAATATTGTAGCCAAATTCCAGAGTTCTCAGGTCAAGGACAAAAGATTACAAGCAGCCAGAAAGAAACAATTCAAGTACTGTGGAAATACAATCAGCATAACACAGTATTTAGCAGCTTCAACACAAAGGAATTGAAGGGCTTGTAATATGATATTCCAGACGTCAAAGGAGATGGGATTAAAATCAAACATCATTTACCCAACAAAATCGAGTATAATACTTCAAGGAGAAAAATGGAATTTCAATGAAATAGAGGACTTCCAGGCATTATTGTTGAAAAGACCAGAGATGAATAGAAAAAAAAAATTTGACTTTAAAATACAGGAATCAAGAGAAACATGAAAAGGTAAACAGGAAAGAGAAACCTTAAGGAACTCAACAAAACTGAATGGTTCATATTCCTACATGGAAATATGCTATTTGTGACTCATGAGACCCTTTTTCAGTGTTAGAGTGTTAGGGTAGTTAAAGGGAATATTTACATATATATATATATATGTATGTATGTGTATTCTATATATATGTACATATGTGCATGTGAGTATGTATGTGTATACATGCAAGAATATATGTGTATATATATTGTATATCTAAATATATATATATATATACATATAGACATATACATTGAGAGAGGACACATGGTGAGCTGAAAGGAGAATACCTAAAAAAAATACAATTTACCGTTTACTGGAATATACTAGGAGTAAGAGAAAGGGAGAGGTAGAATGTAGCAAATCATGTCACACACAAGAGGGAAAAAAGAGCTTCTATTGTGGAGGGGAAGAGGAGGGAGATGAAAGAAAATAATTGATACTCTCATGGGATTTAGCTTAAGGAAGGAATAACACACACTCAGTTGGATATGGAGATCTATTTTACCGTGCCAGAAGGCAAGGGGGAAGGGAATAGAAGAGGGAAGATAATATTATTTATTTTTATTTTTATTTTTTAATGTTTAACAATCACTGCCATACAATTGAGATTTTATCCCTCCCCACCCACCCCCCACTACCCCCCTCCCTTCCCACGGCTGCATACAATTCTGTATAGATTCTACATATACTTTCCTATTGAGTATATTTTCACTATAGTCATGCTATGTAGTCAGACTAAAATAAATGAAAGAAATCGTATAACAAATCAGAACATGATACACAAACACATACACATACACAAACAGGATCTGCTACATTTTGTGAGTGACTTCCATATTTCTTTCTCTGAGTGTGGAAGGCATTTTGCCTTGAGAACCACCTTTGTGATTTTTTTTTATAAGAAGTTTTTGCGTTATTACAAAAATCCAAGTCTACCAGAAAAAACTCTCACACACTGTGGTCGTTGCTGTGCACAAAGTTCTCCTGGTTCTGTTCCTTTCACTAAGCATCAGGTCATATAAGTCCTTCCAGGCCTCTCTGAAGTCTTCTTGTTCATCATTTCTTATGGCATAATAGTACTCCATTATATTCATATACCATAATTTATTCAGCCATTCCCCAATTGATGGACATCCCCTTGATTTCCAGTTTTTGGCAACTACATAGAGTGCTGCTATAAATATTTTTGTACATGTGGGACCCTTTCCCATTTTTATGATCTCTTGGGGATATAGTCCTAGTAGCGATATTGCTGGGTCAAAGGGTATGCACATTTTTGTAGCCCTTTGGCCATAGTTCCAAATTGCTCTCCAGAATGGTTGGATGCGCTCGCAGCTCCACCAACAATGAATTAGTGTTCCAACTTTCCCACATCCTCTCCAGCATTTATCATTTTCTTGTTCTGTCATGTTTGCCAATCTTATAGGTGTGATGTGGTACCTCAGAGTTGTTTTGATTTGCATCTCTCTAACCAATAGCGATTTAGAGCATTTTTTCATATGATTATAGATAGCCTTAACCTCTTCCTCTGAAAATTGCCTGTTCATATCCTTTGACCATTTATCAATTGGGGAATGACTTGTATGATTATACATTTGGATCAGTTCTCTACATATTCTAGAAATGAGGCCTTTATCCCCGAGCTTAGCTGTAAAAATTCTTTCCCAATTTACTACAACCCTCCGGATTTTGGTTGCATTGGGTTTGGTTGTGCAAAAACTTCTCAGTTTAATGTAATCAAAGTTATCCATTTTGCATTTCATAATGCATTCTATCTCTCCTTTAGTAAAGAATTCTTCCCTTCTCCATAGATCTGATAAATACACTATTCCTTGCTTCTCCAGTTTATTCATGGTATCAATTTTTATACCTAAATCATGTACCCATTTGGACTTTATTCTCGTGTACGGTGTCAGGTATGGGTCTATGCCTAATTTCTGCCACACTGTTATCCAGTTTTCCCAGCAATTTTTGTCAAACAATGAGTTCTTATCCCAGAAGCTGGGGTCCTTGGGTTTATCAAACAGAAGGTTGCTATATTCCTTGCCTACTGCATCTTGAGTGCCAAGTCTATTCCACTTGTCTACCTCTCTGTTTCTCAGCCAATACCAAGTGGTTTTGATAATTGCTGCTTTATAGTACAGTTTGAGGTCTGGTAGCGCTAGGCCACCTTCCCAAGCATTTCTTTTCATTAGTCCCTTTGATATTCTGGACCTTTTGTTTTTCCAAATGAATTTTGATATTGTTTTGTCCAGTTCTAGAAAGTAATTATCTGATAGTTTAATTGGTATGGCACTAAATAAGTATATTAATTTGGGTAGAATTGTCATTTTTATTATATTAGCACGGCCTACCCATGAGCAACTAATGTTTTTCCACTTACTTAAATCGGACTTTATTTGTGCAAAAAGTGTCTTGTAATTGTGTTCATATAATCCCTGGGTTTGTTTTGGCAGGTAGACTCCTAAGTATTTTATACTGTCTACCCTAACTTTAAATGGGATTTCTCTTTCTATCTCTTGCTGTTGGACTTTGTTGCTAATATATAGGAATGCAGAAGATTTGTGTGGGTTTATTTTGTACCCTGCAACTTTGCCAAAGTTGTTTATTAATTCTAGTAATTTTTTACTTGAATCTCTGGGATTCTCTAGGTAAATCATCATATCATCTGCAAAGAGTGATAACTTAGTTTCTTCCTTGGCTATTTTAATTCCTTGGATATTTTTATCTTGTCTAATTGCTACAGCTAACATTTCTAGTACCATATTAAATAATAGTGGTGATAATGGACAACCTTGTTTCACCCCTGATCTTATTGGGAATGCATCTAGCTTATCCCCATTGCATATAATGCTTGCTGAAGGTTTTAGATAGATACTGCTTATTATTTTATGGAAAGTTCCATTTATTCCTACATTCTCCAATGTTTTTAGTAGGAATGGATGTTGTATTTTGTCAAAAGCTTTTTCTGCATCTATTGAGACAATCATGTGGTTTTTGTTAGCTTTGTTGTTGATGTGATCGATAATGCCAATAGTTTTCCTAATATTGAAGCAGCCCTGTAGTCCTGGTATGAATCTTACCTGATCATAATGTATTATTCTCGTGATAAGACGCTGTATTCGTTTTGCTAGAATCTTATTTAAAATTTTTGCATCTAGGGGCCCGAGAGTGGCGGGCGAGACCAGCGGAGCAGGAGATAAGCCAGGCCGAGCCAACGATATCAGCGCAACAGCCTTTGAAATCTTCAGCCTAAAGACGGGACTTCAGTGGGTCACTACTTGAACATCCAGGAGCTGGGATGCCGGAGTGATCAGTAAGTGCTCTCCCCTCCCCCTCGATGACCGTGAGGGAACCATAAAATTCTTCCCCAGATTGATCCTGGATCAGTGGGAGCAGCAGAAGGGGGCGGGTGGTCTCATAACACCAGAGGCTGGAGAGGTGGCAAAGGGGGATTCTTCCTACCGTGGTGGAGGCTATCTGGAGGGACAGACGACCCAGGGCAGAGAAAAATTCGCACTGAGACCCAAGCAAGCCGCAGCCCGGGAGACGAGCCCCAGGAGGGGCGGGAACACGCATTAGCCTCTAGGCGTACCCCAGCCCTCCAGGGGAAAAGGGAAGACAATAGGGAAGCTGGGATCACCATCCCCCGGACCTTGCCTTTGCCTCAGGCCAGCTGAGGAGATATCCTGAGACCAGACCACACCTCCCACACACCTATCAAGCTAAACCCAGGGTTGATCTGGGAAACAACAACAACAAAAAAAAGCCTGCTTTTAGCCTAGACAAACATCAACTCAACTTAAAAGATCTGTATCTTCTGACTGAAAGAACCAAAAGCTACAACACTCAGCCAACATCATGAATCGGAAAAAGCAGACGAAAAGTGAAAAAACCATAGAATCTTTCTATGGGGATAAGGACCAAAACACAAACACCAAAGAGGTCAGAGCTGAGACTGTACTTCCATCTGAAACCTCAGATGGGACTATGAATTTCTCGCAAGCACAACTAGATTACCTGGAACGTCTGAAGAAGGATATAAAAGAAAAACTGGCCAATGATTTTAAAACCATAAAAAAAGAATTCACTGATGAGAACATCAATCTGAAAAAGAAAATTGAAGAAATGGAAAAGGAAGTTCAAAAATTAACTGGAGAGAATAATTCCCTAAAAGGAAGAGTTAATCAAACGGAAAAGGAAACTCAAAACCTAATAGGGAAAATTGATCAGATGGAAAAGGAAACCCAAAACCTAACTGGGAAAATTGGTCGAATGGAAAAAGAAGTACAAAAATTAAATGGAGAAAATAGCTCCTTAAAGGGAAAAATTGGCCAGATGGAAAAGGAGATGCGAAAGCTAACTGAAGAAAACAATACGATCAAGATTAGAATTGGGCAAGTAGAAACTAATGACTCAATGAGGCAACAAGAGTCAGTCAAACAAAATCTAAAGAATGAAAAGATGGAAGAAAATCTAAAATATTTAATTGGAAAAACAACTGACCTGGAAAATAGATCCAGGAGAGAAAATCTAAGAATTATTGGCCTGCCAGAAACCCATGATGAAGAAAAGAGTCTGGACAATATCTTCCAGGAAATCATCAAGGAAAACTGCCCAGAAGTACTAGACTCAGAGGGCAAAATAGTCATCGAAAGAATCCACCGTTCCCCAATGGAAAGGGATCCCAAAATCAAAACCCCAAGAAATATAGTTGCCAAATTCCAGAGCTATCAAGTGAAGGAGAAAATACTACAAGCAGCCAGAAAGAAACAATTTAAATATCAAGGTCACACAGTCAGGATCACACAGGACCTTGCAGCTTCTACATTAAAAGATCGAAAGAATTGGAACCCAATATTCCGTAAGGCAAAGGAGTTGGGACTCCAACCAAGGATCAACTACCCAGCAAAGTTCAGCATAACATTTCAGGCAAGGAGAAAGTCATTCAAAGAAATAAGGGATTTCCAGAGCTTCCTGACCAAAACACCAGAACTCAATAGACAATTTGATCTTCAAATGCAGGTCTCCAGAGAATCATAAAAAGGTAAACAGAGGGGGAAAAAACAAAAACAAAAACTTGCAACTCAATTAGGGCAATCTGTTTACCTCCCTGTAAGGGAAGATGATACCTGTTAATCTTGAGAACTGTGCAGCTATTATGATAAAAGGGATATATGTAGAGGGAACGGGCATAAAGTAAATGATGTCATGGCAAAAATATGATTTAAGTATGAGAAGGGAATGTAATAGGAGGTGTGGAAAGGGGGAAGCAGAAAATGGCAAATTATATCACAGGAAGAAGTACAAAACCATAGTAGAGGGAAGGAGGGGAGGGAGATGAGCATTGTTTGAGAGGTACTCTCATCTGATTTGTTCAAAGGAGGGAACAATAACCTTAAGCAGATAATCCTAACTAGCTCTATAGGTAGTAGGAGGGGAAGGGGGAAGAAAGGGGAGGGTGGCTAAAAGGGAGGAAAGAAGCAATAAGAGTAAAGGGGAGTAAAAGGGAGGGGGGCTAAAAGAAGGAGGGGAAGACTGCAGGAGGAGGGGGAGAAAAGTGAATACTATTGAGGAGGGGAAGGGACACGGGAGAGTTAAAAGCACAAATGGTGGGAAAGAGGGTGGAGGGAAATACACAGATTGTAATCATAACTGTGAATGTGAATGGGATGAACTCTCCCATAAAACGGAGACGGATAGCAGAATGGATTAAAAGCCATAATCCAACAATATGCTGCTTACAAGAAACACATTTGAAACGGGGGGATACACATAGGATAAAGGTCAAAGGATGGAGCAGAATATATTGTGCTTCAGCTCATGTAAGAAAGGCAGGAGTAGCAATCCTAATCTCAGACAAAGCAAAAGCAGAAATAGATCTAATCAAAAGGGATAAGGATGGAAACTATATCCTACTAAAAGGCACCATAGACAATGAAGCAATATCATTACTAAACATGTATGCTCCAAGTGGTATAGCATCCAGATTCTTAGAGGAGAGGTTGGGGGAGTTGAAGGAAGAAATTGATAGCAAAACTATACTAGTGGGGGACCTCAACCTCCCCCTCTCTGAACTCGATAAATCCAACCTTAAAATAAACAAGAAAGAGGTTAAGGAGGTAAATAAAACTCTGGATAAGGTAGATATGATAGATCTTTGGAGAAAATTAAATGGGAATAGAAAGGAATATACCTTTTTCTCAGCGGTACATGGAACATTTACAAAAATTGACCATGTACTAGGACATAAAAATCTCACAATCCAGTGCAGAAAGGTAGAGATAATCAATGCATCCTTTTCAGATCATAATGCATTAAAAATTACATGTAATAAAAGGCCATGGAAAGAGAAACCAAAAATCATTTGGAAACTAAATAATCTAATTCTAAAGAAGGATTGGGTTAAAGAAGAAATCGTAGAAACAATCAACAACTTCATTCAAGAGAATGACAATAGTGAGACAACGTACCAAAACTTATGGGACACTGCAAAAGCAGTTATTAGGGGAAGTTTTATATCTCTGAATGCTTACATAAATAAAATAGAGAAAGAGGAGATCAATGACTTAGGCTTGCAGTTGAAAAAGCTAGAAAAAGAACAAATTGAAAATCCCCAAGTAAATACCAAATTAGAAATACTGAAAACCAAAGGAGAGATTAATAAAATTGAAATAAAGAAAACTATTGAATTAATAAATAAAACCAATAGTTGGTTTTATGAAAAAACTAATAAAATTGATAAACCTTTGGTTAATCTGATCAAAAAAAAGAAAGAAGAAAACCAAATTACTAACATTAAAAATGAAAGGGGTGAACTCACCTCCAATGAGGAGGAAATTAAAACAATAATTAGAAACTACTTTGCCCAACTTTATGCCCACAAATTCGACAATCTAAACGAGATGGATGAATATTTTAAAAAATACAAATTGCCCAGATTAACAGAAGAGGAAGTTGAATACTTAAACAACCCCATCTCAGAAAAAGAAATTGAACAAGCCATCAATGAACTCCCTAGGAAAAAATCTCCAGGGCCAGATGGATTCACAAGTGAATTCTATCAAACATTTAAAGAACAGTTAATTCCAATACTACATACACTATTCTTGAAAATTGGGGAAGAAGGAGTCCTCCCAAATTCTTTCTATGATACAAATATGGTTTTGATACCCAAACCAGGAAGAGACAAAACAGAGAAAGAAAATTATAGACCAATTTCCCTAATGAATATAGATGCAAAAATTTTAAATAAGATCTTAGCAAAACGAATACAGCATCTTATCACGAGATTAATACATTATGATCAGGTAGGATTCATACCAGGACTACAGGGCTGGTTCAATATTAGGAAAACTATTAGCATTATCGATCACATCAACAACAAAGCTAACAAAAACCACATGATTATCTCAATAGATGCAGAAAAAGCTTTTGACAAAATACAACATCCATTCCTACTAAAAACATTGGAGAACGTAGGAATAAAGGGAACTTTCCATAAAATAATAAGCAGTATCTATCTATAACCTTCAGCAAGCATTATATGCAATGGGGATAAGCTAGATGCATTCCCAATAAGATCAGGGGTGAAACAAGGTTGTCCATTATCACCACTATTATTCAATATGGTACTAGAAATGTTAGCTGTAGCAATTAGACAAGATAAAGATATTCAAGGAATTAGAATAGTCAAAGAAGAAACTAAGTTATCACTCTTTGCAGATGATATGATGATTTACCTAGAGAATCCCAGAGATTCAAGTAAAAAATTACTTGAATTAATAAACAACTTTGGCAAAGTTGCAGGGTACAAAATAAACCCACACAAATCCTCTGCATTCCTATATATTAGCAACAAAGTTCAACAGCAAGAGATAGAAAGAGAAATCCCATTTAAAGTTAGGGCAGACAGTATAAAATACTTAGGAGTCTACCTGCCAAAACAAACCCAGGGACTATATGAACACAATTACAAGACACTTTTTGCACAAATAAACTCAGATTTAAGTAAGTGGAAAAACATTAGTTGCTCATGGGTAGGCCGTGCTAATATAATAAAAATGACAATTCTACCCAAATTAATATACTTATTTAGTGCCATACCAATTAAACTATCAGACAATTACTTTCTAGAGCTGGATAAAATAATATCAAAATTCATTTGGAAAAACAAAAGGTCCAGAATATCAAAGGGACTAATGAAAAGAAATGCTTGGGAAGGTGGCCTAGCGCTACCAGACCTTAAACTGTACTATAAAGCAGCAATTATCAAAACCACTTGGTATTGGCTAAGAAACAGAGAGGTAGACAAGTGGAATAGACTTGGCACTCAAGACGCAGTAGGCAAGGAATATAGCAACCTTCTGTTTGATAAACCCAAGGACCCCAGCTTCTGGGATAAGAACCCATTGTTTGACAAAAATTGCTGGGAAAACTGGATAACAGTGTGGCGGAAATTAGGCATAGACCCATACCTGACACCGTACACAAGAATAAAGTCCAAATGGGTACATGATTTAGGTATAAAGATTGATACCATGAACAAACTGGAGAAGCAAGGAATAGTGTATTTATCAGATCTATGGAGAAGGGAAGAATTCTTTACTAAAGGAGAGATAGAATGCATTATGAAATGCAAAATGGATAACTTTGATTACATTAAACTGAGAAGTTTTTGCACAACCAAACCCAATGCAACCAAAATCCGGAGGGATGTAGTAAATTGGGAAAAAATTTTTACAGCTAAGCTCGGGGATAAAGGCCTCATTTCTAGAATATATAGAGAACTGACCCAAATGTATAATCATACAAGTCATTCCCCAATTGATAAATGGTCAAAGGATATGAACAGGCAATTTTCAGAGGAAGAAATTAAAGCTATCTATAATCATATGAAAAAATGCTCTAAATCACTATTGGTTAGAGAGATGCAAATCAAAACAACTCTGAGGTACCACATCACACCTATAAGATTGGCAAACATGACAGAACAAGAAAATGATAAATGCTGGAGAGGATGTGGGAGAGTTGGAACACTAATTCATTGTTGGTGGAGCTGTGAGCGCATCCAACCATTCTGGAGAGCAATTTGGAACTATGCCCAAAGGGCTACAAAAATGTGCATACCCTTTGACCCAGCAATATCACTACTAGGACTATATCCCCAAGAGATCATAAAAATGGGAAAGGGTCCCACATGTACAAAAATATTTATAGCAGCACTCTATGTAGTTGCCAAAAACTGGAAGTCAAGGGGATGTCCATCAATTGGGGAATGGCTGAATAAATTATGGTATATGAATGTAATGGAGTACTATTGTGCCATAAGAAATGATGAACAAGAAGACTTCAGAGAGGCCTGGAAGGACTTATATGACCTGATGCTGAGTGAAAGGAGCAGAACCAGGAGAACTTTATGCACAGCAACAACCACAGTGTGTGAGAGTTTTTTCTGGTAGACTTAGATTTTTGTAATAACACAAGAACTTCTGAAAAAAAAAAATCCCAATGGTGGACCTCAAGGCAAAATGCCTTCCACACTCAGAGAGAGAAATATGGAAGTCACTCACATAATGTAGCAGATCATGTTTGTGTATGTGTATGTGTTTGTGTATCATGTTCTGATTTGTTATACGGATTCTTTCATTTATCTTAGTCTGACTACACAGCATGACTATAGTGAAAATATACTCAATAGGAAAGTATATGTAGAATCTATACAGAATTGTATGCAGTCGTGGGGAGGGAGGGAGGTACTGGGGGGTGGGTGGGGAGGGATAAAATCGCAATTGTATGGCAGTGATTGTTAAACATTAAAAAAATAAAAAAATTAATAAAAAAAAAATTAAAAAAAAAATTTTTGCATCTATATTCATTAGGGAAATTGGTCTATAATTTTCTTTCTCTGTTTTGTCTCTTCCTGGTTTGGGTATCAAAACCATATTTGTATCATAGAAAGAATTTGGGAGGACTCCTTCTTCCCCAATTTTCAAGAATAGTGTATGTAGTATTGGAATTAACTGTTCTTTAAATGTTTGATAGAATTCACTTGTGAATCCATCTGGCCGTGGAGATTTTTTCCTAGGGAGTTCATTGATGGCTTGTTCAATTTCTTTTTCTGAGATGGAGTTGTTCAAGTATTCAACTTCCTCTTCTGTTAATCTGGGCAATTTGTATTTTTTAAAATATTCATCCATCTCGTTTAGATTATCGAATTTGTGGGCATAAAGTAGGGCAAAGTAGTTTCTAATTATTGTTTTAATTTCCTCCTCATTGGAGGTGAGTTCACCCCTTTCATTTTTAATATTAGTAATTTGGTTTTCTTCTTTCTTTTTTTTAATCAGATTGACCAAAGGTTTATCAATTTTATTAGTTTTTTCATAAAACCAACTATTGGTTTTATTTATTAGTTCAACAGTTTTCTTAATTTCAATTTTATTAATCTCTCCTTTGGTTTTCAGTATTTCTAATTTGGTATTTACTTGGGGATTTTCAATTTGTTCTTTTTCTAGCCTTTTCAACTGCAAGCCTAAGTCATTGATCTCCTCTTTCTCTATTTTATTTATGTAAGCATTCAGAGATATAAAACTTCCCCTAATAACTGCTTTTGCAGTATCCCATAAGTTTTGGTATGTTGCCTCACTATTGTCATTCTCTTGAATGAAATTGTTGATTGTTTCTATGATTTCTTCTTTAACCCAACCCTTCTTTAGAATTAGATTATTTAGTTTCCAATTGATTTTTGGTTTCACTTTCCATGGCCTTTTATTACATGTAATTTTTAATGCATTATGATCTGAAAAGGATGCATTGATTATCTCTACCTTTCTGCACTGGATTGTGAGATTTTTATGTCCTAGTACATGGTCAATTTTTGTAAATGTTCCATGTACCGCTGAGAAAAAAGTATATTCCTTTCTATTCCCATTTAATTTTCTCCAAAGATCTATCATATCTACCTTGTCCAGAGTTTTATTTACCTCCTTAACCTCTTTCTTGTTTATTTTGAGGTTGGATTTATCGAATTCAGAGAGGGGGAGGTTGAGGTCCCCCACTAGTATAGTTTTGCTATCAATTTCTTCCTTCAACTCCCCCAACCTCTCCTCTAAGAATCTGGATGCTATACCACTTGGAGCATACATGTTTAGTAATGATATTGCTTCATTGTCTATGGTGCCTTTTAGCAGGATATAGTTTCCATCCTTATCCCTTTTGATTAGATCTATTTCTGCTTTTGCTTTGTCTGAGATTAGGATTGCTACTCCTGCCTTTCTTACATGAGCTGAAGCACAATATATTCTGCTCCATCCTTTGACCTTTATCCTATGTGTATCCCCCCGTTTCAAATGTGTTTCTTGTAAGCAGCATATTGTTGGATTATGGCTTTTAATCCATTCTGCTATTCGTCTCTGTTTTATGGGAGAGTTCATTCCATTCACATTCACAGTTATGATTACAATCTGTGTATTTCCCTCCAACCTCTTTCCCACCATTTGTGCTTTTAGCTCTCCCGTCTCCCTTCCCCTCCTCAATAGTATTCACTTTTCTCCCCCTCCTCCTGCAGCCTTCCCCTCCTTCTTTTAGCCCCCCTCCCTTTTACTCCCCTTTACTCTTATTGCTTCTTTCCTCCCTTTTAGCCACCCTCCCCTTTCTTCCCCCTTCCCCTCCTACTACCTATAGAGCTAGTTAGGCTTATCTACTTAAGATTATTGTTCCCTCCTTTGAACAAATCAGATGAGAGTACCTCTCAAACAATACTCATCTCCCTCTCCTCCTTCCCTCTACTATAGTTTTGTACTTCTTCCTGTGATATAATTTGCCATTTTCTGCTTCCCCCTTTCCACACCTCCTATTACATTCCCTTCTCATACTTAAATCATATTTTTGACATGACATCATTTACTTTATGCCCGTTCCCTCCACATATATCCCTTTTATCATAATAGCTGCACAGTTCTCAAGATTGACAGGTATCATCTTCCCTTATAGGGAGGTAAACAGTTTTCCCTAATTGAGTAGCAAGTTTTTGTTTTTGTTTTTTCCCCTGTGTTTACCTTTTTATGATTCTCTGGAGACCTGCATTTGAAGATCAAATTGTCTATTGAGTTCTGGTGTTTTGGTCAGGAAGCTCTGGAAATCCCTTATTTCGTTGAATGACTTTCTCCTTGCCTGAAATGTTATGCTGAACTTTGCTGGGTAGTTGATCCTTGGTTGAAGTCCCAACTCCTTTGCCTTACGGAATATTGGGTTCCAATTCTTTCGATCTTTTAATGTAGAAGCTGCAAGGTCCTGTGTGATCCTGACTGTATGTCCTTGATATTTGAATTGTTTCTTTCTGGCTGCTTGTAGTATTTTCTCCTTCACTTGATAGCTCTGGAATTTGGCAACTATATTTCTTGGGGTTTTGAGTTTGGGATCCCTTTCGCGAGGGGAACGGTGGATTCTTTCGATGACTATTTTGCCCTCTGAGTCTAGTACTTCTGGACAGTTTTCCTTGATGATTTCCTGGAAGATATTGTCCAGACTCTTTTCTTCATCATGGGTTTCTGGCAGGCCAATAATTCTTAGATTTTCTCTCCTGGATCTATTTTCCAGGTCAGTTGTTTTTCCAATTAAATATTTTACATTTTCTTCTATCTTTTCATTCTTTAGATTTTGTTTGACTTATTCTTGTTGCCTCATTGAGTCATTAGTTTCTACTTGCCCAATTCTAATCTTCATCGTATTGTTTTCTTCAGTTAGCTTTTGCATCTCCTTTTCCATCTAACCAATTTTTCCCTTTAAGGAGCTATTTTCTCCATTTAATTTTTGTACTTCTTTTTCCATTCGACCAATTTTCCCAGTTAGGTTTTGGGTTTCCTTTTCCATCTGATCAATTTTCCCAATTAGGTTTTGGGTTTCCTTTTCCATTTGATTAGCTCTTCCTTTTAGGGAATTATTCTCTCCAGTTAATTTTTGAACTTCCTTTTCCTTTTCTTCAATTTTCTTTTTCAGGGTGATGTTCTCATCAGTGAATTCTTTTTTTATAGTTTTAAAATCATTGGCCAGTTTTTCTTTTATATCCTTCTTCAGACATTCCAGGTGATCTAGTTGTGCTTGCGAGAAATTCATAGTCCCATCTGAGGTTTCAGATGGAAGTACAGTCTCAGCTCTAACCTCTTTGGTGTTTGTGTTTTGGTCCTTATCCCCATAGAAAGATTCTATGGTTTTTTCACTTTTCGTCTGCTTTTTCCGATTCATGATGTTGGCTGAGTGTTGTAGCTTTTGGTTCTTTCAGTCAGAAGGTACAGATCTTTAAGTTGAGCTGATGTGTGTCTAGGCTAAAAGCAGGCTTTTGTTTTTTGTTTCCCCGATCAACCCTGGGGTTAGCTTATTAGGTATGTGGGAGGGGTGGTCTGTCCTCAGGATATCTCCTCAGCTGACTTGAGGCAAAGGCAAGGTCAGGGGATGGTGATCCCAGCTTCCCTATTGTATTCCCTTTTCCCCTGGAGGGCTGGGGCACGCCTCGAAACTAATTCGTGTTCCCGCACCTCCCGGGGCTTGTCTCCCGGCTCTGAGGCTTGCCTGGGTCTCAGTGTGAATTTTCTCTGCCCTGGGTCGTCTGTCCCTCCAGCCATCTCCGCCACCGTAGGAAGAATCCCCCTTTGCCACTTTTCCAGCCTCTGGTGTTATGAGACCACCCGCCCCCTTCTGCTGTTCCCGCTGATCCAGGATTAATCTGGGGAAGAGTTTTATGGTTCCCTCACGGTCATCAGGGGGGAGGAGAGAGCACTTACTGATCACTCTGCCATCCCAGTTCCTGGAAGTTCAAGTAGTGACCCACCGAAGTCCGTCTTCAGGCTGAAGATTTCACGGGCTGCTGCGCTGATGTCTGGCACTCACCGGCTCTCACTGGCTCGGCCTGGCTTATCTCCTGCTCTGCTGGTCTCGCCCGCCACTCTCGGGCTCCTCTGGTCCCCTCCGCCCTGCCACGCTGACCGCGCTGCACTGTGCGCCAGGGTCTTACCCCCGCGGAACAGATCCCTCCCGTGGACCCTCCGGTCCAGCCTGGGCTCTGAATCCATCAAAGTCTGTCACCCACTGGATTCTACACCTCCAAAGTCTGGTCAGACTCTCCCCCCAGAGATATCCAGAGGAGTTTTTCCAGGAGCTTAGGTGAGTCCTTGCTTTCACTCCACCATCTTGGCTCCGCCCCCCACAATTTCTTTTTGTTTATTTATTTGTTCTCTGTTGCGTGCTCTTTTTCCCAGCCTATTACTTGACTTTTTAATTTTTGTAAAAGTAAGGCTCTGCTTGCAGGGTGCAGGATACACTGTTCTAGGCTTCAGGGATTTTGTGCAGCTATTTTCAGAGATACTTCTAGGGTCCTGTAAGTTTTCAGTTCTTTCAAGGTAGTATGATTTGAGGAGAGGTATTTATGACTCTTCTGACTGACATTTTGTTCTGTGAGTGATCATAATCACTCTTTTCTGCCCCTCCACTATGACCACAAGCTCTGCTATGCTAGTGCCCCTCCTTGCCCTGGAACTGCCACCCAGGACTACAAGCTGGATCCAAGAATGGTCAAAACAAGAGTTTGACCTCATTGCTAGCAAAAAGACCTCTGGAATCTCCTTCTGACCAATTATCCCCCTCTGCTCGTGCCATCTGTGAGCTGTTTGCTCTAGAAGAAGACACTACCACTGCCTCTCCTGGTGCCAGATCAGTAACTATCAATGCCTGCTTCAGGTTTGCTGGGGCCAGGGATATCCTGGTGTAGCTTTTGTAGATTGTGTGTGATTGAATTTGATATCTGTGTGTTGAGAAGTCTGGAAACTGCCACTGCTGCCACTGATTCAGTGACTCTAAGGCCTGCTTCAGTTTTGCTAGGCCACATTCTGCTCTGGCAAGACCTGTGCTGTACTATGCTCTTGTCTCACACTTGTGTAATAGACCTTTCCTGCTGATCTTTCAAGTTGTCTTGTATTGGAAATTTGTTTCACTCCAACTTCTTTGGATTCTGCTGCTCCAGAATTTATTTAGAGTCATTTTTAAAAGTTTGGAGGGTTTTAGGAGAGACCTCAGATGAAACCTTGCCTTTTCTTCATCATTTTTTATGTACCTCTAGACCTGGGATTCTAAACTTGGGATCCCCTACAGGGATTTCATAGATGTGTTTCATAGGGTATATGAAATTGGATTACAAAAGTATTTATGTCTCACCAAACACACACACACACACATACATACATACACACACACATGCACACACCAAAAAGGTAAGCAAAAAACAAACCCTTTAGAATCCCTATTGTAAATCTTTTTTTCTTGATTTTCCCCCTGATGCATTTCATTGCTATTTCACCTAATTCTATAAGATATTTACCTTGAAATTTTATTGGTATAACACTGAATCTACATTTGTATTTTAGAGATATGAAAATGATTTGTACAGACTTATTTTTCATACTGTCACTTTGTAAAGCTATTAATCATATGTTTTACTTTCTTCATTGGTTCTTACAGTTTTCTAAGCACAATATTATTTCAGTCAATGAAACATTTGTTAAATACTTTGTGCCTCCTACTGTGCAGATATTAGAGACACAAAAATTCCGATACAATTTCCGTTTGTTTAGCTACTTGAGAAAATGAGCTAAATGTAACTATATCTAGAATGCATATGAAATAAAATAGATACAAAGAATTTGGCCAGGAGGACATGAACATTTAATTTGTCGTTGTTTCCGCTCTTTGTCTATCAGTTTCTGAGATGTGCAGATCTACACGTGAAGGTTCCATTTAGCTAACTTGTTGCAATACAAAGAGAAGTGAGCTTTTGAATCTCAGGAAATTCTGGAATTGAATTTGCTAATAAGGAGAACAAAAACACTTAAAGAAGAAAAAAGACAGAAAACATCACCTCAGTAGAAGCAGTGAATCTCAGATTTTTCCTACAATTCTATAAAAAACTTTATTTATTTATTTATTTAACTTTTAACATTCATTTTCACAAAATTTTGGGTTCCAAAATTTCTCCCCATTTGTCCCCTCTCCCCACCCCAAAACACTGATCATTCTAATTGCCCTTATCATCAATCTGCCCTCTCTTCTATCATCCCTCCCTTCTCTTGTCCCCATCTCCTCTTTTGTCCTGTAGGGCCAGATAACTTTCTATACCCCATTACCTGTATTTCTTATTTCCGAATAGCAAGAACAGTACTCGACAGTTGTTCCTATAACTTTGAGTTCCAACTTTTCTTCATCCCTCCCTCCCCACCCATTCCCTTTGGGAAGGCAATCAATTCAATATAGGCCATATCTGTGTAGTTTTGCAAATGACTTCCATAATACTCGTGTTGTGTAAGACTAACTGTATTTCCCTCCATCCTATCCTGCCTCCCATTGCTTCTATTCTCTCTTTTGATCCTGTCCCTCCGCAAGAGTGTTGACTTCAGACTGCTCCCTCCTCTCATTGCCCTCCCTTCCATCATCCCCCCCACCCTGCTTATCCCCTTCTCTCCCACTTTCCTGTATTGTAAGATAGGTTTCCATACCAAAATGAATGTGTATTTTGTTCCTTCCTTGAGTCAAGTGTGATGAGAGTAAACTTCATGTTTTTCTCTCACCTCCCCTCTTTTTTCCCTCCACTAAAAAGTCTTTTGCCTGCCTCTTTTATGAGAGATAATTTGCCCCATTCCATTTTTCCCTTTCTCCTCCCTATATATTTCTCTTTCACCTCTTACTTTCATTTTTTAAGATATGATCCCCTCCTATTCCATTCACTCTGTGTAACTTTCTACTCCACCATCTTGGCTCTTCCTATAAACAACTTTTCTGGAAGAACATCAGGCTAAATGGTAATTTGGAAATTCAAGGAGAAGTCATAGTAGGTTGATTATCCAGCTCAGGTCAGCACAAGGGAATGCTGCCATACATCTGGAGGTACTGTCATGGTGGTCTGACCAAGAAGTCATAGGCAGAGCTTTCACCACTGTCTACTGTGTACAAGGGCTGGAAACACACAACAGAGGTAAGGCAGAAATTGTATCACTCTGACATATAGTGTGGTATTCGTACCTGTCAACTTAGATTGAGACATCTGTGAATAGGATAAATCTATAACAGTCTAATTCTGACCCTAGAATAAATTCAAGGAAGGCCTGAGAATGCAGCTGAGTAAACAGGGCTCATAGATAAGGTAGAGTGTAAAGAAATTTCTAGCTAAATGAACAGGGGATGAAGTCAGAAGCAATCTACCAGAATTTTGACCAGAGGGAATCCAATAATGGTGACCCACAGGAGCAAACTAAGGTCAGGACCTGAAAGTGTTTAGAAGAGAAGGGGAGAGATCAGGACATCAATAGGTTTATTATATGCTTGTAAGATCATCATTGAGATCCTTGGAGAACATAGTACCCTATACCTACAGAAAGCAAGAGCAGAACCCCAAAATAATACTTATCAGCACCAATAAAGTCCACAATATTCTTCCAGAGGTAAATGGAGCCTGCTGCTTAAACACAGTCTCAGTTCAGTAAGCAAAGTTTGAAAAAATGAGTGAACAGCAAAAGAGAAATGATTTAGTTCTGTTTTAGCATCCATGATACCCAAGACCTAAACTGACCATACCTAAGCAAATATAAGCAAAGCCACAAAGGAAAAAAGCCTGGCTCCAAGGGCAGCTAGAATTCTTAGATGAAGAAATGAAGACTTTAAAATGAAATTACGAATGCAATTAGAGTGCAAGAGAAAATAATTGGGGGGAAATGAAGGCCAGATCCTAAATTAAGTAAAATTAATAGCTTAGTTTAAGAGATGCAAAACCTTACCCAAATCACAGACTCTTTGAAAATTATAAAGGAGAAAAAAGAAGTAAGTGCTTGCATGAAAGAACAAAAGTCATTAAAATAAAGTCAAAAGGTTGAATAAATAGAGTCTCACATAAAACAAACAAACAAAAAAGACCTAACTGAGAAAATAGTTTGAGAGGAAAGATTGTCTAAGAATCATTAGACTACCCCAAAACTTTGATAAAAATAGAAACCTGTATACCATAAGTCAAACAAAAAACAAAAATCTCAGGACAGTGTCAAGAGAGTGGAGTACAAGGAAGGATCAGTTCTCCCTCCATAGCCCATAAAATAACTCTAAAAATGACTCTAAATATATTCTAGAAAAGCAGAAGCCATAAAATGACAGTGAAAGACATTATCAGCCCAAGACAGCCTAGAAGGTGGATAGGAAAGGTCTATTGCCTCAGTCTCAGAGAGGAGCACAGCCCAGCCTTGGCTGCATGGCACAGCAGGGACAGGACTGGAGCAGGCTTCAGGGTACGGAATCATGGGTAGCAACTGTCATTTCCAGATTCCTTAACTCCCAAATTTGAAATACAGCTTCAAAGGTCAGTAAGAAAGGTCTTTCACCTGAGTGAGAGGGGACTGTGGTCTAGCTCCAGCAGCTTCCAGTTTTGGATCTCTAGGCCTAAAGACGCTGTGGGAATGGAGCAGCTTCTCTGTGTCTCAGTCCTGAGTGGCAATCCTAGGGTGACAAGGAGTGCTAGTGTGCTGAATCTATTGGTGGTTATGGAGAGGGAATCATACTTGTAGATCCTGGGCAGAAAAAATTGATTCTGGTTGCTCACAGACCAGAGCGCAGGCCAGGACCCTTGATTGTGCCACCTTAGAGGGACAGAGAACTCACAGTTCCCTAGAGTACACCCTCCACTTGACAAAGGACTCAAAAGTCAAGTAACAGGCTGGAAAATTGCCAGAAAAAAAGGAAAAAAAATAAGATGATAGAAGGTCACTTTCTTGGTGAAAAGTTATTTTCTTCCATCTTTTCAGATGAGGAAGAACAAAACATGCCATCAGAGAAAGGCATAAAAGTCAAGGCTTCTACATACAAATCCTGCAAAAAATATGCAATGATCTCAAGAAATGGAAGAACTCAAAATGAAGTAAATGAGGTGGAGGAAAAATTGGGAATAAAAATGAGAGTGATGCAAGAAAATCATGAAAAGTGAGTCAAGAAGTTGCTAAAGGAGACCCAAAAAATGTTGAAGAAAATAACACCTTTAAAAATAGATTAACTGGAATGGCAAAATAGGACCAAAAAGCCGACGAGAAGAATGCTTTAAAAAGCAGAATTGACTAAATAGAAAAGGAGATTCAAAAGCTCACTGAAGAAAATACTTCTTTATAAATTAGAATGGAGCAGATAGAAGCGAACGTCTTTATGAGAAACCAAGAAATTATAAAACAAATCAATAGAATGAAAAAAAATGGCAGACAATATGAAATATCTCTTTGGAAGAAACAACTAACCTGGAAAATAGATTCAGGAGAGATAAAAGTTAGTGGTCTACCTGAAAACCATGATCAAAAAGAGCTTAAACATCATCTTCCAAGGAATTATCAAAGAAAACTGCCCTGATATTCTAAAACTAAAGGGTAAAGTAGAAATGAAAAAAATCACCAGTCACTTCCTGAAAGAAATCCCAAAATGAAAACTCCCAGGAATATTGTAGACAAATTCCAGCTTTCCCAGGTCAAGGAAAAAATGCTACAAGCCAGAAAGAAACAACTCAAGTACCGTGGAAATGCAATCAGGATAACACGGGATTTAGCAGTTTGTACATAAAGGTACTGAAGGGCTTGGAATACGATATTTCAGAGTTCAAAGGAGATAAGATTAAAAGTAAGAAACACCTACGCAGCAAAACTGAGTATAACACTTCACGGAAAAAAATGGAATTTCAATGAAATAGGGGACTTCCAAGCATTCTTGTTGAAAAGACCAGAGCTGAATAGAAAATTTGATTTTCATATGCAAGAATCAAGAGAACCATGAAAAGGTAAACAGGAAAGAGAAGCATTAAGCACCTCATTAAAGTTGAGCTGTTTACATTCTTACATGAAAGGTGTTACTTGTAACTCATGAGACCTTTTTCAGTATTAGGGTAGTTAGAGGAAATATATGTATGTAATTATGTATGGATGTGTTTATATGTGTATATTACATTTAAGTAGATATGTTTATGTACATGGGTTTATCTGTGTGTATCTGTATGTGTATCTATCTATATCTATATCTGTATCTACATCTATCTATCTATCTATCTATCTATCTATCTATCTATCTATCTATCTATCTATCTATACATATACATGCATACATATATATGTCCACAGACATAGGGTGACCTGAAAATGTAGGGAGAATACCTGAAAAAAATAAAATTTGCTGTTCATTGGATTGTACTGGGAGCAAGGGAAAGGGAGAGGTAGAATGTAGCAAACCATCTCACACAAAAGAGGGAAGAAAGAACTTTTACAATGGAGGGTAGGTGAGGGGAGATGAAAGGAAATAATTGAGCTTTGCTATCATGAAATTTGGCTTAAGGAAGGAATAACACTCTCAAATGAATGTGTGTATACTGGCAGTTTTATCTTGGTTAAATGTTTCTAACACGTAGTGATTTGGGGGTGGCACTCTCATATTTCCACTTCCTAGAGTTTCCAGATTGTTCAAATAGGTAAAATTGAATTTATAAAAATTCTATGGAATTTTTTTATCTTTATCCTTGCTACGAGTTTGATACCAGTTTTGACATTTCTTCCAACAACTTGACCATCAAACTGAACACAGGCATCTCATTCTGAAATGATTATTAATAAGTTCATTGTGGTTAGATATAGTCAGTTTCATTTTTGTGATGCTAGTCAATGGTCGCTGTTTCTAGTTCCTTCTAACTCTCTTTTAAAATAAAGTATTCATGGAGAGCAGGCATATGCAATCGAGATTAAATTCAAATTTACCACACAAAGCAAATTGAGGATAGAAATGCAGGAGTCAGTCCCATGAGGATGTATGGAACTCCCTTTGCAATGCCCAAGGAAAACATGCGGCTATCACTGAAAAGGCTGCTACTTTGGGGTGATGAAACAAATTCTTAGGTCCTCCCTCCTCCTATTTTGATTGGGTCATTTTAAAACAAAAAGCATGTTCCTCTTTCCCTTCTTTCCTCTCTTCCAACACATAGGGCTTCTTTTCCAAGAAGTTTCATTTGCCCTAACAATATGGTGATTTTTAGGTTTTGATGTGAACACATGTTCTTTAAGCATGAAGAAATCTTGAATACAATCACGTGTCTAGCAAAACTTGTAAAAATTGATGCAAAATTACCTAAACCAGAAGTAAAACATTATAAGATAACCACAATAAGATAAGGGAAAGATATCTGAAATATCTCAGAATGTGGACTAAAAATACTGAAGATACTGAACTTTCATGTTTTTGAATGATGAAAGATGGAACACATTTTTATACCTGATATCATATGTATGCATGGTCTCATACATGGTCAGTACCTTGATTTGTTTTACTTTAATTTTATTGTTTTTCTTCAGTTGTTTTACTCATGTCTGACTTTTTGTGACCTCATTTTGAGATTTTCTTGGTAAAGATACTGAAGTGGTTTGCCATTTCCTTCTTTAGCTCATTTTACAGATGGGGAACTGAGGCAAACAGAGTTAAGTAACTTGTCAAGAGTCGCACATTTAGTAAATGTCTGAGACCAAAACTGAATTCAGGACAAGGAGTCTTCCTGATTAAAATCCCAGTGCTCTATTCACTGCACCACTTAACAGTCAAATATATAAATTCATTTTAGTATACTTATGTGTTACAAGCTAGGACTTCTGTTTGGCGAAGGAAGAGGCTGATTGGTGATTAACTAAAAATATGGTACAAAAAGAAATAAAAAAAACATTTTAGAAGTTACACAAAAGTATGAGTGGAGGGAAAGTGAAGATAGCATTAAAGGTAGAGAAATTAGTTATTACTTGGATCAGCTTAGGCATGTGTGTTTGTGTGTGTGTGAGTGTGTGTGTAGATAGAGAAAAAGAAATAACTAGAGAGATAGGGGACACATACACAGATATACAGAGAAGATATAAACGATATGCTCTTCTTAGATTTCAGCTGATTTTCTGATTGCAAGGGACAGGTTACAGAGAAAAAGTTGTAAAAAACCTCATTTCAGGCCACATTTGCACTTTGTTGAAGGTGAGACACTCTCACATCTAATATGCATATTATTTATACCTTATAAACTCTATAAGGTCTTGAGCAGCTCAGATGCTTGTGGAAAAGTTAATAGAGGAAGTGACCTTTCTCTAGTACATAGGTTATTTCTACATTTTTTTTTCTCCAATCACTGGTTCGATAAGACCAACAGGAGAACCTTAAGGTTTTCCTTTTTTTTTTTTTTTAAATTTGGTTGTTTTAATAGGGGAAATCTAAATCGAGAGTTTGCAGCAGACTTTTGAGGAAATGTCCATTTAAAATGGAACTTAGCTACAAAGAGGAAGTGTTTTGCACAGTACTGGGGTTAGTTATTATTATTGCCATTGAAATTAATTGATTAACGCACAATATACATGCATACATGTTTACATTGTTACAGCTGTTTCAATTATGTCTGACTCTACGAACCTCTTTGCGATTTTCTTTGCAAAGATACTGAAGTGGTTTGCCATTTTCTTCTCCAGCTCATTTTACAGATGATAAAACTGAGGCAAAAAAGGTTAAATAACTTGTCCACCGCTAAATAATGTCTGAGGCTAGGTTTGAACTCACATCTTCCTGACTCCAAATCTGGTAATTTATCTACTAAGCAACTCAGCAATTTGTTTAGATGTAGGTATGTATGTGCATAAATTATGTAAGTATATGTGAACATATGTTTACCCACATATATGTGTGTATATATGTGTGCATGTATGCTTTTAACACAACTTAGTGCGGACTTTGACTATATAAGTGAGTTTCAGGAAAACCTAATCTAATGAACATGATAAAATACTGACCAAAGATGGCCTACCTACTGCTATTTTTCCTTTTTTTTATTATTTATTTTTAACACAGGTTAAAACAGATAAAGCAATTCAAACTTTTGGTCATGTGATACTTCTTTTAAAAGCATTTACAATATGGACCACCAAAAGAATTTTTTTAAACATTAACCAACTGAGACGCAAATAATATTCGTGCTGCTACCTTAACAAGCGCTTGACCTAATTGTCTCCACAGTATTACTAAGAATTAAAGGACCCTAACTTATTGTTGTTGGTCTAAAGTCCTATGCCTAACAGCTTAATTTTAGACAACCTTGGATGTTCCCCTACCCATAATCTATATTTGAATAGATCTGGTATTAAACTTGCAAACCTTTTGACTATAGGAAATTGCCACCAATAGTAAGGACATTGCAGGGATACAATATCTCCCCAACTTCATGTCAGTTCCAGGCAGGATTAGATTATACACTTGCATTCAGTTAGGCTTAAAGTCTCCCAGGTGTCAGTGAGGAAAATGAGTCAGGAGAATCCCACCTCAGCCCATGCTGAACAGTCACTCTCCCACCCTTCCCTTGAGATCACTTACGCAGTTCATACCAGCATCTCATCAGCTTACTGGCATCATGCATTGGAGGCTCAGATCGCCTTTCTTGCTAGCCATACCTAGAGTTAGACTCAGAAGAACAGTCACTTAATAGTCCCATAGGATCTAAAAATGGCAAGTTGCAATAACCAGGTTTCAAATACGATTATAGCTTCACTTTGGCTAAGGAACATCTTTTGAGGCAAGTCTTAAGTGGTTTACATACCTTTCCATACATGTGCTAGTTCCTGATTAAATAGCAATCATAAAATCAAATTTACCATTAAAACCTTGACTTTTCCATCAGTGCCAAATTTTACCTGAGGTTGAATTCCTCTAGGAAATTTAGACTGAAATTCTTTTGTCCAAACTAAAAATGTCATTTCATTGATTTATTCGCAGTAATTAATTCAGTCTATTGTTTTAGTACTAATTGCTTTTACCTCACTTTGTAACATGTGCAATTTTTCTCCCCATCACTACCCTCCCCCTGTTTGCTAATACCTTGTATTCTGATTACTCCTTCCTTCATTGTACCCTCCTCTCCATCACGCCCTGCCTCTCTCCTATCCCCATCTTCTCTCTTTTCTTGCAGGGCAAGATAAATTTCCATACCCCTATCCCTGTAGTTCTTATTTCCCTATTATATGCAATAAAATTCTCAACATTCGCTTCTAATACTTTGAATTCCAACTTCTCTCCCTCCCCCCTCCCTCCCCAGCCCCACTGAGAAGGGAAGCAATTCAATACAGACTAAATATGTGTTGTTTTGCAAAAGACTTCCATAATAATCATGTTGTTTAATACTAATTATATTGCCCTCTGACCTACCCTATCCCCCCTTATTTTGCCCCCCTACAATGGACCTTGTCCCTTCTTGAAAGTGTTTATTTCTAGTGACTCCTTTCTCCCATTTGCTCTCCCTTCTAACATTGCTCTCACTCCACTTGTTGCCTCCTTTCCCACTTTCCTGTAGTGTGATACAAATATTCATATCAAAGGTAGTAAGCATGTTATTCCCTCCTTCACATATATGTGAAGAGAGTAGCTTCACTGTTCCCCTCTCCCCTTCTCCCTTATCTCCTCCACTGAATAAATTTTTTCTTATCCTTTTTATGAGTTATAGCGTTCCCCATTCCATTACTCCCTTTCTCTTCCTGGAATTTTCCTCCTTAACCCCTTAATTTTTATTTTATTTTATTGTGTGTGGGGGGGGTGATATTATCTCTTCTGATATAATACACCCTGTATTGTCTATCTATCTATGTGTATGTGTGTGTGTGTGTGTATGCACAATCTCTCCAACTACCCAAACACTGAGAAAAGATTCAAGAATTAAAAATATTTTCTTTCCATGTACTAATGTAAACAGTTCAGCTTTAGAGAGTATTTTATGATTTTTATTTTCTGTTTACCTTTTCATGCTTCTCGATTCTTCTCTTGGGAAGTCAAATTTTTAAATATAGATCTGGTCTTTTCCTCAACATGAATTCTTGCAAGTCGTCTATATCACTGAATGACCATTTTTTTCCCTTGAAGTATTATATTCAGATTTGCTGGTTAGGTTATTCTTGGTTTCAATGCCAGTTCCTTTGGCTTCTGAAATATCTCACTCCAAGCCCTTTGATCCCTTAATGTTGAAGCTGCCAGATCCTGTGTTATCCTGATCGTATTTCCACAGTACTCAAATTGTTTCTTTCTAACTGCTTGCTGTATTTTCTGCTTGATCTGGGCACTCTGAAATTGGGCCACAATATTTCTAGAAGTTTCTCTGTTTGGGTTTCTTTCAGGAGGTGATTGATGAATTCTTTCAATATCTGTCTTGCCCTGTGAATCTATAACAACAGGGCAGTTTTCCTTGATAATTTCATGGAACATAATGTCTAGGCTCTTTTTTTGATCATGTCTTGCAGGTAGTCCAATAATTTTTAAATTATTTCTCCTGGATCTATTTTCCAGTTCAGTTGCTTTTCCAATGAGTTGTTTCACATTATCTTCTATTTTTTCAAATTGTTGGTTTTGTTTACAAACTGCTTGGTTTAACTCATAGTCATTCATTTCCCTGAACTCAATTCTCTCTTTCAACGAATTATTTTTGTTCAGTGAGTTTTGAACTTTCTCCGGCATTTTGGTAATTTTGTTTTTTAAAACCTCCTTCTCCTCATTGACTTTTTGGACCTGTTTTTCCAATTGAGTTAGCCTCTTTTTAAAGCTGTTATTTTCCTCAGCATTTTTTTTGGGGGGGGGGGGTACTCCTTTAGTAAGCTGCTAATTTGTTTTTTTAAGGTCTTCTATTGCCTGATCTCAGTTTAAGTTCCCTTTGGAGGTAAGGGCCTTGCTTTTCTCTGACAGTATGCCTTGTTCTTCTTAAACCAAAAGGATGGGGGGAGACACCTGTTCCCCAAGAAAGTATCCTTCTATGGTCTTATTTTTTTTTCCCTTTTCTGGGCATTTTCCCAGCTAGTTACTTGACTTCTGAGTTTCCTCTCCACAACCACCTTGCCTCCAGTTCCACCAAGACAGCACTTGGGGGCTGAGATTCAAATGAGCTGCTCCCAAGCCTCAGGGGCTTTTGGTGGGGGCAAGGCTGCTATTCAGTGTGAGATTAAGTTCAGCTGCTCAGGTGGGGTCAGGGCCACCACATGGGACTCAGTTCCCTCAGGGGGTTTACAAGGAGACCATCAAAAATGGATGCAGGCTACTGCCTCATTTGGGAGCCCCTCTCTGCTGCTGCCTCTACTGCTGCCTCCTATGAGGGCCTAAGTTATGGGGACAACCTCCTCCCCTCTTGGCCAGCCAAAAAGACCCTCTCACTGGCCTTTGGTGCCTGTGGGTTGAGGGACCTGCACTGCTGCTGGAGATTTTGTCCCTGAAGCCTGCTCGGATATGCTCCTCTCAGTGCTGAGTGGCCAAGGTAGGGCTGGGCTCTGCTCTGGGTATGGTGCACGACAGACCTTTCCCATTGGTTTTTAAGGTCTCTCTAGAACAGAAATCTCCTCCACTCCATTGTTCTGTGGCTTCTGCTGCTCTAGAATTTGTTGAGAGTTCTTCTTTACAGGTATTTTATGGGCTGTGGGGTAAGAACTAAGTGTATGTGCTTCTTTGTACTCTGCCATCTTGGCTCCCCCCCCGATACACACACACACACTGCTATTTTTCAAATGATAAGGAGATGCGTATATTTTTTCAAATTTTTTCATTTTTATTTATCAGCAATAAAACACATCTTGGGATTCACAGAAAAACAGATTTTGACATATGTGTGTGTGTGTATATCTATGTGTGTATATATATATGTGTATATATATATGTGTATATATATGTGTATATATATATGTGTGTGTGTATATATGTATATATATGTATACATATATACATATATATGTGTGTGTGTATATATATATACGCATAAAATACATATCTCACAAATATGATATGTGGATCCATATGAAAACCTATATGTACATGCATAACACGTCATATATACATACATAGATATAAACAAGTACTCAGACACTTAGAGACATGTGTATATATATGCATATTATGAATGCATATGTTTATGTATACACACGTGTATGTAGTCCATATTTTTTTGTTTCTTGAGGTTTTTTAAATTGTTAATGAGTGAATTAAAATAAAATATTTTAAAAAATGTTCGTGTTTTTTTTCTGATAAGATGGAAGCAGGTGGGCTAACCTCCTTGGTCAGCATATCTTTCTGCCCAGAAGATTTGGTTCATTCTAGAATTCAACTATGAAGTCATAGTCTGGAAGCAAGTTGTGTTTAAAAAAAAAAAAGTGCTGCATTCAGTTACTGTAATTCCAATTAACAAGGTACAAGTTTTAACGGCCTTTACTAAATTGTACAATGACTGACATCCTTGACTTGCTACTTTCCCTGAAGTAGTATTCATGATATACTGGCTATTAGCATAGATATGAGCTAAAGAGAATATGACAGGCCGAATGCTCCTGTTCCATCATATTTAGTCAACCTTGGTCAAAATGAAGAGAGTAAAGTAATAAGGATGGTAACTATATAAAGTACATATCCCAAAGGAATAAGTTTTTAATGATGAATAAAAAATGATTTGCATCAGAATCAGAAAAGCAGAAGAGACCTTGGTACATTGAACCCTGTTGGGCTACATGCATATGAGATCCTAGGGATACCATTCAGGCAACAGCCCTTCAGTCAGAGGGCCTTTCTCTGTTACAGGAAAATTCTCACATTTGATGTAAATTCCTACCGACATATCCTATTGATCACTTCCCTGAATGATGAGCTCCCTTCATAAAAATGTCAGACTTTCTCTTCACCAAATAAACAATTTTTTTGTAATACACCATTCAAGATCTTGCCCTTATGAATGAATGGATAAATAAATGAATGAATGTGTAAGTAAAAAATAAAAGCATTTGTTAAACACTTATTTTGTGGCAAGTGTTGTACTAAACACTGAAATATAATAGAAATTAGGTACTTTTTCTCTTTGTTTCATAATGAGGTTTAACTAGAAAATTGTAAGTTATGTGTAGCCTTGTGTGACATTATCCTCTCTGACACCATCAATACTGGGAGCACAGCCCAGGGAATAGGATTCAATATTAATTATTATTATTTATCAAGCATTGATTCTGTCTTTGTCTTGCACAAAACAAAGGAGACAAGACTTTTGCCCTCAAGGTGCACATGTAGTCCAGATTAAAGAGACAGGACAGATGAATTGATGCACAGATATCAGATAATGAATTAGCTTTGGCTGCTTCTGCCGGTTGGCTACCTGCTCCTTTACCAAAATCCATGTATAACATTGTGGGGAATGATTGCTGAAACCTTATTAAGGCTATGTCAACCAGGCACAAAAAGATGTGGATTTCTTGGCCTGTTTTACCTTATTAGTCACTCTACAGTGACATTTGGGGTATATATGTTGGCAGGGTATGCAGCTGCCTAACTGCTGTGATTTGAAGAATGCCAAAAGGCCCACCTGCCCCAAATCCTACCCACCACCCCATGCCTTGAAGTTAAAACAGAAATAGGGAACTTTTTATTCTATAAATTAACCCCAAGTCTAATGATCAAAGAAGGACAGAGCTCAAATACAAAGTAATTGAGGATTAGATAGATTTGGGGATTTAGAAGTTTTAAACTTTGTTTTAAAGTGAATTAAAAAAAATACCCTTAAGTTTTTAAAGAAAATTTAATATACATTTTATTTACATTATTCAATATTTTAAAGTATACCTCAATTTTATATTATAGTCTATTAAAGGAAAGGACAAGGAAGGAAATAAATGGAAAAAAGAGAAAAAAAAATCTGAATAAAGGAAGACATGTGGAAAGAAGGAAATAAAGAGAGAAGGGGGAGAGAGAGACAGAGAAAGAGATAAAGGCAGAAAGAGACAGAGACAGGAAGACAGGGGAACAGACTGTTTATCACGATTTTTTCTTAAATGAGTAAGTCTTTTTTATTGACTCTAGCTGTTTCCTTTGTCTGGGTTTCAGTATCATGACCAAAATTATTCTTGTCTTTGATATACTAATTAGTTATTAATTACTTTAAAAAATTATTTTGCTTCATGTCCTTAAACCTTCAACACTAAAGTTTAAAAAGGACCCCTTCAGAAATACAGCAGGACAATTGCTTCCCAGGCTGTAGCATCAGTGAGAAAAAACAGCAGTATTCTTGGGTCAGATGAAATACCATTAAGATCAAAATCTTTTCTCCAAATCAAAGGTTCATCTATCCTTGATTTAAGGCACCACGTCCAGAAATCACATTGTAAATAATTATCTCAGAGTTAACACATAATTAATCCATTACCACATTAATAACAATTCCTGCCGAAGATTCTGTGAGTAGAACGTAACCTGAAAAAATGAGACACAGAATAAGTCAAACTGGGAAGTAACAAGGCAATACTGACGTTGAGGAAAATAACATGCTTGGGAAATACTGCCAGAAAGTGAAATCCTAGATAGGCAGCTCTTGGGTGTGGAGAAACAAGAGTCAAGGAGAGAGACAAGTTAATTTGTAAATACACTCTTGTTAAATTATTCTATGACCAGAAGAGAGATATAGATACAAAAAAAGAAGATGGAAGGCAAAGAGAAGTTCCAGGTATTTCACAAATCTGACTGAGGTTAGGCCTATTACATTAGTCAGATAAATTCCAAATTTCTACTTTTGTTCTGCATATACTGTCACCATGGTGGTACTCAGGTTGTTTGGCCTCATAAGACATAGCTATAGCCTAAAGCTTTCCAGATAGTTTTTTCACAGTGAGTGGAGAGAGAGGTGATGGTAGCAGTGTTTTGTTTTTTTTTCTTTTTATCTGAAAACTAATTGAAATAGCATATTTTTAACAAAAATTGTGAATAGAGCCTGAAAATAGCAATAATGATGATGACGGTGTTAATAATAATGCTAATAACAGCTTGCATTTACATAACATTTTATGATTTCCTTTAAAAGAACTTTATAAATATTATCTCAGTTAATCCCATAAGAACCCTTGGAGACAGATGTTATTATTGACCATGTTATACAGAAGAGAAAATAGAGGCAAACAAAAGTTTAAGTGACTTTTCCAAGATCACACAATTTATGTGTCTGAAGTCAAATTCCTGACTTCAGATCCAGTGCTCTGTGCATTCTACCATCTAGTTTGTTTACTATGTTTTCATGACAATGTTGGAATGCTTATTTACAATGCTGATGAGGCCAAACAGAAGTAATATTGAATTGATCATATGGAATTATCTTTAAAGAACTTTTCCATCCTCCCCGACTGAATCAAATTTCAATTTATTTTGGCATAAGCATCAATAGATCGATTTTCATTTGTTTTTTAAATTCAAAAAGAAATAATTTTTGTACTATTTTCATGTTTTGGGGTAGCTTTGAACATTAAATGGATGAGAACACATCTCGAAAAAAACAACCAATCATTCATAGACCTTAAAATAATTGCTAAAAAGCCTTTGCTTGAAAGAGAATATTTTTGTATAGAAGAAACTTAGTCATGTCACAGAGATCAACTAAAAACTGTCAAGCAAGTTGAGATTTTCTGAATTCTAGAAACTGGAATGTCTGATTTTCTAGTATCATCTCTGCAGGTCTAAGTTGCTGTGGTATGAAAGAAAGTGGGGAGTGGGGAGGAGGAAGGACAGGCTAAAGTTTCTGAGTTGGTCTGCTCTCAGTTCCTCCCCCTATTTGATCATAAATAAGACCATTCAGTTTCAAAGGGTCTGGAGGATTCTGGACTTCCATCTTTTCATTAGAACCTAAATGGAGTTCCTACTCAAATGGTAATACAGTCTCCATGAGGAGTCAAGGACAAACTAGATGCGAATTCACTATTCCTAAGGAGAAATACTTGAGCAGCCACAGATAGACTTTTAGGCAACCATCAACTTACACTTTCGCCACATGCTCTTTCTAGGGTTGAGCCCTATTTTAACTGGATTCTTTCTGAACTTGTGGGAAAAAAAAATATATCACAAACTTTTTATTTTCCTTTTTGGAAGGGGAGGATGCTTTCTATAAACTGTGCTTGCTTTGTTAAGTATCCCCTTCTTTTATGTTTTATTTAACAAGAAACTTTGAAAATGTGTATTTATTTTTAGTTTTAAACATTAGTTTCCACAAAATTTTGAGTTCCAAATTTTCTCCCCATCTCTACCCTCCCACCACCCCAAAACACCATGCATTCTGATTACCCCTTCCCCCAATAAGGCCTCCCTTCTATCACACCCCTCCCTTCACTTATCCCCATCATCTCTCATTTCCTATAGGGTAAGATATATTTTCATACCCCATTACCTGTCTTTCTTATTTCCCAGTTGCATGAAAGAAAAATTCTCAACATTCGCTCCTAAAACTTTGAGTTCCAACTTTTTTCACTCCCTCCCTCCCCACCTATTCCCACTGAGAAGGCAAGCAATTCAATATAGTCTATATATGTGTAGCTTTGCAAAAGACTTCCATAATAGTCCTGTTGTGTAAGACTAACTATACTTCTCTGCATCCTATCCTGCCCTCAATTAATTCTATTCTCTCTTTTGATCTTGGTCCTCCCCTAAAATGTTTACTTCTAATTATCCCCGCCTCCCATTTGCCCTCCCTTCTATCATCTCCCACCCACATTTGTCTCCTTCTCCCCTGCTTTCCTGTACTGTAAGATAGATTTTCATACCAAATTGAATGTGCATGTTGTCCTCCATTTACGCCAAATGTAATGAGAGTAAGCTTCACTTTTCTACTCTCATCTCTCCCCTTTTCCCCTCCATTGAAAAATATTTTTCTTGCCTCTTTTATGACAGATAGTTTGCCCCATTCCATTTCTCCCCTTCTCTCCCAATATGTTCCTCTCTTACTCTTTAATTTATTTTTTTAGATATCATCCCTTCCTATTCATCTCACCCCGTGCCCTCTGTCTATATATAGAGATAGAGATATATATAGAGAGATATATACACATATATACATATATATAAATACATATATATATATATATATGTGGGTGTGTATAAACCTTCCAACTACCAATATACTGAGAAAAGTTTCAAAAGTTTCAAATATTTTTCCATATAGGAATGTAAACAGTACAACTTTCATAAGTCCATTAAGATTTATCTTTCCTGTTTACTTTTTTATGCGTATATTGATTCTTGTCTTTGTAAGTCAAATTTTCCATTCACCTCTGGTCTTTCCATCAAGAATGCTTGAAAGTCCTCTATTTCATTGAGTAACCATTTTTTCCCCTGAAGTATTATACTGGATTTTGCTGGGTAGGCAATTCTTGGTTTTAATCCTAATTCCTTTCACTTGTGTAATATCAAATTCCAAGTCCTGTGATCCCTTAATATAGAAGCTCCTAGATCTTGTGCTATCCTGTTTGTATTTCCACAATACTCGAATTTTTTCTTTCTAACTGCTTGTCATATTTTCTCCTTGATGTGGGAGCTCTGGAATTTGGCTACAATATTCCTAGGAGTTTTCCCTTTTTCATCTCTTTCAGGAGGTGATCAGTGGATTTTTTCAATATTTATTTTACCCGGGGCACAGCCAAGATGGCAAAGTAGAAAGACGCACATAAGCTACCTCCGAACCCACAGTCCATAAAATATCTGTAAAAAAGAACTGCCAACAAATTCTGGAGCAGCAGAAGCCACAGAACAATGCAGCAGAGGAGATTTCTGTTCCAGAGAGCCTAAAAACCTTCTCAAAAAGTCCTTTGCGCTGTGGACCAGGAGCCGAGCACAGCCCTGCCTCAGCCGCGCAGCACCAGGACGAGCAGATCCGAGAGGGCTTCAGGGATGGAATCTCCAGAGGCCACGCGGGTCCTTCCACCCAGAGGTGACAGGGGTTGGTGAGAGAATCTCTTTGGCGGGTCAAGAGGGGAGTGGGGTGCCCCCATAACTCAAGCCCCCTCAGGAGGCAGCAGCTGATGTGGGAGCAGACCTGGGGCTCCCCAAGCAGGAAGAAACCTGGATCCATTGGTGAAGGTCTCTGAATAAACCTCCTGAGGGAACTGAGCCCGTGAAGTGGCCCTGTCCCCACCTGAGCACCTGAACTTGATCTCACATTGAAAAGCAGCCCCGCCCGCACCCAAAGCCCTGAAGCTGGGAAGCAGCATTTGAATCTCAGACCTCAAGTTCTGGCTGGGAGGATCTGGAGGCCAAGTGGGTGTGAAGAGAATATTCAGAAGTGAAGTCACTGGCTGGGAAAATGCTCATAAAACGGAAAAAAAATAAGACTATAGAAGGTTACTTTCTTGGGGAACAGGTATTTCCTCCCTTCCTTTCTGATGAGGAAGAACAATGCTTACCATCAGGCAAAGACACAGACGTCAAGGCTTCTCTATCTCAGCCCACTCAATGGCATCAGGCCATGGAAGAGCTCAAAGAGGATGTTCAAAATCAAGTTAGAGAGGTGGAGGAAAAACTGGGAAGAGCAATGAGAGACATGCAAACAAAGCATGAAAAAGAAGTAAATGGCCTGCTAAAGGAGACCCAAAAAAATGCTGAAGAAAATAACACCCTGAAATATAGGCTAACTCAATTGGCAAAAGAGGTTCAAAAAGCCAATGAGGAGAAGAATGCTTTCAGAAGCAGAATTAGCCAAATGGAAAAGCAGGTCCAAAAGCTCACTGAAGAAAATAGTTCTTTCAAAATTAGAATGGAACAGATGGAGGCTAATGACTTTATGAGAAACCAAGAAATCACAAAACAAAATTAAAGAATGAAAAAGTGGAAGATAATGTGAAATATCCCATTGGAAAAACAACTGACCTGGAAAATAGATCCAGGAGAGACAATTTAAAAATTATGGGACTACCTGAAAGCCACGATAAAAAAAAAAGCCTAGACATCATCTTTCATGAAATTATCAAGGAAAACTGCCCTGAGATTTTTAGAACGAGAGGGCAAAATAAGTATTCAAGGAATCCACAGAACACTGCCTGAAAGAGATCCAAAAAGAGAAACTCCTAGGAACATTGTGGCCAAATTCCAGAGTTCCCAGGTCAGGGAGAAAATATTGCAAGCAGCTAGAAAGAAACAATTCAAGTATTGTGGAAATACAATCAGGATAACACAAGATCTAGCAGCTTCTACATTAAGGGACCGAAGGGTGTGGAATAGGATATTCCAGAAGTCAAAGGAACTTGGACTAAAACCAAGAATCACCTACCTAGCAACACTGAGTATAATACTTCAGGGGGAAAATTGGTCTTTCAATGAAATAGAGGACTTTCAAGAATTCTTGATGAAAAGACCAGAGCTGAAAAGAAAATCTGACTTTCAAACACAAGAATGAAGAGAAGCATGAAAAGGTGAACAGCAAAGAGAAGTCATAAGGGACTTCTATAAGTTGAACTGTTTACATTCCTACATGGAAAGACAATATTTGTAACTCTTGAAACTATTCAATATCTGGGTACTGGATGGGATTACACACACACACACACACACACACACACACACACACACACACACATAGAGACAGAGTACACAGAGTGAATTGAAGAGGATGGGATCATATCTTAAAAAAATGAAATCAAGCAGTGAGAGAGAAATATATTGGGAGGAGAAAGGGAGAAATGGAATCGGGCAAATTATCTCTCCTAAAAGAGGCAAGCAAAAGACTTATTAGAGGAGGGATAAAGAGGGGAGGGGAGAGAAAAACATGACGTTTACTCTCATCACATTCCACTAAAGGAAGGCATAAAATGCACACTCATTTTGGTATGAAATCCTGTCTTACAATATAGGAAAGTGGGGAATAAGGGAATAAGCAGGGGGGGGGGGGATGATGGAAGGGAGGGCATGGGGAGGAGGGAGCAATTTGAGGTCAACACTCTTGGGAAGGGACAGGATCAAAAGAGAGAACAGAAGTAATTGGGGGCAGGATAGGATGGAGGGAAATATAGTTAGTCTTATACAACACGACTATTATGGAAGTCATTTGCAAAACTACACATATTTGGTCTATATTGAATTGCTTGCCTTCCAAAAGGAGGGGGTGGGGAGAGAGGGAGGAAAAGAAGTTAAAACTCAAAGTTTTAAGAAGAATTGTCGACTACTACTCTTGCCACTAGGAAATCAGAAATACAGGAAAAGGGGTATAGAAAGTTATTTGGCCCTACAAGACAGAGGAGAGGATGGAGACAAGGGCAGAGAGGGAAGATAGAGGAGAGAGCAGATTGGTGATGGGGGCAATTCGAATGCTCAGTGTTTTGGGGTGGGGGGAGGGGACAAGGGAGGAGAAAATTTGTAACCCAAAGCTTTGTGAAAATGAATGCTAAAAGTTAAATAAATAAATTTAAAAAATTAAAATAAATATTTATTTTACCCTCTTGTTCTAGAACATCATGGTGATTTTCCTTGATAATTTCATGAAAGATGATATCTAGGCTCTTTTTTTATCATGGCTTTCAGATAGTGCCATAATTTTTAAATTGTCTCTCCTGGATCTAATTTCCAGGTCAGTTGTTCCTCCAATGAGGTATTTCACATTGCCTTCTACTTTTTCATTCTTTTGGTTTGGTTTTGTAATTTCCTGGTTTCTCATGAAGTCATTAGCTTCTGTATGCTCCATTCTAATTTTTAAAGAACAATTTTCTTTAGTGAGCTTTTGAACCTCATTTTTCCATTTGGTTAATTCTGCTTTTGAAAGCATTCTTCTCCTCATTGGCTTTTTGGACCTCTTTTCCCATTTGAATTAGTCTATTTTTAAGGGTGTTATTTTCTTCAGCATTTGGGAGTCTCCTTTAACAAGCTGTTGACTTGCTTTTCATAATTTTCTTGTGTCACTCTCACTTCTCTTCCTAATTTGTCGTCCACCTCTCTTACTTGATTTTCAAAATCCTTTTTTTAGCTCTTCTATGACCCAAGACCATTGCACATTTATTTTGGAGGTTTTGGATGCAGAAGCTTTGATTTTTATGTGTTCCTCTAATGGTATGCTTTGTTCTCCCTGATCTGAAAGGATAGAAGAACATGCCTGTTCACAAGAAAGTACATTTGTATAGACTTTTTCTCTTTTTTCGGGCATTTTCCCATCCGGTTACTTGACTTTTGAGTCCTTTGTCAAGAGGAGGGTATACTCTAGGCACCAGTAGCTTCTCATTTCCTCCAGGGTGGCACAATCAAGTTTACTCTTCCCCTGGCTTGTGCTCTGGTCTGGGAGCTACCAGAAGCTTTTATGCCCTGGATCAGTGAGTAGAATTCTTGGTCCGGAATCTCTACCACCTCCTCCACGTCAGCACTCTTCCTCACCCCAGGACTGCCACTCAGGGATGAGATCCAGATCAGATGCTCAATTCCCCCAGGGTCTTTAGGTAGAGGGCTCCAAAATAGACACTGTAGCTGCAGTGGCTGCCACTCATTCAGGTGAAAGAGTTTTCTCACTGACCTTTGAAGCTGTCTCTGGTATTTGTGGGTTGAGCAATCTGGGAAATGAAGCTGCTGCCAGAGATTCTGCCCCTTGAGGCCTACTCCACTCCTGTCTTTGCTGAACCATGGCTAAGGCTGGGCTGCACTGTGCTCTGTGATGCTGTGGTAGACCTTTCTGGTTGGCCTTCTTTCCTGTGTTGGGCTGGAAATCTCTTTCACTCTGTCGTTTTGTGGCTTATGCTGCTCTAGAATTTGTTTAGAGTCATTTTTAGAGGTGTTTTATGGGCTATGAGAGAGAGCTTTTACAACTCTGTCCTTCCACTCTGCTATCTTGGCTCTGCCTTTGTGAGTGTCCTTTAAAAACATAAAATAAAAAGTAAAAATAAGAAACTACTTACAGCTGGCTGACTACCTGATCCTTAACTAAAAATATTGGGGTATTGAGAGGGCATTGAAGCTGGTGGAATTAGAAAATTGGCATCAATTCATCAAATGTATTCATAAAGCTTAAAGAGAAGATGTGGTTAGGCTCTGGAAACTAAACTTCTTATTGAGGTATGAAAGCTGGGGCAAGGATCTTCAAAGCTGACATGGGCTATAATCATGACTTTGGATTCAAATAACCTACCAGTAACTTGCCTTCAAAAATCTTTAGTGGTTCTAAGATAATACAAACTTAGAAGTTTGACAGGTATCTAGCTCTCAAATACCTCTTCAGACATTTTGCATCACTCACCCACACACAGTCTTTATTCATATTCTATTCAAACACTTTTAATCTTCTAATACTGCTTTTGTAAAGGATATCTGCCTGCTTAAAACCCACTTCCACCACTTGGAATCTCTAGCTTCCTTTAAGGCTTTGTTCTAGCACCACTTCCTGCAGAAGGTTGTTCCTGACATTCTCAGTTTTTCAATAAAGATAATCTATTTTTCATTCCCAAATTGTTAATGATAATAAGAATAATGATGTGTTTCTGATACCCCATTTGTTGATAGTAGTAGTAATGGTGGCAACAGTGGCTGAAACTTATCTTTTTTTAAAGTTTCTAAAATAGTTGATCCTCACAAATAACTTTTGAGCTTAATACTTTTAATATCTCTATTTGATAGGCTCAAGGAAGCTAAATGACTTACCTAGAGTCACACAGCTGGTGCTTGAAGCATAATTTCAACATAAAAATTCCTATTTCTAAGTCTAGAACTCTAACATTATTCTCTTTCTCCTAAAATCGCTTTGTAATTATTCATCTTTCTTTATACTATATTCCCTAGTAGAATGGAAACTTGCTGAGGGCAGGGTCTGTTTCTTTTTTTTTCTTCATATTTCTAACATCTAGTATAGTATTCCATATATATAATGTAACAAATGATTATTTAATTGAATTGAAAATATCTATTCAATTGAATTCACTTTTTATGTTCCTCACTCCAACAACCTAAATTGTTTCTCTTTCTAAAAACCTTATTTCTGTCAGTAAACAAGGTTTCAAAATAGTTTCTTCTTTTTTTTAATTTCTATATTCAGTCAGTCTGTAATTATTTTTGGTTTTTCCTATGTAATGTCTCTGTTATATACTCTTTCCTTTCCATTTTCCTACCTCCACTCTTTCAGATCCAATCTTCTCGTGTATTATTCACAGCAATAGAAGTCTAATAGTTATCTCTGTCTCTGCTCCCCTTCAACTACCTTATGTGATATTTTGAAGATTTCACATTCCTGTTCAAAAGGCGTCAATGGTTCCCCATTCCTTCCCAAATAAAATCTGAACTTCTTGGACTGATAATCAGAAGTTTCATTCTGGCCTCCATCTACTCTTCTAAACTTATTTTCTACTACTACCTTCTGTGAATGCTATACCCTATACAACCTAGAATCCTTAATCTTCTCAATATCTCTGATGCTCTATGGTTTTGAGGCTTTTATCTTTGTCATTTTTGTACTTTCTCACGCTATCAATCTATTCTCTGGTTATGCTTACTGCCTTACCTGAATTCAAACCTTTATTTCATCAGTTCAACTGTACCCTATCTTACTATCTTGAATATTTTGTCCATTCCTTGCCCGAATCCAGTCCAGCATTGCTTTTAACATCTGCCTCCTCCACTATTATTCAGCAGTGAATAGATCGTGCTGGAGGAATTTATTACAGAGATGACTACATTCACTCCAGTCTAGTCTCAGTCAGGCTATAACTACAGAAAGACCATTCTTTTCCTCTTCACTTGCTGAATGTCTATTCCATTTGGCGCAATTACTCTTCCAAATGTTCTCCTCAAGGTTTTCACACCACCCATTCTTTCATGCTTTCATCTGCAGCTCTCACCCCTTACTTTATCCCTGAAATAAGTGTTATTGATCATAAGCATGCTCTTTTCTCCTTTTCTATATCTTATAATACCTAGATATCAGCCCTTATTCTACTGTCGTAAGGGAAGGAAGACATTCTTCTCACTAAATCCAAACTTTACTAAGGCTCTTCTCCTTATAAAGGTTAATATGTATCTTTCATCCCATTCCTTCTGTTCTTCATCAGTCAATTCATCACAAAATTGTCTTTCCTCAGTCTTCAGTATTTTCCCATCTTATAGCTCCTTCTTTGCTTCCTTCCCTCATAACCTCCAAACTATTATTAGACCCTGTCATGCCCTCTGCTTACCATTCAATATCTCTTCTATTCTCGGTCAACTCCCAGAGAAAAATACTATCCATATTCATTTCCTACATTTAATTTCCTCATCTATTTTTCAGACTTTTATCTTGGATTGTTTTGTTTTGCATTATCTTATTGTTAGAAACTTTAGACATTCCCTCATATGCTTATTAATAGTTTTCAATTCTTAATTTGAGAAATAATTTTTCATTTTCTTTCTCTGCCTATCTACTGAGGGATGCCTTTTTAATATAATATTTCTTTTTCATTGTCTATCTATTTTGTAAACTAAACTCTTAGTAATAGAATGTGAAATATAGATAGAAAAATAGAGAGATGTATAGAAATGATGTCCCAGTTTGTGTCCCTTTAGTCCTAGAGATAAATTAATTTTAACAGAAACTTTTCCAATTTCATATAATTAAAATTATTTTATCTTTTAGCATTATCTGAACCCATTTGGTTAAGATTTTATCTCTTACCCAAAGCTATGAAAGTTGTAAGACCTTATTTTCTCCTAATTTTTTAATGGTATGGTCTTAAATACATTGATCATATATTAATTGTGAATTTATTGTCTAAAATGATGGTCTAAAGTCGGATTTCTATCAGAATGTCTTTTCAGTCTTTCAAAAGGTTCTAATCAATAGAAATCTTTTTCCTAGGTAATATATATTTTTCAGGATTTAAGTGAATATTAGGTTATTGAATTCTATTATTTCTGATACTTCCTTCTCAAAACTGTTTTATTCATCTACTTTTCTATTTTTTAATGAGTAGTAAATGATCTTGGTTATTGTTGCTTTGTAATAGAGTTTGAAATCTGAAAGTGCTATTCCATTTTCATTCTGACTATTGTTTTATTATTTTCCTGATATTCTGATATTCTAGTTCTTTTCATTCTCCAAATAAATGGCATTATTATTTATTTAGCTCTATTATAAGATGTCTTGTGCATTGTGTATTCATGTTTGTGTGTGTGTGTATATATATATATATATATGTAGGTATTATATATGTGTGTGTATTTGTATATATGTAATATATAGTACACACAAAAATGCATACACCTATGTGCACATATACATACACATACATATATGTGGGTATGTATACATATATGCATGTATATGGAACTGTGTATATATATATGTATATATATGATACATATATATATATAGATATACAGTTCTAAAGATATTTTCACAATTTACCCATTTATTGTGGTTATTTGTGTAATGATCCTGCCTTTTATATGAAATTGTAAGCTCCTTGAAGGCAGTCTCATGTCTTACTCACTATATCTCTTAGGTTACCAACTAGATTGCAGTATACAAAATATATACCAATCAGGCATGTGAGTTTGAAATATCTTCTAAACTGCATAAAACTCACAAAATTTATAGGAATTTGATTTGGCATTTGAAAATTAACTCTCACAAAATGCTAGAAATAGAAATGCTGTACCAGTTTGCCTATTTAATTTGATTTCTCAGTTCACTGTAAGCTTATGTTTCATACAACAAGAAAAATTTTCATGAGACATTTGATAAGCTATCATATGTGATGTCGGCCATATTTGTTTTTCCATTTAGTCTTTGTTGGAGCTAAGAAGTAGGCATGCCAACAATCCATTCATTCCTTTCAATTTTACTTTCATTTAACCTTCCTCATAATCTTGCTGTTATTCTGGGGAGAACTGAATGATGAGCTCATCAAGAGAAGTAAAGTACAATGAATGTACATTAGTCTAATCAAATTGTCGGTACTCATTAATAAAAGAGGAAGGGAACAGTTGCAATCAATCAGCTATTCAATGACAGAAACAGCAATCTCATTTTCCCTTTTTAAAAATTTTCTTAACAAAATAATCATTTTAGTTGAGGTTATTTCTGCAAGCTCATTGTTGGCACATCTAATCAAACCAGATTAATTTTAGAGATCTCAAACTTTTTTTTGTTTTGTTTTGTTTTAGCAAATCTTTCTCTTTGGCTGGGTATATGTGATCAAGCAGAGTAAGGCATAGGCAAAGGGTTCACTAAGTCTTATTCCTCAATTCTACCAAACATGTGTTTTCTAATGAGACATGGCTTATCTAGTTTTAATCATTTATCAATTAATAGGCTACTTTTGAGAATTGGTCAGAGTATGCTTGTAGTGAAAGCTACAGTGGCATTCTGTTCCACCAAAGGACCCAGAAATGTGTGTAAAAGATGACCCTGACAACAGAAACACTTAGGGTCAAGCACATAGAGAGAAGAAATCAACTATAAATCCAGCCCAACTCTTTTTCCAGCTTTGGAAGTGCCCATTATCCCAATGATAAATCAATAATAAATTTTATTGCTATTACTGCTGACTTGTAGTTTGGAATATAGTAAAAATATATCTGAAAGTCTCCAAGTAAAGACAAGGGAATCACTTGTCTGTCATTTTATGGAGAATATTATTGGTAAGGTTTAATTGAATGATATTTTCTCAGGACACGTCCATCTTTGAGATATGGAGACTCTGTGCTTTGCAATACCTTAAACTTTTACCTTGCTTCAGGAAAAAATAATTTAAATGTATTTTTTATAGTTTCCATGGTTGTTAGTTTCCTTCCTTCCTTCCTTCCTTCCTTCCTTCCTTCCTTCCTTCCTTCCTTCCTTCCTTCCTTCCTTCCTTCCTTCCTTCCTTCCTTCCTTCCTTCCTTCCTTCCTTCCTTCCTTCCTTCCTTCCTTCCTTCCTTTCCTTCCTTCTCTTCCTTTCTTTCTTTCTTTCTTTCTTTCTTTCTTTCTTTCTTTCTTTCTTTCTTTCTTTCTTTCTTTCTTTCTTTCTTTCTTTCTTTCTTTCTTTCTTTCTTTCTTTCATAGTGATGAAATTGGGGTTAAGTGACTTGCCCAGAGTCACACAGCTAATAAGTGTCAATTGTCTGAGGCCAGATTTGAACTCACATCATCCTGACTCCAGGGCCAGCACTCTTTGCACTGTGCTACCTAGCTACCTCTGTTCTTCGTCACCTGTGATGTTTTGTTTTAACTATAGCAATGTTATCATCATTATCTTCCTACTTCTCTATGTAATCCATGAATCATATCCCCTAAGACTCATTCTGCCTCATTCAATAAGTTAAGTATTTTGGAAGCAGTATTAACTCTAGTAGTTTGCACTGCCACCTTCCAGAGAATCAGAACAGTAATTTACTAAATTGTACTCTAATGGATTGAAATAACTGAATTTTCTCCGGACAATCCAGTTCACTGTTATGGACCAGCCAAATGTCAGGCTATGAGGCTTGAGTTGTATCTGTAATAAGCTAAGTATCTGAGTGAAATTGGAGACAGTCAAATAATATATATTTTGTCTATACAATACCAAAAAATCCAAGTGCTGATAACTTATGTATATATAATGCTTTCAGTTTTGTGAACTTTTAATTCCACACAACTTTATGAGGTATTTAGGCCAAATATAACTATTTCCATTTTAGAGACAAGGCAACTGTGGTTCAGGGAAGTTTTGACATTTCAGATCACATAATTTTTGTGTGTTAGAAGCATGATTTATAGCCATGTCTTTCTGATTTCATATTCAACATCTTATTCACTGCACCATTGCTGCCTTACAAGGAAGAGAGAGGAGTAGGAAAATCAGTCATTGGCGATCTATATGAGTTAAAGTTCCCAAAGTTTTATTGACCTCTATATGCTAGCAGTGATAAAATAAATAACCATAAGGCAGTGTGGTACAGTGATGAGAGTGCTGAATTTATCATCAGAGGCCCTGTATTCAAAACTTTATTCTGCCATTTGCTAACCTTGTAACCTTTGCAAGTCACTTAATCTCTCCACACTCTAATTTCCTCAGTTGTAAAATGAGGTGACTAACATAGATTATTTCTAACTTCTTTCAGATGTAAATTTATGATCCTTTGAATAAAACAATACATGCTCATTTGGTCAATATAGTGATGTGACATGTGCAAACCCATCTACCACCCCAGTAAAGATTTTTAAAAGCATTTGTGATTAATGCTAAAGGGAATGCTGTCTTCATGCCGGCCTTAAAGTGTAAAAATAACTGAGTTCCCCTGAGTCAAGTGGAACTTGCACTTCCTCTCATCTGGACAAACCTCTCTTTGGGAAGGGCCTATTTCACATTGACATCTTTTTTTTTGTTGTTGTTATAAGACCTTGTTGATCCAGACAACATTTGTCTCTTTTTGGGTACTAAAATAGCAGGGTAGTAACTATCAGAACAATTGTGCTGGCAATAGAAGTAGATGAGAGTGGAAGAGTGGCCCACAGAGGCAAGAGAGAAAGTGGAAAGAAAGAGTTTACTTGATAGTGAGTTCAATGGAAGTGACATTGCATTGGCATTCTCGATTTGAGTAGGTGCATAAACTTTACAATTCCTTCAATTGCATCACAGCCATGAACATGAAGCTCCCACCTCTGGGGGTGAATACATTTAAAGAAAAAGAGTGAGTCAGTTTGTGACTTTGGGTATCCACAGGTGAATCAAGTTCAGAAAAATATCTGAAGAACATGCCATGTGGGAGATGCTGCGTTGGGATTTATCATGCATTGCACCCAGTCTGTATCAATTATTAGACATGGTTACACCTTGACAGATCTTATACTATAATTAGTTCGGAGCTGGAAGATTTAGTGCAGGACAGAATGGAAGGAAAAACTCATGACTCATGTCCTTAGGATCCTATTAGCCCACCACTTGCTGACTAGAAATCCAGGGAGAATCTGTGATTTGTTTCATATCCATTTTCATGTGGTCCACATATAATAAGACCCTAAATACTACAGACAGATTTTCCCATGTTTTTTAGACCATTATGCTTCTGTCTTTGAGAAAACAGCCCAATTTGTGTTTATGTTTATTCCTAGTAAACTTGGCACTACTGTTTTCTGATGAGTGGATTAAAACCCATTGGAGATCTCTCTATAAGAATATAAAGATTCAATTCTGATTATCTCTTCCAACTTATTAATGACATAGACACAGACTATTCCTTCCATTGATTAAGGATATGAGATCCTATCAGTAAGGGTATTTTTTTTCACTAATGTAGACTATTCTTGTCACTTCATTTCACATATATTTCATTGAAGATCAACCCCACATGCTGGAGGACGATTGATACAATGCATCTGCTTGTCCATACTTGCTCTTTTCGTAAAACTAATTCACTTCCTTTTCATATCATAAGGCTCTTGGAAGATGTTTTTACAAGTGATGTTCCTCTGGAGAATAGAATGAAGTGAAGAAAAAGAAGGAATCGTGAAAATGAGGGAAATTGCCAGCTTTGGAATTGTAAATAAAAACAGAGATTGAATTCAGGGATAGAAAGCTTGACATGGACTTAAGCAGAAGGAGTTGAGGGAGGAAACTCACACAGAGGAGCAGGATGTTTCCTACAAGGACAGATGCAACAATATATCAGCTATTTTGATTAAATAATAGTTTTACTTCCTTATAAGGGAAGATTCAGTTCAAAGAATGGGTTGGGTATATATTCAGAGTGGATTGTGATATAAAGACAAAAGATATCAATGAAACCGTTGTTTTGTTTTGTTTTTTAAACAAAAGTAGGGAAGATATAGGACAGAGGATAGATCAGCTTGGGGAGGTTAGAATGCAGTGGGTTGTTCTAGGCTAATCAAGTCCTCTAGAGGACAAGATAAGACTGGAGTGGGGGCAGGACCAAGAGATACCAGAGGAGTACAATGCTTTAAAAGGGCCAAGGAAGAAGGGAGAGGATTCTCTGCAGGAAAATATCTTATTCCCTTCCACCAACCTATAAGGTGAATGCTATGGGGGGAAAAAAGGAAATCCAAAGAACATATATAGGTATGTAACATAATTTTGGGGAAGAGAGAGCTAACAGCTGAGCCTATCATGAAAGGCCTCGTGTCAGAGGTAGTACCTGACCTGTAATTTCAAGGAAGCTAAGAATTCCAGGAAGTTAAATTGAGAAAGGAGAACCCACAAAGGTTTGAGGCAGAAGAAAGAATGTAGTTTATGGGTAATGAGATAATGAGAGAAAATTAAAGGTCACCTAGTATGATGTTTTGTTTTATATATTAAGAATTCCAGACTCTGGGAGTTTTTGACTTGACCAACTTCACACAACTAAGAAGCGGCAGACCTAAGATATATACCCAGGTCATCTAATGCCATGTTTGGTCTTCTTTCCACTAGATCACAGTAGAACAGTCACTTTGTTGGGAGAATTGTAAAGTTGATTTCTGAAGTGAACAAGGTGAAGTTTAATATATATAAATGTACAAGGTCTAATACTAGGGTTAAAAAATTAGCTTCATAAGCAAAGGGTCAGAGAGAAATGACTAGAAAATAATCATGTGATGATAATTTGGAGATTTAAATGCACTACAACCTTAAAATGAGTCAACATTATTATATGACAAAATTCTGTCTTAGGATTCATTTAGCAACACATAAAACTAGGGGTAGTGCACTTAAATCTCCAAATTATCATCAGATGAATATTGTAGGGTAATCTTCATAGAGGTGCACTCTACCTAGTAGTATCTATCTTTCTAGTAGTAGTAGTTGATAGTCCTGCTATATTCTATCAAGGTTAGACCTCATTTAGAATATTGTGTTCACTTCTAGGGCCCCCAATTTAGGACAGACACTAATAATCTGGAGAGTGTCCTTCATGGGAGGCCACCAGGATGATTAAGGACCTTAAGATCTGGCCCTCTTAGAATCAGTTCAAAGAATTAGGAATAAAAATAAACTAAGGGCAATAATAATTGCCCTCACTCGTTTGAAGGTCTACCATAAGGAACAGGAATTAAATATGTTGTCTTAGTACTTGAGGGCAAAATTAAGACTAATTATTGGAAGAAGCTAATATTAAATTCAGTTTTGATGTCAGGAAAACAAACAAACAAACAAATCGTAACAAATAGACCTATTCAAATGAGTGCCACAAGAGGAAGTTTATTTCTGTTTTGTAAGGTTTGTCAAAGAAAAAACTAGATAAGAAGGTGAATATATTATTTTTATTCAAGTGGGAATTGCCCTAGATGTCCAATTGATGTTATTTAGTGATTTTAAAGTAAGTCCACTCTTAAATTTGAGATTTTGAGATTTTATTTCTATGACTTCTGAAATTCTGCAAAGATGACTCAAGGAGTGACATAAAGGAGGCAAGGCTGCAAAACAAGTATATACCTAATGTGTCTTGTGTACATTTAATAGAATAAAAAGAAATTATAGGAAGAAATGAATAAGATAGGGAGGAAATGTATCAACTATATCCAGTGTTTATATGAAAAGAATATAGCAAATGAATGGCAACTAGCCATAAAAGCATTATGTTTTTCTGAATTTTCTTTTCCAATTATTCTTTGTAATTTTTCTCTCTGTTATGTCTATATGAGGCTAAGGCAAGCAATTTAGACTTTTTTCTTTATGTCTCTTTTCAATAAAATAAATGCCTATTTTCTCTCTTCTCTTTTTCTCCTTTACCCCTCCTTTGTTCACCAACGGGAAGTGCTGTACCTCTTCCTTTTCCTGATTCCGTCTTTTCACTCTTTTCTGCCCTTCTCATGTTGCCTTCTCTCTTCTCATTGTCTATTCTTTTTCCCTCTTTTCTTTTTTTCTCTTTGCTTCTTTCTTTTTCTCTGTATTGTTATTCAAAAATTCTTTAGAAAATGGCAAAACGTTTTCATAACTATCTTTCAGGCAAAATTAAGTGGATGGAAATGAAAGAGACAATTCCATTGGCATGCAACAGGATCCTCCTGACATGTGGCAGTAGGGGCCCATTAACCTGATTTCTGCATAAAGCTGTCAACTCAAGTATACACATTTATATATTTTATTTTATAGTTAGTGAATAAGATTCTTACAGCTCTAAAATAACAACTGGCAGGTTGTGGTTGTTGCCTGCCTGCTGAATAGTTTATCAAAAACCTAGTTAAATTAACATGAGCCTTGTCTTCACACTTTAATTTATCCTTGGTACATGATTTAAGAGTTGTCTGACAGTTTTGTTTCTTATTCCACTCTTGAAAGTATTTTGATTCTAGCAGACTCAATAGTCTTAACTAAACTCACTACTCAGATAAGACATCTTACCTTGAATTTGTTCAATTTAAGAAATCAGACTTCAAAAACAAACTGTCAAAAAAATGAAAGACTTCATAAGGCTAAACTCAATAAACCTTTCACCAAATTGCATGAATGGAAAGGCAAACAAGTTCATGTTGATTGCAACAGGGTTCAAGGAGTGCCAAAGTAGTACTAGAGTACAGGCATATATCTATCTGGTAATAATGTCCTGATCTATGGTGATTTTATATTTAAGAACTACACTTACTAAGATTTGTGAATCCCTAGTATGGGAGTAGGGGAAGGGAATAAGCACTTTTTAAGCTCCTACCTTAGTGCTTTACAGTTATCTCATTTGATCCTCACAACAACCCTGGGGGATAGATGCTATTATTATTCCCATTTTATATTTGATATTAACTGATTTTTCCAGAGTCACGCAGCTAGTTATATTCAGGTCTACTTGACATAGAACCAGAGTTCTGCTCCATCTAGCTGCCTCTGTAGGATGCACAGCGGTGATCACTAGATAGCAAACCTCCTTTTCCCAGAAGTTTATCAGATATCAGAAGGGAATGTTACAGATAAAGTATACCTAATGTCTTTTGAATTGCCCCATTTGCCTAATCAGTAAGTCAATTACAGTAACATCTTATTAACTGCTTAGAAGTCTGTGTATATTTCAATTCTCTTCGAGGTATTTCCATTAATAAACACATATAAATACTTACACATATACATGCATGTACATATAAGCATATATTTCTATATGTTTGTGTATATATGCATATGTATATCATATGTATGTGCATATATGTATATGTATTTATGTCTATATACATATATAGGTATGCAGACATGCATACATACATGTGTGTGTGTGCACGCCATTGGTTTCCCCCATGCTTCTGCACTTAGGCCGTGATGGGGTCCTGGTGCCTTGTTAATCTTATCTTCATCTTTGGTGGAGCCTGGGGCTGCAGACAGTATCTTTCTCCTCCCTTCCTTCATCCCTGCCTCCAATCTCCCACACTCATGGAAAATCAGTTGAACAGACACAAGGGAGCATCCAGTGCTTTAAGCAGCAGGCAGAGTTAACAGATGTGGGATACAATCCCCATAAAGGTCTCACCCCAGAAAAAACCAAGAACCACTATGTGGCAGAGACAGTCCCTAAATTGACGTTACAAAATACTGAAATGACAAAAGATATACCGACTGTTTCAACCCGTCTTCTCCAGGTAGTACATCCCAATCTTCTCTCAAACAAAAATCCAGAGGCTGGTTTACTTATGATCTTCCACTTTGTGACTTGGCCTAGATGTCAGTATCATGGATTCTGGAAATGGAGAAAGACAAACCCTCATCTGAAAAATGGAACCTTTTTCAACCAAGAACCTTTTGTCAATCTGACTCAGATTTCAGTGTCCAGTCCTACAGGGATACTCAGACGCCATCACCAATGGAGCTCATTCAAGTTCTGACTACAAGAATTGCAGAAGACCCAGCAGTCCAGTCATCTAAGATAGACCTCACAGTGCTGGAAGGAAAGAAAAAAAACATCCATGAACCCATAATATCAAACCCGTTGATTCCTAAAATGCTCTAAAGCTCTCTTTTCATATAAGCAAAGTGGCTTTCCCTGATGAACCACTATTATGTAGAGAGAGTATCTTACATTATTCTTTCCCCCCATACACCTTGAACTTCACATAGGAAAAATGTTATTCATTTAAAATTCTGCTAAAGATAATATTTCTGGGGAGGTAGTGATTATTTCTTTAAATATTTGTGCAAAGCTTGAATCTTTCTAATGCAGGAAGACCTATTTTTAATGTCCCCAAATTTGTCTGAATAACTTCTCAAAGTACAGTTAACTATAGTCAATTATTCATCTCTAATACTAGATGGCAGAGAGCAAGGGAAAAATATTAAAATCTAGTAGAATTTGTTCTGCATATGTTATCATCCTCCTAAAATTGAATTTTTGTCAATATGATTTAAGTATGCTTTCATTTCCTTTGTCACTTCAGAATGGAGTCCGAGTCTATTATTTGAGTCATCCCTCTTGCTCCACAAACTCATTGAAGGTACAACTAGCATCTCTCCAAAGAATTCCAAAGCCCTTACCAACTCTCCACAAAACCTCAACATTAACAACAGTAGACAAAGATATAGCAGCCACAGGATGTTATTTTATATATAATGGAGATAGATACCCATGTAGATCCCCAGAACTGTATCCAATCAGCTGGAAACCATGGGATGAAGAGATAAACTGTGGTTTGACAATACAGTAAAGATTTGAGTGTATTCAAAAGTCATGGTTTCTCTGTACTGATCATTTCTTCACTGGCAGTATGTGAGGGGAGAAAGAGGCTCTAAACTTTTGGATAGGAAAAGCCTTTGGACCTTCCCCTACAATGAAAACGTATGATCCTCTGTTTTCTGCCTCTTCAGGCTGTTCTCTTCTATTTCAGATGAAGGAGAATACATAATTGTAAGATTTGGAAGATCAGGACAGCAAACCATCAGAAGACTAGGAGTAGAGTCCATGAAAGTATTGCACAGTGCCTATAATACATAGCAAACACTTAATAATAAATGCTTATGAACTGACTGACCAGAAAGTGAAGTGCTGAACTCCAATCTGATCCAGACCAGCTGTAGCACAGATGTGAACTTAACTGTCCAATGACTTTTACACTTTTGGAACACTTTTACACTTTTGGAACTTAATTTGATAGAGTGAATGCTATAATAATAATTGGAAAATCTGAAGTCACTTCCCTCAGAAATTAAATTAATAGGGGAGAGTATGGCCTTAAGGTTGTTGAGAAAAATATATAACCTTTTTTCTTCTCATATCTTCATATTAATTAGTCCTTTGTAAAAGTTAATTGGTGTTAACTAGTTAAGTGGAATTTGGGCACTAATCATGGTGGTTAACCTATGTATGGTAGACACACCAGAATGGGGACTGATGCTGAGTGCAATAGAAATTATGTATTTCTCAACTCCTCAGTAGTATCTTAGAACACTGACAAGGAGATATAACTGGCCTGACTCTGAGACAGTGACTTTCAAAGTCTCTTCTACATATACAAAGAAGAGGTAGGATGATATATGTGTGTATTCATACTTCGTTGCCAAAGAGGGCCATGCCATCAGAGAAATAACGGCATGACTTGCACTTGACTTTGTTTTAAGTGAAGGAGGGCTGTGCAGGTCACCAGTCTCACTTCTTCTCCAGAGGCATCTGAATTCAGTGACCAGTTATTCATCAGAATGCCTGGAGATGACCCAGGATGAGGCTATTGGGGTTAAACGACTTGCCCAAGGTCATACAGATAGTGAGTGTCAAGTGTCTAAGGTGAAATTTGAACTCAGGTCCTCCTGACTCCTGTACTGGTGCTCTATCCACTGCACCACCTAGCTGCCCAAGAATAATATGTAGCAATGAAAGAACAGTGGAAAATGGAAGGAGAGGAAATAGTTCATTTGTATAAAAATAACTTGGTGGATCATACGGAGTGTGTGTATGTGTGTATGTGTAATGAAAATTTGATGGTTCATGAAGGAGAAGAAAGAGAAGTCAGAAGCCAGAGACTGAATGAGTAATTTTATCTTCTGACTTTTCCTCCTATATTATAGGTAACTAAAACGCCAGGTCATTCTTGATTCCAGTTTCTCTCTGATCACCCACCTAAGTCTCAGAATAATAGACCAGGGGAGCAGGTAATAAGAGACTTTATCCTGGTGACCAACATGACCCCAAGAAAGAGAATTAATTTACTTCTCGTAGATTCTCTGCTAGAAACTCTTCCAGAAACCAAGAATATTTTCAGAAATCCACTTTCAATCATGTCACTACTTGCCAACTCTGGAATATTTTTTTTCTGCTCGGGTTTCTCATTTCCAAAATACATCTTGCAATTCAGTAATATATGCATCTTTCATATACACTCATGCATACATATCATCATATGTAGACATGTAGATATACATACACATCTCTCTGTATATACATATACGTGCATACACAAAGATACAGATATGCATGCAAACATACATACATACATACACAATACACTCCTTGAGAGATAAGACCAGTTCATTTTTGTTTCTGTTTCCCCAGTGTAAGTCCTAGAACATAGTAGATATATGCATAAATGTATTGTGCATGCATATATGTACATAAACATATATGTACAAGTATATATACAGTATATGTGTGCATGTTATATGTATTCATGCATGCATGTATCTGTACATGTGTTTATATTGTAGAGTGATTGTATACACATATAGATATACATACATGTGTACATACATGTGTACATACACATTCATGTATACATGCATACATGCATAAATACACACACATAGTTCAGTGATTAACTGTTTTGGGGTTACATGGGATAATAGTGTAATCTTCATTTCTGCCTGCTGTAAACTTAAACTGTGGTCCAGGAACTACTTCTAAGTGTGAGAGTGAGAGTATATATTCTCTCCTAAGACATATTGATGGTATTTGTGTGTCACAGCTTGCATAATAAATATGTACATTAATTTTATTTTACGGTGTGCATTTCTGTAACTAGCCTATAACATAAGATTTTTTAAAAAATGCAAAATCAAGTGATGGACTCTCAGTGAAGATGACGACTTGAAGGAAAGCTAAATGCTTTCACATACACACACATACACACACACACACACATATATACATATGCACATGCATGCATACTCAGAAAGAATTCATAATAGAAATACATTTAATTCAGCAGAAAAAAGTTAAGGAAAGACATGGAAGAGAGGGCTTTAAGATTTAAGATAGATTTGGGAAATTAACAGTCATAACAAAAACAATGTCATCATATGGAAGCAGATGATGAAATGGGAAAGATAAAAAGAGAAAGTGTTAGAGCCAACTATTAGCATCAAAAGGAAAAAGAAGAATTGACATAGGCCATTTAAATTATTAGTGTGGATTATACACTTTCCTGTAACTTCTCATTATCTTCATCTTCCTCATATTTTTCAGCTATTTTTTTAATCCCATTATAATGTATACTTCTTGAGGACAGGGACTTCCCACTTGCATTTGTATCCCTATGTTCCAGACACGCTTAATAAATCATCTTTTTGACCACTTCATTCTAAACAGTGAGGCTGGAGGGAAAGAAGGGGAAACAAATTATGTGTTGGAAAAACATGTATAACTAATAATCACAACTTTAATAACATGGAATGAACTTATTGATAAAATGATTTGGCTTCAGAATAAACTAAAAAGCAGAATCCAAAAATTTGTTGCTAACATGAAATGCCCTTCAACCATAAAAGATTCACAGGTTAAAAATGAGGCTCTGGAGCGCAAATAATTGTATTGCGGCATTTTGTGTTTGTTTGTTTTTAAACATGGGTAGTAGCCATGCTCTTACTCAAGTGATGAGTAAAAAGTGGTATGTTTTTAAAAAAGACAATCAAGAAAAGCTTTATGTTCAAATGAATAGAAGATGATAAAAAATAAGATAAATTCATATTCCCCATGTGACTTAGGATCTAAGTCATTAACAGGAAACTCAACTGGATAAAAGAAATGGACAACAAAACTATGTTGTGGCAACACAGCAACAACAAGATGCCCCTTTCAGACTTAGACAAATCTAATAAAAATACAAAGAGGGTTAAAAAGTAAAGACCTTTAATATAATTTAAGAAAAGTCAAATACTATACATTTATGGAAATTGCTAAATAGAAGTGAAAAAACAAACATGCATATTTTAAATTTGCATAACACTTTTATAAAAACACATCATGCACTGGGAAATAAAAACTCACAAAACAGAGAAAGGTAGAAATATGAAATTACTTTTTTGCTGACTACAACAAAATATAATCAATAAGGAATCTTTGAAGAAAGGATTCAAACTAAAATGAAGATGAAGTAATTTAATCCTAAAGAATTTGTATGTCAAAGAATAAATTAAAGAAATTATAGGTAATTTCATTAAAAATAATACCATATGTTAGGAGATAGGCCCCAATCTGTCCCTTTTTGTCCAATAATTTTTAAATGAATTTTATTTTTATATCTGGATACATATTCTTTCTCTCCCACCTGAATTCCCCAGTTGAGAAAGCAAGAAAAACAAAACCTTCATTAAAATATGAATATTCAAGTACAACAAATTCTCACTTTGGATATGTCTAAAAAGAAGAAAGAAAAGCTCATTCTGTACTCTGTCTATCAAATAAGCATCATCCTTAATTTTAAGTCCTCTGCAATTGATCAATCATTACATTGATCAGAGTTTCTAAATCTTTCAAAGTTATTTTTCTTTACAGTATCTCTGTTATGATATAAATTGTCCTCATTCTACTCAGTTAAGTTAATATCAGATCTTCCTATGTTTCTCTGAAACTATCTCCTTGATATTTTTTTTTTACAGCACAATAGTATTCCATTGCACACATACACAGTAATTGTTCAGTCATTCCTAAATTGATTGGTTACCTCCTAAGTTTAGTTATTTGCATCACAAAAAAGAGCTGCTATAAATATGTATTTTTTAATTTCTTCTTTTCCCTCATTCTTTGATCTCCCAATAGGGATTGCCCTAGAACTGGCCTTCTTAGCTTAAACATATGCATAATTATTAGCTTTTGCATAGTTACAAATTGCTTTTCAGAATGGCTGAATTGGTCCTTATTCCACCAAAGGTTCATTAACGTATGGTCCCTCCAACATTTGTCATTTTCCTTTATTTTGTCAACTTTGACAATCCAAGGGTATAAAGTAGAATCTCAGAGTTGTTTTATTTAGAATTCCATACTACTAATGATTTAGTGTATTTTTATGTGAGTATATATATATATTTATATGTATATATATATACATATATATGTGTATATATATATTATATATGTATGTGTATATATATATACATATATATGTGTGTATATATATTATATACGTATGTATATATATACATATATACATATACATATGCATATACATATGCATATACATATATACATATATACATATACATATACATATACATATGCATATGCATATACATATACATATACATATACATATACATATACATATATATATATATATATATATATATATATATATATATATATGACAACATAACTTACCTGTTAGGCACCGTGCATAGAGTTCCAGGCCTGGAGTCAGGAAGACTGATGTTCATTAATTCAAATTTGGTTTCAGACACATATTAGTTGTGTGATCCTGGGCAAGTCACTTAACCCTGTTTGCCTCAGTTTCTTATCTGTAAACTGGAGAAGGAAATGGCAAACTACACAAGTATTTCCTCCAAGAAAGTCCCAAATGGAATCACAGAGCTGGACATGACTTAAAATGAATGGATAACACTAATTGATAGCTTGAGTTTCTCCCTCCTGCCTATTCACATCCTTGGACCATTTATTTATTATGGAAGTTTTCATTCTATATATGAATTTGTTCACAATATAATTTAGAAAAGAAATATATATCAAAGAAATATTTTCCCTCTACATGTGTATTTTTCTTCCAATTTTACCTGCGTTAGTTTCGATTGCCAAATTCACTTTTTAATTTTCCACTTTTAAATTTTTCCTTTTACTTTCTGTAATCTTCATCTCTTGTTTTATCATGATATCTTCTCCAATTCATGATATAGCAGTCAATTTATTCTTTGCCAATGTAATTTGTTTAAGATAATATCTGTTAGGTTGAAGTCAAGTACCCATTTCGAGCTTGAATTTATATAAAGCATGAGATAGGTCTATATTCAATTTCTGTCCGAATAATTTCCAGTTTTCCCCATAGATTTCACTGAATAGTGACTTCTTGTCCCAATAACTGATATTAAATACCTGTTTAAGGGAAAACTGATGGTTCTAAACATTTCTATCACCAAAAGAAGGGAAAAAACAGTTCAGTGAGTTTAGAATGCCACACACACACACACACACACACACACACACACACACAGAAACTACATAAATCAAGAAATCTCACCTACATTCAAAAACCTTTATTAAGAGCATTAGTCAACATTTTAAGGAGAGATTTGCCTTTATTATTTTCTTCAAGATGTGATAAAGTATAGTAGATAAAGAGTTCTGCAAAACGTTTGTTCATGTTCCACCTTAGAAATTGACTGATAGTATGACTATTGACAAGTCTTTTTACTTCTTGGTGCTTTAGGCAACTCTCTAAAACAATGATTTGCAAAAAGATATCGATAGAGTGGATTTCTTTATCTAAGGAGTACTCTATAGCAATGAAATTGCAGGGGCACTCATCATCTTTTATTCACGTCATCTTAAAATTGGGTTGAAACTTCAAGAATGAATCAACATAGGTTCATATTCAGGCATAGTAAACCAAAGCTGAGTCTAGTGAGTTTGTGTGTCTGTGGAAAGTTTCAGAGAAATGTTTCAGAAAAAAACATTCAAAACATTAAAACAAAAACAAACAAACAAAAAAAAAACATTTAAAACATTAACATACCAGACAACCATGGCACACATCTTTTTCTTTATTACAGGGAATAGCATTTGAAGGAAATGTATGATTTTTGATACTTAGCATTTTGGCACCTAAAAACGAAGGGAAAAAAAGCTTCCTGAAGGATATGAAATAAGTCAGTTTTCATTATACATGTGATCATTTGTAGTCTCGTCCCAAAAATATAACTTAAAGTTTTTCAAGTTGTTTTCACCAAATTGATTAATTTATTTGTTTTTAGTTTTCAACAATCACTTCCATAAGTCCAAATTTTTATCCCCGTCTCTCTCCCACTTAGCATGCACTCTTATATGGGTTCTACACATATTTTCCTATTAAACACATTTTCACATTAGTCATGTTGCATAGAAGAATTAAAAATGAATGGGAAAAACCATGAGGAAAACAAAACATAATAAAGGGGAAAAAAGTCCGCTTCATTCTGTGTTCTGACTCAATAGTTCTTTCTCTGTATGTGGATGGTATTTTGTATTATGAGACCTTTGGAAATGTTTTAGGCCACTGCACTGTGGTGAAGGGCTAATATATCAAAATCAGTCCTCATACACCGTGGCTGTTACTGTGTATAGTACTGTCTTGGTTCTCCTCATTTCACTCAACATCAGTTCATGTGCGTCTTTCTAGGTTTTTCTGAAGTACACCTGCTAATCATTTCTTATAGCACAATATTATTTCATTAAATCCAACTTTTTCAGTCATTCCCCAACTGATGGGAAACTCCTCTATCTCCAGTTCTTGGTCACCAAAAGATGAGCTACTAGAACTGTTGCTTTTTTTTGTATATGTGTGACCTTTTCCCATTTTTTTGATCTCTTTGTGATGTGACCCTAGAAGTGGTATTGCTGGGGCAAAGGGTATGCACATTTTTGTTGCCCTTTGGGCATAGATCAAAACTACTCTCCAGAATGACTGGATCAGTTCATGGCCCCATTAACATTGAACTAGGGTTCCAACTCTTCCACATCTTTTCTAGAATTCATTATTTTCCTATTTGGTCATGTTATCCAGTCTGATAAGTGTGAAGTAGTACTTCAGAGTTGTTTTGACTTGCATCTCTCTAATCAAAAGTACATCAGAGCATTTTTTCATACGATCATGGAAATGAGACCTTTGTCACAGACACTAGTGGGAAAAATTCTTTCCCAGTTTTCTGCTTTCCTCCTAATCTTGGTTGCATTGGCTTTGTTTCTGCAAAAACTTTTCCTTTAAATGTAGTCAAAGTTATCCATTTTGCATTCCATAATGTTCTGTATCTCATATTTGGTCATAAATTCCTCCATTATCCATAAATCTGATAAATGACCTATTCTTTGCTCCCCTATTTATTTATGGTATCATCCTTTATACCCACATCTTGTACCCATTTGGATTTTTTTCTGGTATATGTTGTCAGGAGTTGGTTTATACCCATTTTCCACCATACTGTTTTCCAGTTTTCCCAGCAATTTTTTGTCGGACAGTGAGTTCTTATATCAGAAGTTGAGGTCCTTGGATTTATCAAATTGTAAATTGTTATAGTCATTTACTACCGTGTCTTGCGTACCTAATGTATTACACAGACCTACCCTTCTATTTCTTAGGCAATTCCAAGTATTTTTGATGATGGATATTTTATAATATAATGCACTTTAAGATCCAGTACAGCGAGGCCACCTTCTCTAGCATTTCTTTTCATTAATTCCCTTGATACTCTCGAGCTTTAGTTCTTCCAGATGAATTTTGATATTATTTCTTATAACTCTTTGAAAATTTGTTTTGGTAGTATGATTGGTATGGTGCTGAATAAGTACATTAATTTAGGTAAAATTGTCCTTTTTATTATATCAGCTCGGCCTTCTCTTGAGCAACTGGTGTTTTTCCTATTATTGAGATCTGACTTTATTTGTGTGAAAAATATTTTGTAATTGTATTCATGTAGTTCATGTGTTTGTTTTGCCAGGTAGACTCCTAAATATTTTCTAATGTCTGCAGTATCTTTAAATGAAATTTCCCTTTCTATCCCTTGCCGTTGGTTTTATTAAGCAATGTATAGAAAGGCAAATGATTTATTTGGGTTTATTTCGTATCCTGCAACTCTGCCAAAATTGCTTATTATTTCAAGTAGTTTTTTTTTTTTTACTTGATTCTCTGGCATTGTCTAAGTATGTCATCGTATTGTGTGAAAAGAGTTGCAACTTAGTTTCCTCTTTGCTTTTTCTAACTCATTCTATTTCATTTTTGTTCTGTTATTGCTAAATCTAACACTTCTAGTACCGTATCACCAACAGTGGTGATAATGGACATCCTTGTTTCACCTCTGATCTTATTGGAAATTCATCTAATTTGTCCCCAATATATACAATACTTCCTGATGGTTTTGGGTAGATACTCCATATCATTTTAGGGAAGGCTTCATTTATTCTTATGGCCTCCAGTGTTTTTAATAGGAATGGGTGCTGTGTTTTTTCGAAAGCTTTTTTTCTGTATATTGAAATAATCATATGGTTTCTACTGGTTTTGTTGTTGATATAATCGACCCTGCTGATATTTTTCCTAATATTAAGTCTGCCCTCCATTCCTAGTATAAATTCAACCTGATCAAAGTGTATTACTTTCATAAATTGCTGTAATCTTTTTCTAATATATTTAAAATTTTGCGTCTATATTCATTGGGGAAATTGGTATATAGTTTTCTTTTGCTGTTTTGGCTGTTCCTGGGTTAGATATCACCACCATATTTGTAACATAAAAATAATTTGGTAGGACTCTTTTCTTTCAGTTTTCCCAGATAGTTCATATACTTTTGGAATTAACTGTCTTTTAAATGTTTGATAGAACTCACTTTTAAAACCATCTGCCCCTGGACATTTTTTCTTAGGGAGTTCATTGACAGCTTTTTCAATTTCTTTTTCTGAGATAAAGTTATCTAAGTATTTTTCTTCCTCTTGAGTTAATTTGGGCAATTTATATTTTTGAAAATATCCATCCATTTATCTAAGATTGCTGGGCACAAAATTGGGCAAAATAATTTCTAATTATTGTTTTAATTTTTTCTTCTTTGGAGGTGAGTTCACCCTTTCCATTTTTTTGATACTGGCAATTTGGTTTTCTTCCCTCTTTTTAAAAATTAAATTCACCAAAGGTTTATCAATTTTATTGGTTTATTCATAAAATCAGCTCTTAGTTTTCTTTAGTTTATTTAGTTCCATCATTTCCTTAATTTCAATTTTATTAATCTCTCCTTTGTTTTCAATATTTCTAATTTGCTATTTAATTGGATAATTTCAGTTTGTCCTTTTTCTTGTCTTTTTGATTGCTTGTCCAATTCATTGATCTCCTCTTTATTTTATTTGTGTGAACTTTCAGAGATAAAAACTTTCCTAAAGAACTGCTTTTGCTTCATCCCATAAATTTGATAGGTTTTCGCACTACTGTCATTCCCTTGGATGAAGTTATTGTTTGTTTCTATGATTTATTGTTTGACCAACCAGTTCTTTAGGATTAGATTATTTGGTTTCCAATTAATTTTTAGTGTATCTTTCCACGGCCCTTTATTACATAATTTTAATTGCCTCATGATCTGATAAGGATGCACTGGCTATTTCTGCATTTCTCCACTGGATTGTGAGGTTTCTATGTCTTAGTACGTCGTCAATGTTTGTGTTCGTGCCCTGTACTGCTGAGGAAAATGTATATTCCTTTCTATCCCCATTCAGTTTTCTCCAATGGTCTATCATATCTACCTTTCTTTCAGAATTCTCTTCACCTCCTCAACTTTCTTGTTTATTTTGAGGTTAGATTTATCAAGTTCAGAGAGGGAGAGGTTGAGGTCCCCCGCTAGTACAGTTTTGCTATTTCTTCGGGTAACTCCTATAACTTTTCTAAGAATTTGGATGCTCTACTATTTGGTGCGTATATGTTTAGTAATGATATTACTTCATTGCCTATAGCAACTTCTAGTTGAATATAGTTTCCTTCTTATTTCTTTTGATTAGATCTATTTACACTTTTGCTTTGTCTGAGATTAAGGTTCTTTTTTTTTACTTTAACTGAAGGATACGTTATATTCCAACCTTTTGCCTTTACTCTGTGCATCCCATTGTTTCAAATGTGTTTCTTGTAAACAATATATTGTAGGATTATGGTTTTTAAACCATTTTGTTATCCACTTGTGTTTTATGGGAGAGTTCATCCCATTATATTCATAATTATGATTAATATCTGTGTTCTTCTCTCCATCCTATTTCACCCCTCCCATTTATGTTTTTATTTCTCCCTTTTCCATTTCCTTCCTCAAAAGTATTTTACTTTTGACAACTGCTTCCCTCAATGTTCCCCTCCCTTCTATCAGTCTCCCCACCTTTTTTACCTTTTCTTTCACTTTTCCCTTACTACTTCTTCTCTTCCTTATAACCACCGCCTCCTTTTTATTTTCCCATTCCCCACCTACTGCCTGTAGTACAATTTAGATTTCTATACTCAACAGATTCCTTAAACCACAACTTTTGAGAGCAAAACTCAAACAAAACTCACCTACCTCCCAACTTTCTCTTTGCTACAATATGTTTTTATGCCTGTTCATGTGATGTAATTTACCTCTTTCTGCCCCCTCCTTTCCTTTTCTCCCTTAACACCCCTTAATTAGTTTTTTATCATTATACCAGTTAATTCATACTCACACCCTCTATATGTTTATATCCCTTTTAAATGTTGTAATAAATATACAATTCTCAAGATTAACAAGTATCATCCCCCTATATAGGTATGTAAACAGTTTCCCCTTAAGTAACATTTTTTTTGCCTGTTTACCTTTTTGTGCCTCTCTTGAGTCTTGTATTTGAAGATAAAATTTTATATTGAGCTCTGGCCTTTTCATCCGGAAGATCTGGAAATCCTTTATTTCATTGAATGTCCATATCCTTGCCTGAAATATTATGCTAAATTTTGCTGGATAATTGATGCTTGGTTGTAGTCCAAGATCCTTTGTCTTATGAAATATAATATTCCAATCCATCATCTTTTAATGTAGAAAATTATTCTTGCTCCACTTTGGTTGAGTTTGTGTTGGTGCATCCTGCTTGCTGTGCACTCCCTCAGCATGCTGTAACAGGTCCTTCCCATCCACCTTCTGGGCTGTTGTTGGCTGAAAATTTGTCACACTCTGTCTCCTACTTGATTGTGCCATTCTAAAATGTTTTCAGATTCACTTTTTAGAGTATCTGTAGGAATTTGTGGAAGAGCTCAGGTGAATATCTGCTTTTACTCTTGGCTTTGCCCCCATTTTTAATAGCTAAAAAAGCATTCATTGTGAATGTTAACATTCCATGTGGTATACACTTGATCTAAACTTGAACAAATAACCAAAGAATATATATGCTTCCCATATGGGAAATTGGATATGAAAGAGAAATGCTTAGATCTTAAAGCTTCTGTAGTCAAATGGTGCTTCTGTTAAAGTTAATCCAGGACTCTGGTCTTGTCATGGAGATCAAAGCAAGAATAGAAAACAAAACTGTTGCCATCTTTGACAAGCAATTTGCAATTATTAAAAGAAAAAAGAAAAAAAAGGTCTACTGTCAGAACCCGGTAAGACTGGACAATGAGATTTATTAAAGAGTTTGACAGGATTTTTAAACAAAAATATAGCTTGAATGACTACAGAGAGAGCATATTATTGACGTTTCCTAACTGTTTTCCATAACTTCGAACTGGCATGCTGTCTTTGACTAACAATAGGCAGGCACCATATAAGAATAGGAAAACATAAAGCGAACTATTGGAAGTGCCTAATTCTATGGGTACTTTACTAAATCATTTTCCACCACTAAAAAATTATTCTAGATGCTTCAAATAAACCTTTGTTACTCTTCATCTAGTGTCTCAATTCTTCATGTTACCATTTAGCATTGATACTTCCTAACATTCAAAATTAAGTATAATTGTTTAATGAAAGTTGAACACTTTTATATGTAACAACTCTTGGAAAAGATCAGATGGAAGAAAAGCTGTGTGACAAGCTACAATACTTTCAGGCCTTATCAATTCTAGAGAATGAAAGTTTTGCCATCTGGGTTGTGCAATATTTAAGTAGATCACAGCACTTCTCAGTAACATGTGAAATGTTTATTAAAAAGGGAATACATGAAATGCAGTTTGTCTACTTCTAAAGCTGTTTTTCTTAAGGATAACTAGGTCATGCTTCAACACTATTAAATAAACATGTTGGTTACCTAAACCTCAATGTGTTAGTGTTAAGACTTAAAACCAGTTATATATTGAAATCACATTTAGAATAAGTAATCTGATAGGCATACACAAATATGGTATTGCACTCAAATGAATGGAGAGAGGTAATGCTACAAAGTGAATCCCATGTATAAAAAGACACTGTTTTGCATTAAATAATTATTTAAATTTGGCATAAAGCCAAAGAAACTGGTTTGATATATGTCACACATATCCATGAAATTAAAATTTAGGTCGAGTGTAAAGGACCAGCTGGAGAACAACACTTCCTTGGAAAGTGAAAATTCAGAGTAATTATCATCCTGATGACCAGTGTGTCAGGGATGATGAAAATCTCCCTATCACATCCACTTATGTTCACTGGTCTTTCACAATCTCTCTTTTATCTGCTGTTGGGTCTGAATAGTTGACACCTATCTGATTTCCTGTTCTAAAGATGATTTCAGTATACTTTCTCTTAAGACAGAATATCAACATATTGATCTCTGGTTTAAATATTAAGGCTATATTTGTCTAATAAAAGGAATCTGATAGGATCATTCCAAAATTTTTGAGGATAACTTATGAAGTGCGATCACAATTTGTGCCTAAAAAGTTTGACAGAAATCTGTGAATCCATCAGTATCAGGAAGGTTCTTCTCTTCTTTAATAGATTTCACTTTCCAACATTGGGATTTTTAAAATATCTATCTCGTTTTTTGATAGTTGAGTATTTTATATTTTTGAGGTCATTTCTTTATTGGGGAGGGGGGTTCCCATGTACCTATGCATACTATTTTGTAATTATTCTTTTATTTCTTCTAGTTTTGTTGGATCTCTTTTTATATTGATCTTTTAAGTTGATCTTCACAGTTTCAGCTTTGTTCCCTTTACTTTTTATTTATTTTTATCCTCTCTTTGATAAAAGAGAGAGCCAGAGAGAGAGAGAGAGAGAGACAGAGAGAGAGACAGAGAGAGAGAGAGAAAGAGAAATTCCACATATAAAGTAGGACGTAAAAATATTATATGTGAAACACAAATTTGTATCTTTCCTTTCTTCTTACATGCCGACATTATTCTCATAGAGGCTGATTGACCCTGATAATATCATTGAACAGAAGGTGTTTGAGATGGTTTATTGGATCATCTATTATGAACAAAAGAGTCTGCCTAGGTCCTTCCCAGGGTGGTTGACCATCGATGACCCAGAATCTGTAGGTTTCTGTTCATGCATGTTTCATATCATGTTCATGTGTTGAGCATACAAGTATCATCTGGCTGAGTTTCTATCTATACAGAGTCTTCTATTCTTTAGGTCCTGGGGGATCATCCTATTCAAATTTGAGGAATCCATCTGTTACATCAAGGAGCTAATGTTCTTATACATACTTTCACAACTTGCCTCTGTTCTGTAGATCTGTATTCAATGTTCCTTTTTTGGAGAACATTTCCATATACTGCTTATGTATACTCATAAAGAGAATGTTGCTTTTGTGATACCAAAACTGAGGTCTATAAGAACATTAATGGGAAAGGGTAGAGAAAAAGATTGCCCTCGTTCTTCAAAGGTATATGTATCAGCTCTTTATTTTTTCTCCCCTTATCTTTTCCCAAAACAGTTTTGTCATGCACACTCTAAATATTCTTCAAGGAGTAGTGTACCGGAGCCAGTTCATCCAGAGTAAGGAAAGTCTGCTAAATTTTAAAGACTGTTATTTTCAGTGTGAGCATTTATTCACTGAAAACTATCAAAAGCTACAAAATCGGGTTTGATTTATTATTTTGTTGATTGTGTAGAATTAAGAAAGTGATGAAGAAAATATTATTGTAAATTAATCTTAAAAGTATGTTCTACGTACTAGCAGTTGTTGATGATGATCATGTTATTAAATAGTTAGCTCAATACTACTTTCTGGTCCCATTCAGGTTGAAGAGGCATACCTGTGAGGCATCTATTCTAACTCAGATGTATTCTTCTGTCAACTAGGGAAACCAAACCTCCCAATTTCCCTTCTCCCTTACCCCCATAGGGAGATGATACTTTCCCAGCAAGATCTTTATCTCAGGGTTAAGTTGTCGCTTTGAAATAATTTAAATTTTGTCTTAGCTACAGACACTGTGTTTCTGTTCATGTCAAGCATTTTAACCCTACCTTATGCACATGTGTGCTATTTCTTCCTTCTGTAGAGAGACCAGTTTCAGTCTTACCTACAGATGAGCTACCCACTTTAATATGGTGGATGCAGTTTTGGCTCTTTTCAAGACTGGGCTGTCTCTACTACAAATTATTTCCCTCATCTTCCTTGCTTTTGAGCCCTTGCTCAATAAAACCTTTATTCTCTTGTCTAACTCCACCTTCTCAGAAAATCAGAAGTCTCCACAGTGTCCAAATCATAAAATTTGGGGGAAGAAAATTTCAGGTGAGTTTCCAGTTCTAGTAGTAAATGTCATAAGTTCTTATGTTCCTATATAGAGAGGAAAATTTATGTACCTACCTTTATCTAGATAATGCCACTTTTACCCAAGTCCTCTTTCTGTCCTCCTTCTTTAGGTATATAATTAACAAACATTTAGAGAAAAGTATTTTTTTAGTTTATTTTCACCCTACATCTACCAAGGCACAAATAATAAGAAAGGGGAAGTGTCTGAGAGAATCACTTTAGGGAGCTTCACTTCCAAATAGTTTACAAACTTTTTTTCCACCAATACTGCTTATTTTGGTTTACAGTGCTCTGGATCATTCTTCTCTTTTTCTCCTTTTGGGAAACTATTCAAATATGAATCAACACTTTTCTGTATAGCTTCAAGCTTCCATGTCCAGAAGGTCAAAGCAGTTTTTAAAAGATCTATTCAGATCTCTTCTAGGTAACTTAGTAGTTGCTACTTCTCCTTCTGCTCATATTAAGTAAGAATTCACAATTCAATGGCAAACAATTTTATCTCAGAGAAATTGTGAAATAGAAAACAATATATTATTAAGAAATGAGGATTATAAAATAGTTTTATTTCTTTCTAAGGGAGAAAGCAGAGAATGGAGAAAAAAAAAAGAAAAGGATCCACAAATTCACCTGTTCCATGTTCAGCAAGATGAATACCACATGCAGGAGAGGAAAAAAATCTTGTCAACTGACACATTGGTTCTAGCAAATAGAATAAGGAGGAGAAAGGCTGTCTTTAGTAAAGCCATCCTCTCTGTTCTTTATTCTGGTGTTAGAGTTGATGTTGGTGCTTGTATAAACCCCCAAATGATGTTCCCAATTTCAGGCTTATGTCATGCTCACACCCCTTTCTCCCCCTCTATTAAAACCTCCTCTCCAACCCATAGTCATTGAGGAATAAAACTAAAAATCACTTATGATAGCTTAAAATATTAATACCCACTAACGGTATAGAGAAATCCCCCTAAAAACGCTATATTTTTCCTCAAGTCTTTTTTGACGTTGGTGAAGAGTTCATGTTGTTTTTCAAATTGATGGCATTAATAGAACCTGAATAAATTATATATAAATTAAATGACTAATGTGCAATCACATCTTTCTCTATCTTCACTTTTTATGCTACCAAAGACTTAAACCAAAAGGACAAAACTTTTAAGTGTTCATTTGAAATCCCAGACATTGTGGTGTGTAGAGTTGACTTCTTAGTATCTTAGTTGTCTTGTTTGTCTACATTGAGTCTTTCTCACTGGCCTTGCCATAAGTACCTGAAATGACCACATTACTCTCCATTTTAGTAAATGATATTAAAGACCACAGTAACATACAAGTTAAAGACCACAGTAACATACAAGTTTTGTGGGAGCCATACATCAAACCTTTATCGAACATTTTCTTACCTGCAGTTAATTTATCATATTGACTAGTCAGTCATTCAGTAATATAACTAGTGACAAAAATGCGACACAAGATACATCCATTTTAATAGGATAAGGATATCATTCCTGTAAGGTTTCACAATAAGCAGTCTTGAAAATCCAGAGACAAGAGATAACACTAAGAATACTAGAGAACCCTGGGAAAGGAGTGGAAATGTAACATGCTTAGTCTGCAGGCACTGGGAATCAAAGTAGTCATCTTTACAGCTAAAATTCTCCATTTTAAGGCCCTTTATAACCTGGCCTTTTCTCTGTTTCCAGGTTATTTATAGTTCACTCTCCTCCTCCTTTCCCCTCCACACATGTACCCTGAGATCCAATGTCATGACTTCTGTAACGACATCAGCATTTTTCACTGCCTGTTTCTAAGAGAATTCTAATGAATTCTCTGCCTCCTCATCTCTGCCTTCTGGCTTCATTCAGGTATCAGCTGATGTCTCATCTTTTATTCTTCTAATATTTTCCAATCTTTTTACTCAGTGTGTTCTAAGATTATCTCTAATTTAGAGCAAGCTTATTTATACCCATAAATATCCCTTCCATATTTCAGGGTAAGGGACATAGTGCCCCATACCCCTGCACCAATCTGGAAAATCCATGTAAAAGTTTTTGACCTGCATTCATATCAGAGAAGAAGTCTGAATTATGGTATTAAAAGATAAAATATATTGATACTATACCATTTTAAACATATATTTTACGCCTTTCTGAGTTTCTAAGTTATTTTGGGTGTGTCATCTGCTGGACTTCACATATTGTCTGTGAATTCCTCAAAAACTCCTTCCAAATTCCATTTAATTTCTTATGCTGACCCATAATATATCAGAACCATGATGGGGAAAGTCCTGATGTGGAAAGGAGAACTGTAAATTTTTTCTATAATATCTCCATCATTAGAATATGAGATCCTTGAGATAAGAGATAGTTTTGTGGTTTTCTTTGTGTTCTCAGTGTGTAGCATATTACTTTGCAAAGAATATACACTTAATAAATGCTTATTGTTTCTATTAGATCATAATATTTATCACCCAGCAGTATAAAAAGAATATTTTTTCAATTGAAGAATTTTAACACATTTTTACTACTTTTAATGATTGTCAGAATGCTTTGTATACTCACAGCTCATCATGTATTATCAATATGTAAAACAGATGCAAAGGCAATAAGAATTATAGAATATTTACTCTCTACAAGGAAATCTGTACTCTATTTAAAACATACTACCAACTAAATAAAGTCGATATAACTTACTTGTAACATGATCTTTTGAGGAAGACAATTTAAATCCTTTCTAATGCTACCTACAACACTAATGATGACTTTGAAGTCAAGGAGGGAGTTGGGAAGGTAAAGGGAAAATAACAATTATTTATATTACATCTAATATGTGCTAGGTCCTGTGCTAAGCATTTGACAAATATTATCTCATTTATTTCTATAGCACCAATGGGACACCCACAGTAGCTGCTATGAATATGCATGGGATAAATTCTCAAAATATAAACTGTCTTCCTCAAAGACCTAAATCAAGACAGTTATTCAGTCACCAGAAAGCCAAATCCATCATAATAACCAAGAAATCCATTCACATTATTAATGCAGGGAGCAAGGCCATCTTCAAGCTTTCCTCCATCAGACCTCCCCATAAACAAGCTCACTTAGACAAAATCACTCCCTTGTTTACTCATGCTAGCTGCTCCTCTCTGCTCTGCCTGCTCCCTCACAGTCCCACCTCACTTTCTCTCAGCTGCTCCCTTCCTGCTGCACTGTTCAGCAAGCTCCTTCCACCTTTGGCTCAATGTGATTCAAGCTGTGGGCTGGGCCAGAGCTCAAAGCAGGTTACATGGACCTATAAAGGGACAGGGAAGATTTTCAAATTCCCTTACAATTACAGTTTCTCACAGCAACTCTTGGAAATAAGTGTTATAATAAGCCCATTTTACACTTGAAGAAACTGAGGCAAAAAGCTACCATCTTGCCCAGAGGCACATAGCTAGCAAGTTTCTGAGGCCAGATCAGAACGCAGGCTTTCCTGATTCCAGGCCTAGGGTTTTATGACCACCACTAACTGAATGTATAATAAAATAATATATGTTTGACTGGTTTTATCATTTTACTTTCTTTTATCCTCACAACAACCCTGGGATAAAAGTGCTAATACTATCACCAACTTATAGATAAAGAATCAGAGGAAGACAGAAGTCAAATATTTTTTCAAGGCTCACACAGAGAAGAAGCATCTTAGGACAGACTAGTCAAGAAATATTTATTAAATATCCACTAGTGCTATGCACTATAAAAAACAATGGGGAGACAAATAAGATAAAAGAAAGACAGTCTCTGCACTCAAAGAAATTACAGTCTAATGGGGTAAGAGAAAACAAGAAAGGAAAACAGAAAAGGAGGGAGAATTGGAGATGCAAGGGAAAACCTGGATTGAAGGTATCACGTTGGTGGAGAGAAAATTAAGTGAGGCAATTAATGGTAAATGAAAGCAATTTGAAAAGTTTGAGGGCCTGGTGCTACTCCCAAGCTTTTCAGTTAGATAGGAGAGTCTACTGAGGGTGCTGAGGAGTTATTATGGAGTTATGAAAATGTCATCAGTCTCCAATAAGATGATATTTCAAATGATGAGTTTGTATTGGAGAAGTCATGATATTTGTGGAGTCAAAACCAAGATTAGATAGTAGAAAATGATTAGAATTCGGGTCCTCATTTTTTATTTCTTTTGTATTCTCAATTTTGAAGCTGAATAACTGCATAGTAAATTATGATAAATAACTTTCTTTTCATTTTGTCAATTACCTCCTTTTTTCCCCAAATATTGTTTATTTTAACATTCTTTTTTCAAAAACTTAACCTCCAAATTTTCTCCCTTCTTCTCTCCCTCCCACCCCTTAGAAGGCAAGTAAAGTGTTATCGATTATACACATGAAAGCATGGAAAACATATTTCCATATTAGCCACATCACAAACAAAACTCAAAAGTAAGAAAACCATACTTCAGTTTGCACTTAGAGTTCATCAGTTCTCTCTCGGAAGGTGGATAGAATTTTTTCATCATGAAACTTTTGGAACTGTCTTGAAACATTTTATTGAACAAAATAGCCAAATCCTTCGAAGTTAATCATCATTACAGCACTAATGTTACAGTGCACCATGAATGATCTCCTGGTTCTCACTTCATTTTGCATGTTAGTATAGATTTTGCCATGTTTCTTGAATCCCCTCCCTTTTAATTTTCCATAGCATTATAATACTCCATCAAAATTCTATTCTACAACTTCTTTAGCCATTCCCCAATTTATGGGCACCCCTCAATTTCTAATTCTTTGTCAACGCAAAAAGAATTGGCTATAAAAATTTTTGTACAGGTAAGTCCTTTTCCTTTCATTTAATCTCATTGGGACACAGATGAAGGAGTTCTATTACTGGGTGAAAGGGCACATACATATTTGTATCCCTTTGAGCATAAATACGAATTGTTTTCCAGAATAGTTGGACCAGTTTACAACTATGCCAAAGATTCATTAGTATATCTTTCTTCCCTCATCCCCTCCAGCATTTGTCATTTCTGGTAGGTGTGAGGTGGTACTTTAGAGTATTATTAATGACCATTTCTCTAATCAATAGTGATTTAGATCATTTTGTATAATTTTTGATTTCTTCCGAAAATTATCTGTTTATATCCTTTAGCCATTTTCCAATTCTGAAATGGCCTATGTGTGTTTTTTTTTTGTTGTTGTTGTTGCAAATTTGATTCAGTTTCCCATACATTTGAGAAATAAGGCCTATAGAAGAGAGATTCGCTGTATTTTTTATATATTACTTCATTGTCTGTGGTACCCTTTAGCCAAATGTAGTTTACCTGATTATCTCCTTAAATTAGGTCCAATTTTGCTTTTGGTTGATCTGAGATCTTGTCCAACCTCAAAAGTCTCTTTTACTTCTTACTACTACCTCCCTTAAACCAAGATGCCTTTGTTATCCTCCTCCCACTCTATGTCTTTTCCCCTTCCCCTCTTATATCCATATTTGACAAAATAGATTTCTATAACCAACTGATTACACATACACATATACACACGTTTCTTTCTTCTTTGAACCAATGCTGATGAGAGTGAGGTTCAAGAATTGCCTACCACTCCCCCCCGTTTTTCTTCTTCACTACAAAAACTTTTTCTTGCACACCTTCTTTACCTGAGAAAAATTTCCCTATTCTACTTCTTGCTTCCCCTTTCTCCCAATGCATCCCTCTTTCTCACCTCTTCATTTTTATTTTTTTATTTTGTTTTAGTGACCAGCTTAACATAACAACACATATTTATGTCTTTTGTCTTTGTAGGCTCCTCCAGTCACAATAATGAACTTCTTATGAGTTACATATGTCATCTTCAGTTATAGGAATACTAGCAGTTTAACTTTATTGAGTCACTTATTATTACTCTTTAACCTTTAACTTTTTATTCTTCTTTTGAGTCTTCTGTTTGCATGTCAAATTTTCTATTCAGCTCTGGTCTTTTCATCAGGAAGTCTTGAAAGTCCTCTATTTCATTAAATAATATTTTTCCCCTGAAAGATTATATTCATTTTTGCTGATGAATTATTCTTAGTTATAATTCTATATCCTTTGCCTTCAGAATATCACATTTTTAGTCTTCTGTTCTTTTATCATGGAAACCACTAAATCTTCCATGATCCTGACTAATTCCGTGTTATTTGAAAGTTTTCTTTCTGGCTGCTTATAATATTTTCTCTTTGACCTGGGAGCTTTGAATTTTGGCGATTATATCCCTGGGAGTTTTCATTTTGGGATCTCTTTCAGGAAGTTATCATTTGATTCTTTCAATTTCTATTTTACCTATATCAAAATAATTTCATACACAACTTCTTGAAATATGATATCTAGGTCTTTTTTTATCATCACTGTCAGGTAGTCCAACATTTTTATAATAATCATTGCATGATGCATTGGCCAGGTCAGCTGCTTTTTCCAATGTGGTATTTCACATTTTTCTACTTTTATTTTAAATCTTTGGATTTTGTTTTATTGTTTCTTTATGTCTTGTGGAATCACCAACTTCTACTTGTCCAATATTAACTTTTGTATCTCTTTTTCCGTTTGACTAATTCTGTCTTTAAAGAATTCCTTCTTTCGTTGAAGTCTTATGCATCTTTTACCCTTAGGCCAATTCTGTGCTTTAAGGTGTTATTTTTTCAGTATATTTTGTGGTTCTTTTACCAAGCATTAATTCTTTTTCATAATTTTCCTGCATTACTCTCATTTTTTCCCGAATTTTTCATCTATTATTCTCATGTCTTTTTGCAACTCATCCAAGATATTCTTGTTGGGCCTTGGTTCAATTAGAATTTTCTTGTAGCTTTTTTCACATTGTTGTCTTCGGAGTTTTTCTTGGTCTTTCATCCCATCTTAGTAGCTTTTTGGAGTCATTTTTTGGGGAGAGCTGCTATTAGCTCATTTTTCTTGGCTATTTCTTGACTTTGACCTTTATGTTAAAGTTGAGCTCTGCTCATCTGGGGGTGAGGAGACACTGTCCCAAGCTTCAGTGTTTTTCATGGATCTGTTTTCAGAACTAGTTCTGGGGGTCTTCAAGTTTTATGTACTTCCAAGATGGTCAAAGAAGAAGTGTGGCATAACAATAATTTAAACAGGGAGATATTTCCCATTCATTAATAGGCCCATGTGACCTACCTGGGTCACATGCAAGTCTGAGTTACATGAAGCCGGTGGTGGGAGGAGTTTGCTGAATGAGTAGAATAGGAAGGGTGGAACAGAAACAGGCAGATCTAGAGCAGAGCTGAAAGGAATTTGGTCAGAGAGCATTCAGAGCTAGGAAGGATGCAGGCTGCTGGCTAGCATGAGTGAAAGGGTTTGTTTGTCATTCTGTTTAAGAGGGCCTGCTTGTGATTGGTTTAATTAAGTTGACTTGTGTGAAGCTTAGCAGGGGAAAGGTTTGGGGATGGTTTTGTCCTCTGCATTGTTATTGTGTATAGATTTTCGGTAGTATGATTTTTTTGGCTTTCTGGTGTCTGCATAAATGTTTTAGTTCTGCCTTCCATGTGAAGAGTATTTCTCAATTCAGAATTGCTCCAGCATATTCATGGCCACCATAGGTGTTGTGAATATTGCATTCGTCCTACATATGGCCATGGCTTTTCTGGTTTGTGCTCTCCTCTGTATCTAGGAAGAACTCTTGGTCACCCATAAGCTGCAAGTATTAGCAATTCTCAGGGCCCTGGACCTCTTACCAGGCCCCCTGTTCTCCTTCAACCACAAATGCTAGTGCTCCACTTTGCCTACTTACTGTGATAAGGACTCTAACAAAAATTATTCTTTTTAAAAATAATAATGTAGTAAAATTTTTTGAGGGCACAGCTCAATTAATCTTTAGGGAAAAGTATATTCTAAACATCTTCACTGATAAAAAAGAATAATTATTCAAGGAAGGAAACTAGAAAATCAACAACTTAAAAAATATAGGTGTACAAATTAACAGAAATTCTGCAAAACAAAGAAAATATCACATAGGAGAATTTCTTGACATCAAGGTAGTTGAAGGTACATTATCAATGTACTGTTTGTTCTTGTGGTGAAGACCTTTTCCCCAAGGCAATATGAGATTGTAGAAAGAATACTAGATTGAGTTCAGAAGACTTGTATTCAAATTTTAGCTTTGCGATTTACTTCAGGTTTGTCAGTTTTTGGTCACAATCACTTTGAATCTCAGATTTCTCATCTGTAAAATCTGATCTTTGGTTAGATGTTATCTTATGTCCCTTCCCACTTAACTTTATGAGTTTCATCCCAAAGACAATCATATTAATATGAATTCTAATTATTTGAGGGAAGTTAATTATTAGGAAATGGATATACATGCATACATAAATATATACATGTATAAGAATACACACATTGGGGGGGCGGAGCCAAGATGGCGGAGTAGAAAGATGCACATACACATAGCTCCAAAGTCACAACTCACAGAACGGCTAGAGGGGACCAACTCATGGTGAATTCTGCACCCAGAGGCCACGGAACATTGGAGCGAGGGAGATTTCTGTTCTGGAGAGACCTGCAAACCTCTCGCGGGGGGTCCTTCGCGCTGCGGACTGGGCGCCGGGACTGGGAGCTGAGTGCAGCCCTGCAGAGGCCGCGACAACGTGAGGAAAAGATCCAAGCGGGCTACGGAGACGGGATATCCTGCGGCCACGCGGGTCCCTCCACCCACAGAGGGACCTGCAAACCTCTCGCAAAAGGTCCGTTGCGCTTCAGACGCAGAGCCCAGCACAGACCTGCGGCAGCCAGGGCTCCGAGAGGTACAGATACAAGCAGGCTTCAGAGAGGGGATCTCCAGCGGGTCACAAGCCCCCCCACCCACAGGTGACGAGGGTCGGTGAGAGAGTCTCTTTGGCTGGTCGAGAGGGCAGTGGGGTGCCCCCATGGCTCGGGCCCCCCTGGGAGATAGAAGCTGAGAGGCGGCTGCAGACAGGGGCTCCCCAAGTGGGCGGGAGCCTGGAACCATTGTGGAAGGTCTGTGCATAAACCCCTGAGGCAACAGAGCCTGAGAGGCGGCCCTGTCCCGACCTGACCATCTGAACTTAATTCTCACACTGAATAGCAGCCCTGCCCCCGCCAAAAGCCCTAAGGTGGGAAGCAGCATTTGAATCTCAGTCCCCAAACGCTGGCTGGGAGGACCAGGAGGCGAGGTGGGTGTGAGGAGAATATTCAGAGGTCAAGCCACTGGCTGGGGAGAATGCCCAGAAAAGGGAAAAGAAATAAAACTATTGAAGGGTACTTTCTCGGAGAAAAGACACTTCCTCCCTTCCTTTCTGATGAGGAAGAACAATGCTTACCATCAGGCAAAGACACAGAAATCAAGGATTCTGTGTCCCAGCCCACCCAATGGGCTCAGGCCATGGAAGAGCTCAAAAAGAATTTTGAAAATCAAGTTAGAGAGGTGGAGGAAAAACTAGGAAGAGAAATGAGAGGGATGAAAGAGAAGCATGAAAAGCAGATCAGCTCCCTGCTAAAGGAGAACCAAAAAAATGTTGAAGAAATTAACACCTTGAAAACTAGCCTAACTCAATTGGCAAAAGAGGTTCAAAAGGCCAATGAGGAGAAGAATGCTTTCAAAAGCAGAATTAGCCAAATGGAAAAGGAGATTCAAAAGCTCACTGAAGAAAATAGATCTTTCAAAACTGGAATGGCACAGATGGACGCTAAGGACTTTATGAGAAAGACAGATATCACAGAACATAGCGTGAAGATTCGAAAAATGGAAGATAATGTGAAATATCTTATTGGAAAAACAACTGACGTGGAAAATAGAATCAGGAGAGACAATGTAAAAATTCTGGGACTACCTGAAAACCATGATCAAAAGAAGAGACTAGACATCATCTTCCATGAAATTATCAAGGAAAACTGCCCTGAGATTCTAGAACCAGAGGGCAAAATAAATATTTAAGGAATCCGCGGAACACCGCATGAAAGAGATCCAAAAAGAGAAACTCCTAGGAGCATTGTGGCCAAATTCCAGAGTTCCCAGGTCAAGGTGAAAATATTGCAAGCAGCTAGAAAGAAACAATTCAAGTATTGTGGAAATACAATCAGGATAACACAAGATCTAGCACCCTCTACATTAAGGGATAGAAGGGAATGGAATAGGATATTCCAGAAGTCAAAGGAACTAGGACTAAAACCAAGAATCACCTACCCAGCAAAACTGAGTATAATACTTCAGGAGAAAAAATGGTCTTTCAATGAAATAGAGGATTTTCAAATTTTCTTGATGAAAAGACCAGAGCTGAAAAGAAAATTTGACTTTCTAACACAAGAATGAAGAGAACTATGAAAAGGTGAACAGCAAAGAGAAGTCATAAGGGACTTACTAAAGTTGAACTGTTTCTATTCCTACATGGAAAGACAATATTTGTAACTCTTGAAACATTTCAGTATCTGGGTACTGGATGGGAGTACACACACACACACACACACACACATGCACACACGCACACATACAGAGTACACAGAGGGAACTGAAGAGGATGGGATCATATCTCAAAAAAAAAATGAAATCAAGCAGTGAGAGAGAAATATTGGGAGGAGAAAGGGAGAAGTTGAATGGGGCAAATTATCTCTCATAAAAGAGACAAGCAAAAGACTTATTAGTGGAGGGATAAAGAGGGGAGGCAAGAGAAAAACATGAGGTCTACTCTCATCACATTCCACCAAAGGAAAAAATAAAATGCACACTAATTTTGGTATGAAAACCTATCTCATAATACAGGAGAGTGGGGGACAGGGGCACAAGCAGGGTGGGGGGGAGGATAGAGGGGAGGGCATGGGGAGGAGAATGCAATCCGAGGTCGACACTCATGGGGAGGGAAAGGATCATAAGAGAATAGAAGTAATGGGGGACAGGATAGGATGGAGGGAAATATAGTTAGTCCTATACAATACAACTAGTATGGAAATCATTTGCAAAACTACACAGATTTGGCCCATATTGAATTGCTTGTCTTCCAAGGGGAAGGGGTGGAGAGGGAGGGAGCTAAAGATGTTGGAACTCAAAGTGTTAGGATCAAATGTAATGTTCTTACCACTGGGAAATAAGAAATACAGGTTAAGGGGTCAAGAAAGCTATCTGGCCCTACAGGACAAAAGAGAAGACGGAGACAAGGGCAAAGAGGGAGGATAGAGGGGAGAGCAGATTGGTCACAGGGGCAATTAGAATGCGTGGGTTAGGGGGGAGGGGATAAAAGGGGAGAAAATTTGTAACCCAAAATTTTGTGAAAATAAATGTTAAAAGTTAAAAAAAAAAGCATACAAAGTGACTACACTGTCCAAAAAAAAAAAAAGGAATACACACATTGTTGTAACTACATTTGCCAGCATGAGCAAGAATAATCTGAATAGAAATGCTCAAGAGATGACAAGAGAATAACAGGATGGATATGTATTTGTTTATTTATATGCATGTTTATACAAAGCATGTGACCATTGCCAAAGCCTCTCGGTGCATTTGCATAATTAAAAACACCAACATAATCATCATGCTGAAAACTGGCAATAAGTAGATAGTCCCCCAAACATAAAAAAATGAAACAGAACTCTCTATACCCTCTAGGAAATAATACTTTTCCAACAAACTCCCATTAGCTCAAAGTTTATAAATATTATTAAGGTTTATAGAAGATCCCAGAGGTCAATAGACTCTATGCTATTGGGACCTGTAGCCTTGAGTATTGGGCTCTGAAGACCTCTTCAAATAAAGGTACTGACAGAAACATCTTCACAACTAATCTCTGTCTTCATTCCAGTTCACAGTAAAATAAATCACCTCTTTGCTTTCTAGATGAAAGCAATTTTTTTTCCCATCATACCCAGGAGCACACAGGGAAGATGGTTGTTATGTTCCTGTAGTACCAAATATGGTATCCACAGCAAGGGGAATTTCTAACAGACAGCTGCTGCCACAGACAGCTGGAAACAGCCTTCTGCTCTCTATCTGAGTCATGGGAAGTTGTAAGCTCCCCAGAAGATTCTCCCCTCTAGCTGTTCTGTGAGCATCCAGTGAAACTCATTTTCAATTTCCACTCTGTACTCCTTAATAAAACTCAGTTTTACTTCCAAGTCATGCTCAAACTCTTAAACATCTTGTTTTCCAGAACACTGCTATTCAAGAACAGGTGCTAGTTTAAACCACTAGAGAAATGTTCAGTGGAAAGAGAATAGGAAAAGGTCATCAATCTATTTTTTTCCAGTCTCCTTTTTAGCCTTTTGATGGTATACCCTGAAGTAGAGGTAATTCACATATGATGCATGCATTCTCTGACTGAGAGTAATAATTGTAGCTCAATATATTGCCTGTGTAAGAGTTGGCTATTTTTCTCTTTAATGTTACTGAAGCTACAAAGCAGAAAGGACATGCTCTGTCAATAAAAATGGAACTCTTTTTAGTTCTAGTGCTTTTCCTCTGTTAATTAATTCCTATTAATCCTACATATCACTTGTTTTGTATATATTTGCTTGCATGTCATCAACCCAATTAAACTGTAAGGTAGAGACTGTCTTTTGGCTCTCTTTGTATACCCAGTACATAGCACAGTGCCTGGCACATGATAGGTGCTTAATAAAATTTTTTGATTGATTGATTGATATATCATGTCACTTCTGCTTTGTCTAATATCCTTAGTATTATATTTGGAGCTTCGTTGAATGAACTCAAATAGTAATAGCAAATTGATCATCCAACTGAGGATGCATCTGCATAAATCAACTTTTAAAATGCCAGACCAAATGATCTCTCCCCCTATATGAAACACACAATTAATTTGTCTTTAACTATCTCATTTAGGGTTATGTAAATGTAATCTGATGTCTCTAAAAAAAGTTTTAGCAGGTAGAGTACTTGGCCTTCAAAGAGTTAATTGGCTTTGCAATTTAACTTCTATTTTGGAGTGATGATGGCATCTCTATCATAGATCATTTATTTTGGAAAAATTGGGAGCACTGTCATTATGTATTGTAGAGTATTTGCTCTTTTTATCCCTCCAACTTTTCCCTCACTCTGACATAACTAGAATCTAAAGGAGAAATGGCTCAAACAAAGGGGAAAATATGAAAGGAGAAAAAAGACATTTCTCTTGGAAAATAATTGTGATTATCAATTTCTCAAAGTTCTATTTACATCTCTGCCTATAGTTTTGAATCATGATACAGAAGTTTCTGATGCCTGAATCTAGGATAGTTTTGGAAGAAACGTGTTACTCAATAAGTACTAACTTTCCATACAACAAGTGAGATACATTGGTAAAAGGAATTGAAGTCAGGATATTTGAGTATGTCTCTTAGTTTTATTACTTCTTAGTTATGTGATCTACAGCGGGTCATTTATACAATCTAAGTTCCCTATGAGATTCTATGTGTTCCACCCCTCTGGGCTGCCTTCTCAGAGTGTGGTTGTTATTCTCAGGTTTTTGAGTGTAATCAGTGGGACTTCAAACCTAAAGTTCCTGAGTATACTTCGCCAGCGTATTTCCTATAAGCAGTTTGCTGGTAAAATTAGCTCTTAGTAAAGGCATAGTAGCTGTAAAACATTTCCCCCATAAACTTAGAGCACACTCACTAAACACACACACACACACACACACGCACACACACATTCACACACACACACACATACTCGCAGAGATACACATCTCTGTGATACATATACACAAAATTAAAGTAAAATGACATGTTTATGAGGCACGAATATTGGAAATTTGTGACCAATATGACTTATAACTCTGGAATTACAGGGCCTAGAAATTCTTTCTCTCCTGTGAAATCCTTACTAAGCTCACCTTTGGGCACAGCATATTTGCTGATAAGGTTGATCACCACAGCTTTTCGTGTCCTTTCATCTATAGATTAACTCGTACTTGCTAAGTCTAGGTCCTTTATAAGTCCACGTTTGATTGCTTTCTCTGTTGTCAAAGGTTGGCTCCTGAAAGTTGCTTCCTTTCTTAGGGAACAGGTACTTTCTTATATAGAGATATAATCTATATCTGTAGAAATAGATATCTAAAAGGTATGTCTCTGATTCTTCACATTTACAATGTCATCTATTCGTTATCTAACTGTGCTACAAATCACCATGGCCAGTGGGACGGAGAAGCAAAACAATTGAAAAGTTATTGTCAAAAATGCATTTTTGACTTTTATACTTTCAGATTAATGAAAGTCTTATTTGACATTGAAAGTGAAATAACATGAAATCTTTTCGTAAAGTGCTCAATTTTCCCTCTAACTTTGCTTAATTACCATTATTCACAGGGCCAGTGGATGTGGGTTGATTAAAAATAGATGATCATTAGCTGGTTTTCCAGGTTCTGCTAAACCAATAAAATTGATATTTGCAAGTCTACTTTTTTCCTTTGCCAAGAATGTTGGGAATTAGAACATTTTGGTAATGAAATGCAATTGTGTCAGTATTGTTTGAAAATAGACTCTGAGGAATGGTGTTTTAGATCTCAGTGGGACACTAATTCAATTGAAATTAGCGCACCCTTGGGTCAGCCTCAACTTACTTTTCCCCTCTGTGGTGATGTATAATGACACTGAACTCAGAATCGAATTTACTTTCATAAGCAGATGATACAGCAAATCTTTTATTCACCTAGGTCAGCTGGCATGATCCAAACAAATACCTTATTAGATGAAATGTTCCCAATTACACAGTGGATTAATACAAATCTGTTTATCTGAAACCTACTGTTGGCAAAGCAAACTCTGCTCTGGGCACATTGCTAATGCTCACCAAAGAAGATGACATTGCTTAAAGGGGAAAAAGGAGGGAAAACAAATATGTTCTTTCAGGTCACCTAGTTGTTCTATAATATGGCAAATCAAAAAAGCTAACTAGCCCCTAGAGCGGAAATCTAGAGACCTGAAATACTTAGGCCAGTCTCCATAGAAGTGGACTTTGTATCATGAAAACCCTTGGGCATTAGAAGTATGTGGCTCATTATTTTTATCTTAAGCTTTGACCAGAATTATCCCACCTAAGTAGTTCCATCAAGGGTCCAAAGAGGACATTTAGGACTGAGATGGGAGGGGATTGAAGATTTGCTTATTTCCCCATAAAGAAACAAATGTGAAGCTGTCCCTTTCAGAAATGTTTCCTTGGGAACCTAAAAATACCAATTATTTATGACAGCCATTAGAAACAGGAGTCAGGAGCTTTCCAACAACGAAGTGAAGTCATTTTATCTAGATAAATGCTTCAATTTTCTCCTCAATTTGGCAGACCTGTAGCCATGGAAATCTGGCTCCATTTTCCTTGAGACTACACAGTACCCAGAAAAGATGCAATACCAGAAAGCTACATAGTATGCTTGCCATCAGACAAGATACTTAACCTCTCTGTCCTTCAGTTTTCTCATTTGTAAGTAGAGGCTAATATCATCTATACTGCCTTACTCACAAGTTTTTTGGGAGAGGATTTTGTAAATCCTAAATATCTATTATGTAAAGGAGTTTTTTTATTATTATTGTTAGTAGTAGAAGTAGTAATAATGATAATACTAATCCTTATTAGTATTAGTATTTCTCACCCAACCATTCTATATCTCAGTTTCCTCATCTAAAACAAGAATGAGAGACAGTATGGTAGAATATTAGTTAGCCAGTCTTGAAGTCAGGAAGACTTGACTTCAAGCCTTGCTTCTGACATATACTGTTTGTCTTACTATGAAAATCCAGTCTCTCAGTTTCCCGTGCAGCTCTCTAAGACTCTAAGACACAGCTGAAATTCATTTCTATTTAATTAATTAATTTATTTTAAGTTTTCAACATTTCTTTCCACAAAATTTTGAGTTTCAAATTTTCTCCCCATTTCTCTCCCCCCACCCCAAAACACCTTGCATTCTTATTATGCCTTCCACCAATCTGCCCTCCCTTCTAACACCCCTCCCTTCCCTTATTCCCATCTTCTCTCCTGTCCTGTAGGGCAAGATAAATTTCTATACCCCATTACTTGTATTTCTTATTTCCTAGTTGTGTACAAAAACAATTCTCAACATTTGTTCCTAAAACTTTGAGTTCCAACTTCTCTTCCTTCCTTCCTCCCCACCCATCTCCAGTGAGAAGGCAAGTAATTCAATATAGGCTATACATATACATAAGAAGTGGACTTTTTAAGTTTTGCAAATGACTGTCATAATAGTCATGTTGTGTGAGAATAACTATATTTCCCTCCATCCTATCCTGCTACCCTTGTCCCTCCCCAAGAGTGTTTACTTCTAATTGCTCCCTCCTCCCATTTGTCCTCCCTCCCATCATCCCCCACCCTGCTTATCCCCTTCTCCCTGACTTTCTTGTAGTGTAACAAATTGAGTGTGCATGTTACTCCTTCCTTGAGACAAATGTGAAGAGAGTAAGCTTCACTTTTCCCCTCTCATCTCCCCCCCTTTCCCCTCCATTGCAAAAGCTTTTTCTTGCCTCTTCTATGAGAGGCAATTTGTCCCATTGTCTTTCTCCTCCCAATATATTCCTCTCTCACCCATTAATTTTATTTTTTGGATATGATCACTTCCTATCCAACTTACCGTATGCTCTTTGTCTCTCTGTCTCTCCCTCTGTTTCTCTCTCTGTCTCTTTCTCTCTCTGCATCTCTCTGTCTCTGTCTCTGTCTCTCTCCGTGTGTGTGTGTGTGTGTGTGTGTGTGTGTGTGTGTATAATCCCTCCAACTACCCAGATACTAAGAAAAGTTTCAAGAGTTACAAATATTATCTTTCCATGTAGGAATGTAAACAATTCAACTTTAGTTAAGTCCCTTGTGATTTCTCTTTCCTGTTTACCTTTTTGTGCTTCTCTTGATTCTTGCATTTGAATGTCAAATTTTCTCTCCATTTCTGGTCTTTTCATCAAGAATGCTTGAAAGTCCTCTATTTCATCAAATGTTGATTTCTTTTCCCCTGAAATATTATATTCAGTTTGGCTGGGAAGGTGATTCTTGATTTTAATCCTAGTGCCCTTGACTTCTGTAATATCCTATCCTAAGTCCTTCCATGTCTTAATGTAAAAGCTGCTAGATCTGGTGTTCTCTTGATTGTATTTCTGAAATACTGAAATTATTTCTTTCTAACTGCTTGCAACATTTTCTCCTTGACCTGGGAACTCTGGAATTTGGCTGTAATATTCCTAGGAGTTTGCTTTTTGTATATCTTTCAGGGGGTGATTGATGGATTCTTTCAATATTTATTTTGCCCTCTGGTTCTAGAATATCAGGGCAGTTTTCCTTGATAATTTCATGAAAGATTATGTATAGGCTCTTTTTTGGAACATGGCTTTCAGGTAGTCCCATAATTTTTAAATTGTCTCTCCTGTATCTGTTTTCCAGGTCAGTTGTTTTTCTAATGATATATTTCACATTGTCTTCCATTTTTTCATTCTTTTGCTTTTGTTTTGTTATTTCTTGGTTTCTCATAAAGTCATTGGCTTCCATTTGTTCTATTTTAATTTTTAAAGAGCTATTTTCTTCAGTGAGCTTCTGAACCTCCTTTTCCTTTTGACTAATTCTGCTTTTTAAAACATTCTTCTCCTCACTGGCTTTTTGAACCACTTTTGTCAATTGAGTTAGCCTATTTTTAAAGATATTTTCTTCAGCATTTTTTGGGGGTCTGCTTTAGCAAACAGTTGACTCAATTTTTATAATTTTCTTGCATCACTCTTATTTCTCTTCCCAATTTTTCCTCCACCTCTCTTGCTTGATTTTCAAAGTCCTTTTTGAGTTCTTCCATGGCCTGGAATCATTGTATATTTATTTTGGATGATTGAGATGCAGAAGCTTTGAATTTTATTTGTTTCCCTGATGGTGAACATTATTCTTCCTCATCCAACAGGATGGGAGAGAATACCTGTTCACCAAGAAAGCAACCTTCTGTAGTCTTATTTTTTTTTCTTTCTTTTGTGGTATTTTCCTAACTAGTTACTTGACTTTTGGGTCCTTTATCAAGAGTAGGGTATACTCTGGGGAATTCTGTGTTTTCAGTTCCTCCAAGGTGGCACAATCATTGGTGAGGAGTTTCCTCCTCAGGGACCTCCAGCTCCACCAAACCGCAAGACCTTGCTCAGGGCTGAGATTCAGATCAGCTGCTCAGTTCCCCCAGGGGTTTTAAGTGGAGGCAGGGCTGCCACCCAGGGCAGAGGTTCAGATCAGCTGCTCAATTCCCTCAAGGGCTTTAAACTAAGCACTGCAGCAATTGACTCTGTCTGCTGCAACCACTGCCATGCACTGCTGCTGCCCTCTGCTGCTGCTGCCATTGCCACCACTGCCTGGAGCCGGGGCTGGTACAGGACCCTGCTTCTTTCTAGTTATGGTGGAAAAAGCCTTCTCGATGACCTTTGGCACCTGTGGGTTAAGGGATCTTTGAACCACTGCTACTTCTGGGGATTCCACCCAGAAGCCTGCTCTGGTCCTGCTCCTTCTGGTGCTGTGTGGCTAAGGCTGGGCTGGACTCTACTCCATGTCTGGTGTGACAGACTTTCCGTTTGGCCTTCCAGGTCACCTTGGAAATCTCCTCCACTCCATTACTCTGTGGTTTCTGCTGTCTACAATTTGTTGAGAGTCTTTCTTAACAGGTATTTTATGGGTTGTGGGGGAAGAGCTAGAGTATGTAGGTCTTTCTGCTCTGCTGTCTTGGCTCCTCCCCCATCTTGGGGTTTCCTTGACAAAGCCACAACTGAAATTCTTGAAGGGAGTTTCCACATTAGGGATTGCTCCTCCCCAATGATAGCAAAGGTCTGAGGGAAAAGCAGATGAATAATAATAATAATGCTGTATGTGTATCACAAGAATGTCATTAATCAATCAACAAAATATTTTTGAACACCCATATTGTGCTGGGCCTGTGCTAGGTGTGAAATGGGGATTGAAGTAAAGCAAATAAAATAATTCTCATATGTATTTAATATTAGAATAATTAATAGCTCAGATTTTTGGATAGCTTGTTCATAGATAACAAATTTGATGTATCTGTGTATGTATGTGTGTGTGTATACACACACACATATGTATATAATGTTTGTGTGAGTATACATGCATCCCTACATACATACACATATATAATTATATCTCTGTTATTTCAGAGATATAACTACCTCACTATCTATAAATAAAGTACCAAACACAATGTTTGTACCTATTAGGTGCTTAATAAACATGTGTTGCATTACATTAGAACCAGGTCTTCTCTGCTTACATACCATACATATTACATCAACCTAGTAAAAGTTAAGTTATTGCTTAGGTGTGGCTTGAAGACAGGTACTGTTTTTTCATTTTGTCTTGATAATTTAAGCACATAACACAAGTGGTTTGGGCATATTAAGTGCTTAATGAATTAGTTTTATATTGTATTGAGACATTCCTAGTATAATATCTTTATTAAGGAACAAGGTCAGTGAGTTGTCTGAACTCCCAAGGATAGACCCTGGCCAGTCAAGAAGAGGTAAAAAAAAGAAGTGTATATCATTATCCAAAATGAATGTCTAATTGTTGCAATCAAATGAATTAAAGTATGTATGAGAAAAAAGCATTGTTTGCAGACCTAGTAAATTTATCTGCTCTATTCAATGAATTATACAACAAACAAAGTGTATTTATAGTGTGCCACCACCCCAGAAAAAAAAAAAAAGCTGTATCATTAAAGCATGTTTTTGGATATAAGCAACCAACTCAAGGTCCTTCTAACAGTAGCTCCACGGGGAGAACAGAAATCCACAAGGCTTTATGCCAGAATCACCCATAAGAGAATTGTCCTGATCCTTTCTCCTAATCCTTTTCCATAGTCCTTTCTGGATTTGCATAACTCTGAAGAATAGCAGTGATGCCCCACTTCCATGGAACTGCTCATTGACCATGTGGATTTACACTAGAAATGAGACTAAAGTTCAATAAGTTGCTGCTTTAGTGAACAAAATATTTCTTTAGTACATTTATGCAAAAATATTAATAAGACAACTTTCTAGGAAGGTCAAATTATTAAATTAAAAGCAGAGACACTGAGAAAATTCAGATCAATTAATATTATTATAATATTTCAAAGACTACAGAGCATTACAAAAACATTTTGATGTATGTGTAAGTCAATCAAGAATATAATTATAACTTCATATATTTTCCACCATTACAACTCAGTAAGTAGTCATTATATGAATTTTTTAGAAATATCTTTCTCTGCTCCCTATGAGATGCTTCTGCTTTGGAGTAAATGTAAGGGCTCCTTTTAAGTTTCTTTTAATTTAGTACCTCGTCTATTGAATATTTTTCTGTACCCACCATTTAAAGGTTTTCTTAGTCCATTTTATTCCACTCTGAGTTCTTTCAATGAAAGAAACTCGCTTATTAAGGCCAACTTTATTAATTTATTTACTCAAAAAATGATAACTTTTTCTTTTTTTTTTTTTTTAATTAATTTTTTTATTTTTTTTAATGTTTAACAATCACTGCCATACAATTGCGATTTTATCCCTCCCCACCCACCCCCCACTACCTCCCTCCCTCCCCACGACTGCATACAATTCTGTATAGATTCTACATATACTTTCCTATTGAGTATATTTTCACTATCGTCATGCTATGGAGTCAGACTAAGATAAATGAAAGAATCCGTATAACAAATCAGAACATGATACACAAACAGATACACATACACAAACATGATCTGCTACATTATGTGAGTGACTTCCATATTTCTCTCTCTGAGTGTGGAAGGCTTTTTGCCTTGAGGTCCACCATTGGTATTTTTTTTTTTTTCAGAAGTTCTTGTGTTATTACAAAAATCTAAGTCTACCAGAAAAAACTCTCACACACTGTGGTTGTTGCTGTGCATAAAGTTCTCCTGGTTCTGCTCCTTTCACTCAGCATCAGGTCATATAAGTCCTTCCAGGCCTCTCTGAAGTCTTCTTGTTCATCATTTCTTATGGCACAATAGTACTCCATTACATTCATATACCATAATTTATTCAGCCATTCCCCAATTGATGGACATCCCCTTGACTTCCAGTTTTTGGCAACTACATAGAGTGCTGCTATAAATATTTTTGTACATGTGGGACCCTTTCCCATTTTTATGATCTCTTGGGGATATAGTCCTAGAAGCGATATTGCTGGGTCAAAGGGTATGCACATTTTTGTAGCCCTTTGGGCATAGTTCCAAATTGCTCTCCAGAATGGTTGGATGCTCTCACAGCTCCACCAACAATGAATTAGTGTTCCAACTCTCCCACATCCTCTCCAGCATTTATCATTTTCTTGTTCTGTCATGTTTGCCAATCTTATAGGTGTGATGTGGTACCTCAGAGTTGTTTTGATTTGCATCTCTCTAACCAATAGTGATTTAGAGCATTTTTTCATATGATTATAGATAGCTTTAATTTCTTCCTCTGAAAATTGCCTGTTCATATCCTTTGACCATTTATCAATTGGGGAATGACTTGTACGATTATACATTTGGGTCAGTTCTCTATATATTCTAGAAATGAGGCCTTTATCCCCGAGCTTAGCTGTAAAAATTTTTTCCCAATTTACTACATCCCTCCGGATTTTGGTTGCATTGGGTTTGGTTGTGCAAAAACTTCTCAGTTTAATGTACTCAAAGTTATCCATTTTGCATTTCATAATGCATTCTATCTCTTCTTTAGTAAAGAATTCTTCCCTTCTCCATAGATCTGATAAATACACTATTCCTTGCTTCTCCAGTTTATTCATGGTATCAATCTTTATACCTAAATCATGTACCCATTTGGACTTTATTCTTGTGTACGGTGTCAGGTATGGGTCTATGCCTAATTTCCGCCACACTGTTATCCAGTTTTCCCAGCAATTTTTGTCAAACAATGAGTTCTTATCCCAGAAGCTGGGGTCCTTGGGTTTATCAAACAGAAGGTTGCTATATTCCTTGCCTACTGCATCTTGAGTGCCAAGTCTATTCCACTTGTCTACCTCTCTGTTTCTTAGCCAATACCAAGTGGTTTTGATAATTGCTGCTTTATAGTACAGTTTAAGGTCTGGTAGCGCTAGGCCACCTTCCCAAGCATTTCTTTTCATTAGTCCCTTTGATATTCTGGACCTTTTGTTTTTCCAAATGAATTTTGATATTATTTTATCCAGCTCTAGAAAGTAATTGTCTGATAGTTTAATTGGTATGGCACTAAATAAGTATATTAATTTGGGTAGAATTGTCATTTTTATTATATTAGCACGGCCTACCCATGAGCAACTAATGTTTTTCCACTTACTTAAATCTGAGTTTATTTGTGCAAAAAGTGTCTTGTAATTGTGTTCATATAGTCCCTGGGTTTGTTTTGGCAGGTAGACTCCTAAGTATTTTATACTGTCTACCCTAACTTTAAATGGGATTTCTCTTTCTATCTCTTGCTGTTGAACTTTGTTGCTAATATATAGGAATGCAGAGGATTTGTGTGGGTTTATTTTGTACCCTGCAACTTTGCCAAAGTTGTTTATTAATTCAAGTAATTTTTTACTTGAATCTCTGGGATTCTCTAGGTAAATCATCATATCATCTGCAAAGAGTGATAACTTAGTTTCTTCTTTGGCTATTCTAATTCCTTGAATATCTTTATCTTGTCTAATTGCTACAGCTAACATTTCTAGTACCATATTGAATAATAGTGGTGATAATGGACAACCTTGTTTCAACCCTGATCTTATTGGGAATGCATCTAGCTTATCCCCATTGCATATAATGCTTGCTGAAGGTTTTAGATAGATACTGCTTATTATTTTATGGAAAGTTCCCTTTATTCCTACATTCTCCAATGTTTTTAGTAGGAATGGATGTTGTATTTTGTCAAAAGCTTTTTCTGCATCTATTGAGATAATCATGTGGTTTTTGTTAGCTTTGTTGTTGATGTGGTCGATAATGCTAATAGTTTTCCTAATATTGAACCAGCCCTGTAGTCCTGGTATGAATCCTACCTGATCATAATGTATTAATCTCGTGATTAGATGCTGTATTCGTTTTGCTAAAATCTTATTTAAAATTTTTGCATCTATATTCATTAGGGAAATTGGTCTATAATTTTCTTTCTCTGTTTTGTCTCTTCCTGGTTTGGGTATCAAAACCATATTTGTATCATAGAAAGAATTTGGGAGGACTCCTTCTTCCCCAATTTTCAAGAATAGTGTATGTAGTATTGGAATTAACTGTTCTTTAAATGTTTGATAGAATTCACTTGTGAATCCATCTGGCCCTGGAGATTTTTTCCTAGGGAGTTCATTGATGGCTTGTTCAATTTCTTTTTCTGAGATGGGGTTGTTTAAGTATTCAACTTCCTCTTCTGTTAATCTGGGCAATTTGTATTTTTTAAAATATTCATCCATCTCGTTTAGATTATCGAATTTGTGGGCATAAAGTTGGGCAAAGTAGTTTCTAATTATTGTTTTAATTTCCTCCTCATTGGAGGTGAGTTCACCCCTTTCATTTTTAATGTTAGTAATTTGGTTTTCTTCTTTCTTTTTTTTTTGATCAGATTAACCAAAGGTTTATCAATTTTATTAGTTTTTTCATAAAACCAACTATTGGTTTTATTTATTAATTCAATAGTTTTCTTTATTTCAATTTTATTAATCTCTCCTTTGGTTTTCAGTATTTCTAATTTGGTATTTACTTGGGGATTTTCAATTTGTTCTTTTTCTAGCTTTTTCAACTGCAAGCCTAAGTCATTGATCTCCTCTTTCTCTATTTTATTTATGTAAGCATTCAGAGATATAAAACTTCCCCTAATAACTGCTTTTGCAGTGTCCCATAAGTTTTGGTACGTTGTCTCACTATTGTCATTCTCTTGAAAGAAACTGTTGATTGTTTCTATGATTTCTTGTTTAACCCAACCCTTCTTTAGAATTAGATTATTTAGTTTCCAATTGATTTTTGGTTTCTCTTTCCATGGCCTTTTATTACATGTAATTTTTAATGCATTATGATCTGAAAAGGATGCATTGATTATCTCTACCTTTCTGCACTGGATTGTGAGATTTTTATGTCCTAGTACATGGTCAATTTTTGTAAATGTTCCATGTACCGCTGAGAAAAAGGTATATTCCTTTCTATTCCCATTTAATTTTCTCCAAAGATCTATCATATCTACCTTATCCAGAGTTTTATTTACCTCCTTAACCTCTTTCTTGTTTATTTTAAGGTTGGATTTATCGAGTTCAGAGAGGGGGAGGTTGAGGTCCCCCACTAGTATAGTTTTGCTATCAATTTCTTCCTTCAACTCCCCCAACCTCTCCTCTAAGAATCTGGATGCTATACCACTTGGAGCATACATGTTTAGTAATGATATTGCTTCATTGTCTATGGTGCCTTTTAGTAGGATATAGTTTCCATCCTTATCCCTTTTGATTAGATCTATTTCTGCTTTTGCTTTGTCTGAGATTAGGATTGCTACTCCTGCCTTTCTTACATGAGCTGAAGCACAATATATTCTGCTCCATCCTTTGACCTTTATCCTATGTGTATCCCCCCGTTTCAAATGTGTTTCTTGTAAGCAGCATATTGTTGGATTATGGCTTTTAATCCATTCTGCTATCCGTCTCTGTTTTATGGGAGAGTTCATCCCATTCACATTCACAGTTATGATTACAATCTGTGTATTTCCCTCCACCCTCTTTCCCACCATTTATGCTTTTAACTCTCCCGTCTCCCTTCCCCTCCTCAATAGTATTCACTTTTCTCCCCCTCCTCCTGCAGCCTTTCCCTCCTTCTTTTAGCCCCCCTCCCTTTTGGTCCCCTTTACTCTTATTGCTTCTTTCCTCCCTTTTAGCCACCCTCCCCTTTCTTCCCCCTTCCCCTCCTACTACCTATAGAGCTAGTTAGGATTATCTGCTTAAGGTTATTGTTCCCTCCTTTGAACAAATCAGATGAGAGTACCTCTCAAACAATGCTCATCTCCCTCCCCTCCTTCCCTCTACTATGGTTTTGTACTTCTTCCTGTGATATAATTTGCCATTTTCTGCTTCCCCCTTTCCACACCTCCTATTACATTCCCTTCTCATACTTAAATCATATTTTTGCCATGACATAATTTACTTTATGCCCGTTCCCTCTACATATATCCCTTTTATCATAATAGCTGCACAGTTCTCAAGATTGACAGGTATCATCTTCCCTTACAGGGAGGTAAACAGATTGCCCTAATTGAGTTGCAAGTTTTTGTTTTTGTTTTTTCCCCTCTGTTTACCTTTTTATGATTCTCTGGAGACCTGCATTTGAAGATCAAATTGTCTATTGAGTTCTGGTGTTTTGGTCAGGAAGCTCTGGAAATCCCTTATTTCGTTGAATGACTTTCTCCTTGCCTGAAATGTTATGCTGAACTTTGCTGGGTAGTTGATCCTCGGTTGGAGTCCCAACTCCTTTGCCTTACGGAATATTGGGTTCCAATTCTTTCGATCTTTTAATGTAGAAGCTGCAAGGTCCTGTGTGATCCTGACTGTGTGACCTTGATATTTAAATTGTTTCTTTCTGGCTGCTTGTAGTATTTTCTCCTTCACTTGATAGCTCTGGAATTTGGCAACTATATTTCTTGGGGTTTTGAGTTTGGGATCCCTTTCCGGTGGGGAACGGTGGATTCTTTCGATGACTATTTTGCCCTCTGAGTCTAGTACTTCTGGGCAGTTTTCCTTGATGATTTCCTGGAAGATACTGTCCAGACTCTTTTCTTCATCATGGGTTTCTGGCAGGCCAATAATTCTTAGATTTTCTCTCCTGGATCTATTTTCCAGGTCAGTTGTTTTTCCAATTAAATATTTTAGATTTTCTTCCATCTTTTCATTCTTTAGATTTTGTTTGACTGACTCTTGTTGCCTCATTGAGTCATTAGTTTCTACTTGCCCAATTCTAATCTTGATCGTATTGTTTTCTTCAGTTAGCTTTCGCATCTCCTTTTCCATCTGGCCAATTTTTCCCTTTAAGGAGCTATTTTCTCCATTTAATTTTTGTACTTCTTTTTCCATTCGACCAATTTTCCCAGTTAGGTTTTGGGTTTCCTTTTCCATCTGATCAATTTTCCCTATTAGGTTTTGAGTTTCCTTTTCCGTTTGATTAACTCTTCCTTTTAGGGAATTATTCTCTCCAGTTAATTTTTGAACTTCCTTTTCCATTTCTTCAATTTTCTTTTTCAGATTGATGTTCTCATCAGTGAATTCTTTTTTTATGGTTTTAAAATCATTGGCCAGTTTTTCTTTTATATCCTTCTTCAGACGTTCCAGGTAATCTAGTTGTGCTTGCGAGAAATTCATAGTCCCATCTGAGGTTTCAGATGGAAGTACAGTCTCAGCTCTGACCTCTTTGGTGTTTGTGTTTTGGTCCTTATCCCCATAGAAAGATTCTATGGTTTTTTCACTTTTCGTCTGCTTTTTCCGATTCATGATGTTGGCTGAGTGTTGTAGCTTTTGGTTCTTTCAGTCAGAAGATACAGATCTTTTAAGTTGAGTTGATGTTTGTCTAGGCTAAAAGCAGGCTTTTTTTGTTGTTGTTGTTGTTGTTTCCCAGATCAACCCTGGGTTTAGCTTGATAGGTGTGTGGGAGGTGTGGTCTGGTCTCAGGCTATCTCCTCAGCTGGCCTGAGGCAAAGGCAAGGTCCAGTGGGATGGTGATCCCAGCTTCCCTATTGTCTTCCCTTTTCCCCTGGAGGGCTGGGGCACGCCTAGAGGCTAATGCGTGTTCCCGCCCCTCCTGGGGCTCGTCTCCCGGGCTGAGGCTTGCTTGGGTCTCAGTGCGAATTTTTCTCTGCCCTGGGTCGTCTGTCCCTCCAGACAGCCTCCACCACGGTAGGAAGAATCCCCCTTTGCCACCTCTCCAGCCTCTGGTGTTACGAGACCACTCGCCCCTTTCTGCTGCTCCCACTGATCCAGGATCAATCTGGGGAAGAATTTTATGGTTCCCTCATGGTCATCGGGGGGGAGGGGAGAGCACTTACTGATCACTCCGGCATCCCAGCTTCTGGATGTTCAAGTAGTGAGCCACTGAAGTCCCGTCTTTAGGCTGAAGATTTCAAAGGCTGTTGCGCTGATATCGTTGGCTCGGCCTGGCTTATCTCCTGCTCCGCTGGTCTCGCCCGCCACTCTCGGGCCCCTCGGGTCGCCTCCGCCCTGCCGCGCCGACCGCGCTGCGCTGTGCGCCGGGGTCTTACCCCCGCGGAACAGATCCCTCCCGTGGACCTTCCAGTCCAGCCTGGGCTCCGAATCTGTCAAAGTCCGTCTCCCACTGGATTCTACACCTCCAAAGTCTGGTCAGACTCTCCCCCCAGAAATATCCAAAGGAGTTTTTCCAGGAGCTTAGGTGAGTCGTTGCTTTCACTCCGCCATCTTGCCTCCGCCCCCCTAACTTTTTCTAAAACTTGAACACTACCTGTACTTAGCACAACAAAATTCTCATTCTTTTAACATAGTTGTATAATGTGTTTGAATGTTTAATGTGGTCTTTTAAGAGCATCATTCCTCCAAAGGGTATATTATTTACTTGCCATAGGTAAATTTGAGGTTACGCAAAATACTAACAAATTTGGAAATATTTGTCAACTTTTATTTTGAGAGTTCTGAGAGTATTTCTACTTTCATTTCTGTTCATAGATCTTTCAAAGGAAAAACAAGACAAAATAAAAACCCCACACAAGCCCTAGAAATTGTTTCCAGAAGGGGAAATGTATTTTGAATGACACAATAATTTATAGGTAAGGATGATGTTTATGTACTTTTATTCTCTACTGTGGTCAGTAATTATTCCATAGGGAAGCCATTTGATATATAAATTACTAACCAGAAATTTTAGTCAACTCAATTCTGCCACTACTTCAGACTTTCCTTGTAGTCTACAACATAAAGAAAAAGCACCATGTTTATTCATGGGTCAATTTAGTAGCAATCTCAACCATTTGGAACACAAGAAAGGCGGGGGAAAGAAGATGTAAAGAAAAAGGACATCAAACAAACAAAATGTATTTTTCCTTAAAGTATGAATTTATTTATATATAAGAGAAAAAACATCCCAGGTAATTAAGACAATTCCCAATGTGGGAAAGGCTATTTCAGAGTCATTATATTGTATCTTTTTTTTAACCTGAATACAAATCTGTCCTCAGCCACTAGCTACATGACCCTGGATAAGTCACTTAACCTCTCCTTGCCTCATTGTCTTTATCTGTAACATAGTGATTATCACAGCACTTGTCTCCCAGGGTTGTTTGTGAGAATAAAATTTTGCAAAGTGTTTTGTAAATCTTAAAATGCTAAATAAATGTTTACTGTGATCATCTCTGTTGTTATTTTATTGTTAGGAATAGAATCCAATTTTTCATTTCACAGCTTTTATTTTCTCGAGGAACTTTAGTTCTTTTTCATCAGCTGTCAATTCGAGGTAAGTTTTATTGTGTCTTCTTGTCACATCAATTGAATCTCACCTCTGCCATCTCAATGTTTTATATTTAAAGCAATAGAGCAAGACCACAGGAAGCCAAGTATGCATTTATTCTGAGTGAGTTGTTATGGTATTTGTGAAATAGATTGGCATTGAGTTTTGTGCCTTAGTTCATCTGAGTTTATAATACCAGGATAACTATAACATATAGAGTGATAGAATAAACATTTTGTCTTTACATTAAACTTTCCAAAGTCAAAATTAAATATAAGAATAGATTAGGACAAGAAAGACCAACAAAGATCATGAAATAAGAGTGAACAACGTATCTCAGTTTCCCCTCCCCCAACTATGGAGCTCTACCCATGACCATTACACAGCAAAGCCTCTGTGATGCTAGAGTCTTACAGACCCCAGCATTTAGCTCTGTTCTTGATCATTGGAGGGAGAGGAAACGTCAAGATCAACTACCATTTTCCACACCTCACAATCCTGATCTATAATCTAAGACGAGTTTCTTCAATTATGGTCCATGAAGAAGAAGGATTTAGGACTCAATCCTCAAGCATTGATCAGGGCTTTGTTGCAAACACTGAAATCCCCAAGAATGAATAAACAAACAAAAAGACAAGGAACTATGATAATGCCATGGATGACCAAGACATGAACTCAAAGCAGGAGAATAACTCCACAATCCCTATAAACAAGGTAATAAAGGAAGATGAAGCTTGGCTACAAGAAATGATACAAGAATATACACATGAAAAGTAGGAAAAGAGACAGACAGACAAAGACAGACACAGAAGGGTCAAGGAAGAGAGAGAGGCAGAAATGAGGAGGGAGAGAGAGAGAGAGAGAGAGAGAGAGAGAGAGAGAGAGAGAGAGAGAAAGAGAGAGAGAGAGAGAAACTTGAAAGAGGATCAGAGTCAGAGTCAAGATGGTTGAGTAAAAGGTTATAGTTTCAAAACTTTCCCCAAAACTTTGTTACCTACAAAACAAGCACAGAAATGCCTATTCTAATTTTGAGAGAAAAAGCCAAAAAAAAAAAAGAAAGAAAGAAAATCACAGAGAGTCATTTGTTCCAGTCCCAGGCAATTTACGAAGATAGAATGAGAGATATGAAAACACTGAGATGAGAACGGATTGGACTTTGGTGTACCAGCAAAAGGGTGTCAACTTTGAGCCATGGAGGCTGTAGCTGCAGGAACAGTAATGGGTAGCCAGGTGTAATGACAAGTAAAATAGGATCTTTGGCTGCTTTTGTTTTATTAAAAGTACCTCGGAATGAATAATATGATTAAGGAGAATATTTCCCATCCATTGATCAGCCTGCCCATTGTGGGAAGCTTTATTAGTGGAGTTGGTTTGTAGGAAGGTCCCAGGTACCTTTACTTTTTGCTATTGAGGCACTGAGCCATCAGGTTATGCCCTCTGACTCTAAAAAGTGTATAAATACTCTGAGGGTGAGGTTTTACTTAGGGGCTTGCTGACTGGACCTGTTGTAGTGGGTCAGATATTTTGGAAGCATTTCTGTTGACTTTTGATTTCTCTGCATTTTCCACGAAATTTTGATTTTGATTTGTTCTGATTGAAGTGATTGTTAACACCCTGAAAGTTGCTTTCCTTTTTATGAATGAAGATCAAAGAACCTGAGGTAACAGGCTCCCTGTGTATTTTGGGTTACTTACTGATACTGACTTACCCAACACAAGGGCTAGTAAGAGGACTGAATAGTTAGATATTCCAGGGATCCCTGTGTTGACACTGAATGCAGAATCAGGCACCATTTGGAAGCTCCATATCCTGTTAACCAGAATCACTTTAAAGTTCAAGAACAGACAGGAGCAGATAAACTCACTAGGGAGGAGGAGTCATACCTGGATCAGAGCATACACCAGGAAGGTAGTCTCAAGAAATCCACTCAAATTACAACCCTTTGGATGTAAAAACCTCCAAACTCACAGATAAAACTACAGAAGTTCAAGGTGACCATCCCCTTCTTGCAACACGTAGGCAGAACCCCTACCCTCAAAAAATGAACTTCAAAATCAAGTAATTGACTGGAAAAATGAGGGGGGAGAGAGACAGAGACACACACAGAGAGAGAGAGACAGAGAGAGACAGAGAGACAGAGAGAGACAGAGACAGAGACAGAGAGACAGAGAGACAGAGAGACAGAGAGAGACAGAGAGAGACAGAGAAACAGAGACACAGAGAGACAGAGACAGAGAGAGAGGACCTGGTGACAAAAACTACTATAATGATATGATGACAGGAATGCTCAAAAAGTAAATGCAAAAGAATGAAATGAATTGAAAACATCTAAAACCAAAGTGTCAAAAAATACACATCATACACATAGCCAAAAAGAATTATTAGGAGAGTTAAATAGAGAATTTTTATTTTAAAAAAGAAAAAAAAGATTACTTTAAAAATCAAATATGACTAACGGGAAAAACAGAAAAATAAATGAGAGATTTGCAAGAAAATTCAAAAGAGCAAGGTAACAGCTTGTTAAAAAAATAAAAGAAAAAAACCCAAAATACTTTAGAAAATACCGTTTCACAAAGTCAGAATTGGCAAAATAGTAAAAGAAGTACAAAACTTTAATGAAGAAAATAACTTCTTAAGATATACAATTAGTTGAGTAGAAACTTAACCAATGTTAACTTGGTTAACATTGATGTAACTCCAAGTTAGATCATGAAATAATAAGACAAAATCAAAAGACTGCAAAAAGAGAGAAAATTGGAAGTATGTCCTAGGAAAAATGACTGACCTGGAAAATCAACTGAGGAGAACTAATCTGAGAATTAGAGTACTACTTAAAAGCCATGATTTAAGAAAAAAGAACCTAGATTTCATATTTCAAGAAATTATAAGAAAAATTTCCCAGATATATTAGAACTGATGGGCACAGCAAAAATTGAAACAAATTAACAGATGCTACCTGAAAAATATCCCCAAATAAATATTATAGTCAAAATCCGGAGTTCTAGGATCAAGGAGAAAATACAGCAAATAGCCAGAAAGAAATAATTCAAGTACTGTGAAGAAACTGTCAGGATTGTGCAAACCTTATCACCTACCATTGCAAATGAGTGCAGAGTTTGGTGAATTATTAGAGCTGACTTCAACTCATAATAAGTAACTTGGAAAAATTGAGTATAATCCTTTAGGGGAAAAGTTGGACATGTAATAACATAGAAGATTTTGATGAAAAGACCAGAAGTAAATAGAAATTTTAACATTGAACACAAAGCTGAAGAGAATCATACAAAAGTAATCACAGAGGATGAAGAATGGACTCAAGATGTCAGAGAGAAGCCAGGAAGTTGCCAGAGGTCTACCAGGTTTCCCTAGGAAACATTAATTCATGCCTCTAAATAGATTCTGGAGCAACAGAATCCACAAAAAGACAGTGAAAAAAACAAACTTTAGAAGGACTTCAAGAATGATGTTTCTCACTTGGGTAAAAGTGGAGCATAGCTCAGGACAGATGTTGTCCTGACAAGCCAGTAGGGATCTCTTGGCAACAGCAAAAATCGGAAACTGTGGACCCTTGGTCCTGGCTCAGCAGGCTAGTGGAATAGCAGACTAGCTGTAAGGCCTCTAGCGCTAGTGCAGAAGGAAAATTGCTAGTCCAGGAACTCCATGAGTACAGGTGCAACTAAGCCAGGCCATCTCACTACAAGGGACAAAAGACAAGCACCTGAGGCCCTGGTGAAGAAAACTAGTGTAACAGTAAGTATCCCAACATACACGGGGTCCCTACTACCACAGGTTCTTAAATTTGCATTCATAAAATGAAAGGGAAATGTTGAGGGGTTAACAATCACCATAATCAAGCAAACGTATCATTTAGTTAGTTCAGGAGAATAAGTCAGCACCCTGAACTTCAGAGGAAATACAGAGAATCAAAAGTCAACAGACATGCTTCCAAAATGTCTGACAATTAACATACATACAACTTTACCAGAGAGGGAACATCTGGGTTTCTCAAAACCAGAAAACTGCTTACAGGTTTGTCAGAGACCCTTTCTTGTCAAGCACTTATAGTCAGTAAGCCCCAAAGTAAAACCTCACCCTCAGGGCATAACGCTCTGACCCAGTGCCTCAATAGAAAAAAAAAAGGTACTTGGGACCCTCCTACAAAACAACTCCCCTAATCAAGCTTCCCTCAGTGGACAGGTCCATCAATCGGTTGGTAAGAACTGCTTAAATCATATTATTCAATCATAGGCATTTTTATTTTTTTATTTTTTATCATTTTTCAAAATTTATTTAATCTTAGTTTTCAACATTCACTGTCACAAGATTTTGAGTTCTAAATTTTCTCCCCATCTCTCCCCTCTCCCCATGCCAAAACATTGTGCATTCTGATTGCCCCTTATGTCAATCTGTCTTCCCTTCTATCACACCCATCCCTTCCCTTATCCCCGTGTTCTCTTTTGTCTTGAAGGGCAAGAGAGATTTCTGTACCTCATTTCTTGTTTCTCAGTTTTGCATGCAAAAACAATTCTCAAAATTCGTTCCTAAAATATTGAGTTCCAACTTGTCTCCCTTCCTCCCTCCCTACTCACCCCTACTGAGAAGGCAGGAAACTCAATATAGGCTGTACATGTGTAGTCATGCAAAAGACTTCCATAATAGTCAGGTTGTAAAAGACTAGCTATACTTCCTTTCATCCTATCCTATGCTCCATTTATTCTAATCTCTTTTGACCTTGTCTCTCCCCAAAAGAGTTTACTTCTAATTACTCCCTCCTCCCATTTGCCCTCCCTTCTATCATCCCAGCACACCCCACTTATCCCTTTTTCTCCTACTTTCCTGAAGTGCAAGATTGATTTTCATGCCAAATTGAGTGTGCACGTTATTCTCTCCTTAGGTCAAATGTGATGAGAGTAAGCTTTATTATTTCCCTTTCACCTCCCCGTTTTTCCCCTCCACTGAAAAAGTTTCCTCTTGCCTCTTTAGGACAGATAATCTGCTCCATTCCATTTCTCCCTTTCTCCTTCCAATATACCTCACCCCTTAATTTTACTTTTTTGGATATCATCCCTGACTATTCAATTCACCCTGTGCCCTCTGCCTATACATATGTAATACCTCCAACTACCCAAATACTGAGAAAAGTCTCAAGAGTTACAAATATCACCTTTCCATGTAAACAGTTCAAATTTAGTAAGTCCCTTATGATTTCTCTTTCCTTTTTATCTTTTCATGCTTCTCTTGATTCTTGTGTTTGAAAGTCAAATTTTCTATTCAGCTCTGGTCTTTTCAGAAAGAATGCTTGAAAACCTTCTATTTCAATGAATGATGGTTTTTCCCCTGAAGCTTTATACTCAGAGTAGGTGATTCTTGGTTTTAATCTGAGTTCCTTTGACTTCTGGCATATCATATTACATGTCCTTTGATCACTTAATGTAGGAGTTTCTAGATCTTGTGTGATCCAGATTGTATTTTCATGATACTAGAATTGTTATGTTCTGTTCTCATCCAATAGTTTCTCCTTGACCTGGGAACTCTGGAATTTGGCTCCATTATTCCCAGGAAGTTTCCTTTTTGTATCTCTTTCAGAATCAGTGGATTCTTTCAATATTTATTTTACCCTCTGGTACTAGAATAACAGGGCAGTTTTCACTGATAATTTCTTGAAAGATGATGCCTAGGCTCTTTTTTTTTTTTGATCATGGCTTCCAGGTAGTCCCATAGGTTTTGAATTGTCTCTCCTGGATCTATTTTCCAGATCAGTTGTTTTTCCAATGAGATATTCCACATTGTCTTCTTTTTTTTCACTCTTCTGGTGTTGCTTTGTAATTTCGTGGTTTTTCATAAAGTCATTAGCTTCCATCTTCTCTGTTCTAATTTTTGAAGAACTATTTTCTTCATTGAGCTTTCGAACCTCCTTTTCCATTTAGCTAATTCTGCTTTTTAAAGCATCCTTCTCCTCATTGGCTTTTTGCATTTTTTTTGCCATTTCAATTAGTCTATGTTTATAGTTGCTATTTTCTTCAGCATTTTTTTGTCTCCTTTAGCATGCTATTGACTTGCTGTTCATGATTTTCTAGCATTGCTCTCATTTCTCTTCCCAATTTTTTCTCCACTTCTCTTACTTTATTTTTAAAATTCTTTTTGATCTCTTTGATGGCTTGAGACCATTGCATATTGTTTTTGGAGGTTTTAGATGTAGAAGCCTTGACTTTTATATCTGCTTCTGGTAATATGCTTTGTTCTTCCTAATAAGAAAAGATGGAAGAAAATACCTTTCCACCAAAAAGGGTAGCCTTCTAAAGCCTTATTTTTTCCATTTGGGGGGCATTTTCCCAGCCAGTTACTTGATTGTTGAGTGCTTTGTTAAGTGGAGCATATACTCTAGGGACCTGTAAGTTCTCATTTCCTCCAAAACGGTACAATCAAGGGAGAGAAGTTTACTCCTCTCCTGGCCTGCACTCTCGTCTTGGACCAGCCACAAGCTTTTCTGCCCAGCATCTGCAAGTTAATTCCTTCTCTAGAGCCTCCACCAGCTCCACCAGCCAGTGTTCCTCCTCACCATAGGACTGATATCAAGTCAGCTGCTCAATTTCCCCAGGGTCTTTAGGTTCAGGTTTCCAAATGTGGAAACCACAGCACTGACTGCTGCTGTCCTGGGGCTGGGGCTGTACCATGCTCCCACCTCGCTCAGGTGAAAGATTTTTCTCACTGACATTTGAAGCTGTCTTTAGCGTCTCTGGGTTGAGGAATCTGGTATCCATAGCTGCTACTCATTATTCTGTGCCCTGAAGCCTCCTCCAGTACTGTCTGTGTGGTGTGACCCAGTCAATGCTGGTCCATTCTCTGCTCTGAGTCTGGTGCAGTAGACCTTTCCTGCCTGCCTTTCAGGCTTCTGGGACTGGAAATCTTTCATTCTGTCATTTTATATCTTCTACTCCTCTAGAATTTGTATAGAGTCCCTTTTTACATGTATTTTATGGAATATGTGGATAGAGCTAGTTCAGGTTCATTCTTCCACTCGCCCATCTTGGATCCGCCCCCCAGTGGCACTTCTAGTAAAACAAAAGCAATAAAATATCCTAATATGATTGCCATCATGGCCAGTGACTATATCCTTGGTCCCATACCAAGCAGCTTGGGACAGTGCCCCCTGTGCCCCAGGAACAGATTTCAACTTTTAAAAAGAATGTGAAAACCAAAAACAAAAAGATTCCTAACTATAGAAAGTTACAAACAACATTAATAGGAGTATAAAACAACAACAACAACAACAATAACAAAAAGCAACCAAATAAAAGGGAATATCAAAACACAGATCCAGAAGAGGACAATGTTAAAATATCTACATGTGAAGCCTCAAAGGGTGAATATGAATCAGTCTCCAAACCAAAAAAGACTCTTGAAAATATTCAAGAAGCAGTCTAAAAATCAAGTAAAAGAGGTTGAAGAAAAATTGGAAAAGCAAAGGGAGCTACAGGACAGACTTAAGAAAAGAGTCAAAAGCTTGGAAAAGGAGGCAAAAAAATTGACTGAAAAAAATAACTACTTTAAAAGTAGAATTGGACACATGAAATAAAATGCATAAAGGCTAATAGAAGAAAATATTTCCTTTAAAGTTGGAATTGCACAAGTGGAAGCTAATGACTTTATGAGACACCAAGAATCAATCAAAGCAAATCAAAAGAATGAAAAAATATAGAAAAAAATGTAAAATGCCGAACTGGAAAAAAAAAACAAAAAACTTACCTGGCATATAGATAGAGGAGTGACAATTTAAGAATTATTGTACTACCTTGAAAGCCATGCTTTAAAAAAAGACCCTAGGAAGCATATTTCAAGAAATTACCAAGGAAAATTGCCCTGATATTCTAGAACCAGAGGGCAAAATAGTCATCAAAAGTATCCATTGATGACCTCCTGAAGGAGATTTCAAATAGAAAACTCCAATCAATATTGTAGCCAAAATACAGAATTGTCAGTTCAGGGAGAAAACACTGAAAGTAGCCTGAAAGAAACAAGTCAAATATTGTGGAGGCATAGTCAGGATTACACTGTAGTAATCAGCTTCTACATTAAAGTATAAGAGTGCTTGAAAAATCATATTCCAGAAGGCAAAGGAGCTTGGATTGAAATCAGGAATCAACTACCCAACAAAATTCGGCATAACTTTCAGGAGAAAAGATGGACACTCAATGAAATAGGGCATATTAAATTTTCCTTATGAAAAGGCCAGAGCTGAACGGAAAATTCAATCTTCAAAAGCAAGACTCAAGAAAAGCATAAAAAGGCAAACAGGAAAGAAAAATTTCAATAAAATTAAGCTGTTCACAAAAGAAAATGAAACTTATAACTCTTGAGAGATGTATTTATGTTAGGGCATTTAAAAGGAGTGTACATAGACAGAAAGTATAGGTATCAATTGACTTGAATGTGGTAGTATAAAAAGTTAAGGGATTAAAAAGGATTGTACTGGAAGAAGATGAAGGGGGAGGCAGAACAAAGTAACTTACATCACATGAAGAAGTGCAGAAGTTCTTTTACAGTAGAGGAACAGAAGGAAGGGTGTGAGCATGAGTTGAATCTTACTTTCATCATATTATACTCAGAAAGGGGATAGAATATAGACTCAGTTAAGCAGATAAACTTATGTCGCTTTACAGGAAAGCAGGAGGTAAAAAGAGAAATAATAATAACTTCTAAATTTTCTCTCCCGGATTTTTTTTTCCAGTCAATGGTTTTTCCAATGACTTATTTCAAAGTCTTCTATTTCTTCTGTGTTTTGGTTCTGTATTATAATTTCTTGATTTGCTCATGAAGCCGTTAACTTACATTTTCTCCATTTTGAGTTTTAAGGAATTATAATCTTCAGTGAGCTTTTGGACGTCCTTCCACATTAGGCCAATTCAGGTTTACAAGCCATTCTTGTCCTCATTGGCTTTTTGGACAATTTTTGCCTTTTTGGTTAGTCCATTTTTTTCCTTATCTTTTTTTTAAACTTATTCATTTATGTAACTTTTCAACATTCATTCCCATAAATTTTGGGTTACAAATATTCTCCCCATTTGTCCCCCCCAACCCCAAAACACCGAGCATTCTAATTGCCCATATCACCAATCTGTGTTCTCTTCTAACATCCCTCCCTTCCCTTATCCCCATCTTCTCTTTTGTCCTGTAGGGCAAGATAACTTTCTATAACCCATTACCTGCATTTCTATTTCCTAATTGCAAGAAAAATACTCAACAGTTGTTCTTAAAACTCTGAGTTCCAACTTCTCCCCATCCCTCCCTCCCCACCCATTGCCTTTGGGAAGGCAGGCAGTTCAATATAGGCCATATCTGTGCAGTTTTGCAAAAGACTTCCGTAAGAGTTGTGTTGTGTAAGACTAAATATAATTCCCTACATCTTATCCTGCCTCCCATTGCTTCTATTCTCTCTTTTGATCCTGTCCCTCCCCAAGAGTGTTGACTTCAAATTGCTTCCTCCTCCCACTGGCCTCCCTTCAATGATCCCCCCCACCCTGCTGATTCCCTTCTCCCCCACTTTCATGTATTGTAAGATAGGTTTTCATACCAAAATGAGTGTGTATTTTATTCTTTCCTTTATTTGAATGCGATGAGAGTAAGCTTCATGTTTTTTCTCTCACCCCTCATCTTTTTCCCTCCACTGAAAAGTCTTTTATTTGCCTCTTTTATGAGAGATAACCTGCCCCATTCCATTTCTCCCTTTCTACTCCTAATATATTTCTCTCTCATCGCTTAATTTCTTCTTTTAAGATATTATCCCATCCTATTCAATTCATCCTGTACTCTCTCTCTCTCTCTATGTCTCTCTCTGTCTCTCTCTGTCTCTCTCTCTGTCTCTCTCTCTGTCTCTCTCTCTCTCTGTCTCTCTCTCTCTCTCTCTCTCTGTGTGTGTGTGTGTGTGTGTGTGTGTGATCCCACCCAGTACCCAGATACTGAATAGTTTCAAGAGTTACAAATATTGTCTTTCCATGTAGGAATGTAAACAGTTCAATTTTACTAAGTCCCTTATGACTTCTCTTTGCTGTTTACCTTTTCATGGTTCTCTTCATTCTTGTGTTTGAAAATCAGATTTTCTTTTCAGCTCTGGTCTTTTCATCAAGAATGCTTGAAAGTCCTCTATTTCATTGAAAGACCAATTTTTACCCTGAAGTATTATACTCAGTTTTGCTGGGTAGGTGATTTTTGGTTTTAGTCCTAGTACCTTTGATTTCTGGAACATCACATTCCATGCCCTTTGATCCCTTAATGTAGAAGCTGCTAGATCTTGTGTTATCCTGATTGTATTTCCACAATACTTGAATTGTTTCTTTCTAGCTGCTTGCAATATTCTCTCCTTGACCAGGGAACTCTGGAATTTGGCCACAATGTTCCTAGGAGTTTCTCTTTTTGGATCTCTTTCAGGCGGTGATCAGTGGATTCTTTCAATACTTATCTTGCCCTCTGATTCTAGAATATCAGGGCAATTTTCCTTGATAATTTCATGAAAGATGATGTCTAGGCTCTTTTTTTTTGATCATGGCTTTCAGGTAATCCCATAATTTTTAAATTGTCTCTCCTGGATCTATTTTCCAGGTCAGTTGTTTTTCCAATGAAATATTTCACATTATCTTCAATTTTTTCATTCTTTTGGTTTTGTTTTGTGATTTCTTGGTTTCTCATAAAATCATTAGCCTCCATCTGTTCCATTCTAATTTTGAAAGAACTATTTTTTCAGTGAGCTTTTGAACCTCCTTTTCCATTTGGCTAATTCTGCTTTTGACAGCATTCTTCCCTTCCTTGGCTTTTTGAACCTCTTTTGCCAGTTGATCTAGCCTATTTTTCAAGGTGTTATTTTCTTCAGCATTTTTTGGGGTCTCCTTTAGCAAGGTGTTGACCTGCTTTTCATGCTTTTCTTCCATCTCTCTCATTTGTCTTCCCAGTTTTTCCTCCATCTCTCTAACTTGATTTTCCCAATCCTTTTTGAGCTCTTCCATGGCCTGAGCCCATTGAATATTAATTATGGATGTCTGGGATACAGAAGCCTTGACCTTTTTGTCTTTCCCTGGTGGTAAGCATTGTTCTTCCTCATCTGAAAGGTTGGGAGGAGATATCTGTTCACCAAGAAAGTAACCTTCTATGGTCTTATTTTTTTCCCTATTTTGGACATTTTCTCAACCAGTTTCTTGACTTTTGGTTCCTTTGTCAAGAGTAGAGTATACTCTGAGGACCTGTAAGATATCAGTTCCTCCAAGGTGGCACAATCAAGTGTGTGCTGGTCTGGGCACAGGGAAAGATTTTTGTGCCCAGAATCTTAGCAGTGTTTCCTCTCCCCAGGCACCTGACCTCCAGTTCCTCCAAGCTAGCACTGGGGGTGGGGGTCGGGGGATTCAGTCAAGCTGAGGGGGCAGGGCCTCCATGCAGTGCGAGACAAAGACCAGCTGTCTCAGGGCATCTACACAGGGCTGAGGTAAGACTCAGCTCTTCAGTGCCCCAAGGGTTTTTAAGATCCAGTTATGATCTCATGCTGCTGTAGGGGCTGCCCTAGAACTCCTGCCGCCTGCCAAATGTGAAGGCCTTTCTCCCTTCCTGACCAGCTGAATAAACCCCGTCACTGATCTTTGATGTCTGTGGGTTGAGGGATCTGCAGACCCTCTGCTGCTGGGTCTGGGGATTCCTCTACTGGAGATTCCACCCCGGAGGGCTGTTCACAAGCTGGGCACATGCAGCTAAGGCTGGGCTGGGCTCCAAGTTCCAAGCTCCGCTCTGTGTCCAGTGCAAATAACATTTTCTGTGGGTCTTTCAAGTCACCCTGGGCTGGAAATCTCCTCCACTCTGTTCTCCACTTCTGCTGCTCCAAAATTTGTTGAAATGTGTTGAATTTGTTGAAAATTTGTTGAAACACCCTCTCTACAGGTGTTTTGTGGGCTGTGTGGGGGTAGCCTCTGTATGTGTGTCTTTCTACTCTGCCATCTTGGCTCTGCCCCTTAGTGTATTTTAAAAAGTGTTATTTTTCTTCGGTACTTTTCTTTGTGTCTCCTTTACCACCTGTTAACTCACTTTTCAATATTTTCTTTTTCATTTCTTTTCCTAATTTTTTTCTCACTTCCCTTAGTTGATTTTCAAAATTCATTTTGATTTGCGATGAATTCATATTTTTATTGGAAACTTTTGATATAGGTGTCTTGACTTTGTCTTCTTCTGGTTGTATGTTTTGATCTTCTTTGTCACCAAATTAAGATTCTATAGTCTGATTTTTTATGATGTTTACTCATCTTCCCAAATACTTCACTTTCTAATTCTTGTCAAGGTAGGATTCTGCTTTTAGGGAGAGAATGTGGATGTGGATGTGGGTATACTGTCCCAAATATCAGAGGTTCTCTATCAGCCACTAAATTCTCCACTGTCTGTGGGTCTAGAGCTTCAGGAGCAACCTCTGTTGCTGCATTCTCTACTGGTGCTTTAGGGCGCAGTCACACAGTGACCAGGCAGCATGCTCCTCTGTCACTCAGGAAAGTTTTTCCACTGACCTTTTCGGCATTTGTGGGTTGAGAAATCTGGAAACTGCCACAGATGTCAATGATTCAGTCCCCTGAGGTTTGTTCAAATCCCTCTGGGGCAGTACAGCTGATGCTAGACTGTGCTCCCCTCACCGCCCTGTGTCATAGAACCTTCCTCTCCACTTTCCAAGTTGTCTTGAGCTGGAGATTTATTTCATTCTCATTTTGTGGGTTCTATAGCTTTAGAATTTTTTGGAGTAATTTTTACAGGTATTTTAACGGTTTGGGGGGAGAGTTCAGGCAAGTCCCTGCTTTTACTCCACCCTCTTGGCTCTGCCCATCTAGCATCCACAGTCTTAGAGGAGAAGTGAAGTGAGTAAAAGAAATAAGTAGACAGTAAAACTATACTAGTGGGTAACCTCAACGTCCTCCTCTCCAAACTAGATAAATCTATCAACAAAATAAACAAGGAATAAGTTAAAGAGGTGAAAAGAATTTTAGAAAAGTCAGATATGGTAGACCTCTGGAGAAAAAACTGAATATGGAGAGAAAGTAATTTACCTTTCCCTCTGCGGTACTTGAAACCTACTCAAAAAATGACCAGGTATTAGGGAAGAAATATTTAATGCATAAATTTGAGATCATGATGCAATAAAAATCACATTCAAAAAAGGTCCATGGTAATATAGGCTAAAAAGTAATTGGAAACTACATAATCTAATCCTAAATAATGAGTAGGTTAAACAACAAATCCTAGAAATAATCATTAATTTCATCAAACAGAATGGCAATAAAGTGAAAACACAGTAAAACTTTTGGAATGCAGCCAAAACAGTTCCTGGAGAAAATTTTGTATCTCTAAATACTTACATGAACAATTTAGACAAAGAGGAGATCAATGAACTGTACATGCAACTAAAAAAAGATGGAAAAAGAGCAAACTGAAAGTTCTCATTTAGGCAAAGTAAGACATTCTGTATATCAGAGGAGAGATTAATGAAATTGAAAGTAACAAAATTCTTCAACTAACAAATAAAACTGAGAGCTATTTTTTTATGAGAAAAGAAAAACAGTAATAAAATAGAGAGACCTTTGGGTAATTTGATTAAAAAATAAAGTGGAAAACCAAATTGCTAGAATCAATAATGAGAAGAGTTAATTCACCACCAAATGAAGAGGAAATTAAAGCAGTAATTGGGAGCTATTTTGCCCCATTTTATTCCAGTAAATCTGACAATCTAAGTGAAATGGGTGAATAGCTACAAAATAAATTGCTCAGATTAATAGGAGGGGAAACAAAATACTTTAATAAATCCATTTTAGAGGGTGGAATAAATTGAACAAGCCGTTAATGAACTCGCTAAGAAAAAATTCTCCAGAACCAGATGGATTGTTAAGGGAATTTGACCAAACATTTAGGGAATAATTAATTCCAATACTACATAAATTATTTGGGAAAATGTGCAAAGAAGGATTCCTCCCAAACTGTTTTTATGCCACAAATATGGTGTAGATACCTAAACCAATGTTAATAAATTTTAGATTGATTTCTCTAGTGAATATTGATGCAAAAATAATTAAAATATCAGTAAAGAAATTACAGCAATTTACCAAGAGGTAGGATTTATATGAGGAATGCAAGGTTGGTTCAATATTAGTAAAACTATCACTGCAATGAACCATATAAATAATAAAACTAAGAAGAACCAAATGATTGTCTTAATAGATGAAGGACAGGCTTTTGACAAAAAAATAGAAGCCATTCCTATTGAAGAAAATAACACTAAGTAGCATAGGAAAAAGTGGATCTTTCTTTATAATAATAAGCACTATTTGTCTAAAACAATTAGCAAGCATTATATGGAGTGGACATAAGCTCAAAGCATTTCCAGTAAGATCAGGGTGAAACAAGGATGCCCATAATCACCACTATTATTCAGCATTATGTAAGAAATGTAGCTTTATCAATTAGATAAGAAAAATGAAATAGAAGGAATTAGAATAGGCAAGGAAGAAGCAAAGCTATCACAAAGAACTGTAGCAAGAAGTATAAAGAAAAATTTCACTTAAAATTCCTGCAGAGAATCTAAAATATTTGGGAGTCTACCTGCCAAGACAAATGTAGGAACTATGTGAACACAGTTAAAAGCACTTTTCACACAAATAAAGTCATATCTAAACACCTGGAAAAAATGTAAATGGCTTGTGTGTAGGCGATGTTAATATAATTTAAAAAGGTAATTCTAATTAAATTAATTTACTTATTTACTGCCATACCAATCAAGCTACAAAAAGTATTTTATAGAGCTAGAAAAAAAATAACAAGATTCATCTGGAAGAACAAAAGGACAAGAATATTAAGGAAATTCGTGAAAAAAATGAAAAGGTAGTTTGCCTAGCTGTAACAGCTCTAAAACTATATTACAATGGGGGCACTCATGAAAACTATTTGATATTGCTTAAAATATAGAGTGGTGGATCTTTCCAGTAGGTTAGGTACATTAGACACAGGAACAAATTATAATTCTCCAAATGTTGGAGAAGATGTGTGAAAACTGGAACTCTCTTGCACTGTGAATGGAATTTTGAACTGATCCAACCATTGTGGAGAGAAATTTTGAACTATGACCAAATGGCAACCAAACTATGTGTACCCTTTGATCCAGCAATGCCATTACTAGAACCCAAAATGATCATGAGGAAGGGAAAAGAACCCACATGGACAAAACATATTCATAGCAGGTTTGTTGTTGTTGTTGTTGTTGTTGTTGTTGTTGTTGTTGTTTTGTGGTGTCAAAGAATTGAAAATTGAGGGGATGCCCACAAGTTAGGGAATGGCTGAACAAGTTGTAGTATATGAATACAATGTAATACTATTGTTCTACAAGAAATCATGACCAGGCAGATTTCAGAAAAATCTGCAAAGATTTACATGAACTGATGTGAAATGAAATGAGCATAACCATAAGAACATTGTGCATATTAACAGCAACATTGTGCAATGATCAACTATGTTAGACTTAGCTCTTCTCAGCAATATCATGATCCAGGACAACTGTGAAAGCCTCATGATGGAAAATCCTATCCATATCCAGAAAGAGAACTGTGGAGTCTGAATGCAGAACAAAGCCTACTATTTTCATATTTTTCTTTCTTGCGATTTTTGTTTTTTCATTTCAAAATATTACTAATGTGAAAACTTGTTTAACAATATTGTACATGTATAATTATTATCAGATTGCTTGTTGTTTGGGGTAGTGGGGAGGGAGAACATTCTAGAACTCAAAATTTTTCAAAAATTGATTTTGAAAACTATCTTTACATCTAAATGGGGAAAAAAATCAAATACTACTAAGTGAAAAATGAAAATTGATCAGGAATGAGATTTACAAAGATTCAACAGTTTATTTACCTACATATATTTCCATAATGGAAGACGATGCATATAGCTCCTAAGAATATTAAGACATCATTAGGGCAATTAGAAAAGTCTATTATGTTTGAATGATGTGCCAAGAAAAATAGAAAAGTGAGAAAAGGAATGTACTGGGAAGAGGAAAAAGAAGAGTAATGGATAAAATTATCTCAAATAAGAGGCACAGAGAGAAAAGTTTTCAAATGAATGGGAGAGTAAAGTGGGGAGAACACAATACCTGAATATTACCCTTATCTGAAAGGAGAGGGGGGAAATGAAGGGAAAAATGGAAATGTGTGTGTATTCAAACATACACAGTTAATTATAGAAACTCATATTACTCAATAGGGAAGTAACACAAAATGGAAGAAGAGAGCAGAATGAATTAGAAACCACAATCCAACAATACATACATACATACATACATACATACATACATACATACATACATACATACATTCATATATATATATTACAAGATACGCACTTGCACAATATAGACATTCACAGAAGTAAAATAAAAGGTTGAATCAGAATATATTATCCTTCAACTGAGATAAAAAAGAAAGGCAGGGGTAGCAAAATAGATATCAGACAAAGACAAAGTAAAAACATACCTAATTAAAAGATACATTCAAGAGAGCTACATTTTGCTAAAAGATACTGTTAACAATTGGTTAGATTTTTTTTCTGAACATATATGTACCAAATGGAATAGCTTCTGAATTTTTGAAGGAAAAGGGGAAGTTACATCGAAATCTAAAATTAAAAAAAAATAAAGAAGAAAAAAGTTAAAGAGATGAATAGAAATTAAGAAAAGTTAGATATGATTGACCTCTGGTAAATATTGAGTGGGAAAAGCAAGGAGTGTACCTGTATCTGAGGTATTTATGCCATCTTCAAGAAAAAAAAAATCACATATTAGGGCATAAAAATCTCACAAATACAGAAATATTAAATGCATTTTGGGAATCATTATGTAATGAATATTACATTCCATAAAGGGCCTTGGAAGCATGAATTAAAAATCAATTGAAAACTAAATATTCTGATCCCAAATGATGCATAGGCAAAAGAATAAATCATCTAAACAATAAATACGTTAAAGATAATGACAACAATAAGACACAAGGCCAATATTTATAGGAGGAGGGTGAAACACTAGTAGGGGGAGAAATTATATTTCTAAAAGCATATATTAAGAAGAGAGAGAAAGAGTAGATCAATAAATTGGTCATGCAATTAACATGACAAAAAAATCCCTTAAATTGAACACCAGATTGAAATTCACCAACATCAATATAGATTAATAAAATTGAAAATTATAAAAATAAACTAATAAATAAAACTAACAGTAATTTTATGAAATATCCAATAAAATAGATGACCTACTGGGTGATTTTATTTTTAGATGTGATTTCCAGTATCAAAAATAAAAAAAAAAGAAAAATATTGAAAAAACATAGATGAAATTAAAACAATTATTAGGAATTATTTTACTGAAATTTATACCAATAAATGACAGTATAAATGATATTAATGTCTACAAAATAGAAATATTCCATATCAACAGAAAAAAATTCTTAAATAGCCAATTTTCTTTTTAAAAAGACATTTGAATATGTAAATGAGCTCTCTAAGGAAAAGTTCCAATAGTTTTACAAGCAAAATTTCTCTATTCATTTAAGGAACACTCAATTGAAATACTCTACAAACCATTTGAAAAACCATGGATAAAGGAGTTCTTCCCAATTCCTTCTATGTTGCAAAAATGCTTTTGATACCTGAATCAGGGAGAGAAAAGTCAGAGGAAAGGGGGAAAACAGACCAAATTCCTTAATCCATATAGATGCAAAAATTTTAAATAAAATACCAGCAAGGAGATTATAGCAACATATCACAAACATATTTATATGCTATTATCCAGTGAGATTCATGCCAGAGATAAAGTGCTGGTTCAATATTAGAAAAAACTATAAGTATAATTGATTGTATCAATAGCAAAAATAACAAGAATCCTATGATTATTATAAATAAATGTAGAAAAGCCATTGACAAAATACAACACTCATTAAACAACAGCCAAAAAAACAACAAACATTAGAAAGTATAGCAATAAAGGAAGTTTTTCTTGAAATGATAAGTAGTATCCATCGAAAACCAAGAGGAATCATTATTTGTAATGTGGATAAACTAGGAACTTTTCCAATAAGATCAGTGGTGAAGCAAGAATGTCTCTTCTCGGTATTATTAACCAGCATCATACTAGAGATACTCTCTACAGTGAAAAGATAAGGAAAAGAAACTGAAGGAATGAGCATACTCAAGAAGACATTAAACTATCACTTTTTCTTGCAGATGAGGTGATGATATACTTAGAGCACCTCAGAGAATCAAAAAAAAAAAGCCCACTAAATAACTTTAACAAAGTTTCAGGATATTAAAATAAATCCACACAAATTATTAGTATTTCTATGTATTTCCAAGAAAATCCAGCAGGAAATGATAGAGAGATAAATTCCATTTAAAATAACTGCAAACAGTATAAAATACTATGTGACAAGACACACCATATTTATATGAAAACAATTAAAACACTTTTCACATAAATAAATGTGAATCCAAACAATTAGAGAAATACTAATTACTCATGAGCAGGCTGAACCAATAAAACCCAAATTACAGTGCTATCTAAATTAATGTATTTATTCTATGTCACATATAGAGCTAGGAAAAAAGAATTTATTATAATAATTGTATATATAATATAATTATATAATATATAATTATATAATATACAATTATATAAAACATAATTATGTATCATATATATAATTACATACAATACATATATAATTATATTATATATTATGTATATGACATTATATTAATATATATTGTAATATAATATATAATATAATATATTATAAGTATATATAGTTCTATATAAAATATATAATAAATATATTATATGTAATATATTATATATAATATGATATATTATATATAGTATAATATATTATATATGTAATATTATACATAATATGTATAATTAATATTATCTAATATATAATATTATATAATATATATGAAATATAGTAATTATATATAATATATACAATATAATATATATATTTTATATATATGCATAAATTATATCTGTGCATATATCCACTATATGTATACACACACATACACACACACACACACATACACAAATTTATTTGGACTAGCAAAAGTTAAAAATATCAAGGTAATTAAAGAAAAAAAAATGAAGGAAGGCTGCCCAGCAATATCAGATCTCAAACTATGCTACAAAATGTTAATCTTCAAATAATTTGGTACAGGGTAAGAAACAGAGTGGTTGATCAGTGCAATAGATTAGTTACTCAATACAAAGATGTAAATGGGTATAGTAATGAGTGTTTGATAAACACAAAGATCCAAACAATTAGGGTAAGGACTTATTATCTTACAAAAACTGGTGGGAAAACCGCAAAATATTCTGGTAATAACCTAGCATATACTTACATCTCGTACTTTATACCAAAATAGGCTCAATATGGATACATGATTTATACAAAAAAGTTGATACAATAAGCAAAGCAGATAAGCACTAAAAAAACAATACTTGTCAGATGTATGGAAAGATGAAGAGTTTATGGACAAACAGGAGAACTAGGGGATAATGGGAAGCAGGAAGGATAATTTTAATTATTTTAGATTAAAAATAATTCCAAAATAATACCAATGTAGCAAAAATGAGAAGGAAAGCTGGTATTTGCTGGGGGAAAATTACGTAGAATTTCTTTAATAAAGTTCTCATTTGACAAATATAGAGAGAACCTTTCCAAAGTTATACCATTCCCCAATTAGCAAATAGTCAGAGGATATGGACTGGCAATTTTCAGAAGAAATAAAAGCTGTATTCATATGAAAACCTTCTAAATCGCTAATCATCAGAGGAAATGCTAAGTAAAACAAGTCTGGTGTGACTTCTCACACCCATGAAATTGGTTTAACATGGCAGAAAAAAAAAACAGCGAATGTTGGAGGGGACGTGGGAAAATAGGTAGAATAATGAACTGAGGTTCTACTGGTGGATCTGTGAAATAGTGTAACCATTCTGAAGAGCAATTAATGCTCAAAGACATCACAACATTGTGCATACACTTTGAGAGAGTAACATCACTAATGGATCTATAACACAAAGAGAATAACGCAAAAGGAAAAGGATCTAGAAGAAAAATATTATGTCATCAAAGGGTGATCAGAATGCAAGACGTTATGGGATGGGGGAGGAGAGAGATAAGGAGAAAATTTGGAACTCAAAATTTTGTGAAAATGAATGTTGAAGGAGCCAAGACGGCAGAGTAGGTAGACACGCATACGCTAGCTACGAGCCCACCGCCCATAAAATGTCGGTAAAAAAGAGCTTCCAACAAGTTCTGGAGCAGCAGAGGCCACAGAGCAATGGAGCAGACGAGATTTCTGTTCCAGAGAGCCTGAAAACCTCTCGCAAAAGGTCCTCGCCCTTCAGACCCGGAGACCAGCCCTGCGTTGGCCACAGCACCGAGAGGAGCGGATCCCACTGGGCTTCAGGGACGGAATCTCCAGGGGCCACGTGGGTCCCTCCACCCAGTGGTGACAAGGGTCATTGAGAGAGTCTCTTTGGAGGTCGAGAGGGGAGTGGGGTGCTCCCATAGCTAGGGCCCCCTCGGGAGGCAGCAGCTGAAGGGGGAGAAGACGGGGGCTCCACAAGCAGACACGAGCCTGGATCCATTGTTGAAGGTCTCTGCATAAACCCCCTGAGGGAACTGAGCCCGTGAGGCAGCCCTGCCCCCACCTGAGCACCTGAACTTGATCTCACACTGAATAGCAGCCCTGCCCCCGCCCAAAGCCCTGAGGCTGGGAAGCAGCATTTGTATCTCAGACCCCAAGTGCTGGCTGGGAGGATCTGGAGGTGAAGTGGGTGTGAAGAGAATACTCAGAAGTCAAGTCACTGGCTGGGAAAATGCCCAGAAAAGGGAAAAGAAATAAGACTATACAAGGTTACTTTCTTGGTGAATAGGCATTTCCTCCCTTCCTTTCTGATGAGGAAGAACAATGCTTACCATCAGGGAAACACACAGAAGTCAAGGCTTCTCTATCCCAGCCCACTCAATGGGCTCAGGCCATGGAAGAGCTCAAAAAGGATTTTGAAAATCAAGTCAGAGAGGCCGAGGAAAAACTGGGAAGAGCAATGAGAGACATGCAAGCGAAGCATGAAAAACAAGTAAACACCGTGCTAAAGGAGACCCAAAAAAATGCTGAAGAAAATAACACCTTGAAAAATAGGTTAACTCAATTGGTAAAAGAGGTTCAAAAAGCCAATGAGGAGAAGAATGCTTTAAAAAGCAGAATTAGCCAAATGGAAAAGGAGGCTCAAAAGCTCACTGAAGAAAATAGTTCTTTCAAAATTAGAATGGAACAGATAGAGGCTAATGACTTTATGAGAAACCAAGAAATCACAAAACAAAACCAAAAGAATGAAAAAATGGAAGTTAATGTGAAATATCCCATTGGAAAAACAACTGACCTGGAAAATAGATCCAGGAGAGACAATTTAAAAATTATGGGACTACCTGAAAGCCATGATCAAAAGAAGAGCCTAGACATTATCTTTCATCAAATTCTCAAGGAAAACTGCCCTGAGATTCTAGAATCAGAGGGCAAAGTAAGTATTCAAGGAAACCACAAATCACCTCCTGAAAGATCCAAAAGGAGAAACTCCTAGGAACATTGTGGCCAAATTCCAGAGTTTGCAGGTCAAGGAGAAAATATTTCAAGCAGCTAGAAAGAAACAATTCAAGTACTGTGGAAATACAATCAGGGTAACACAAGATCTAGCAGCTTCTACATTAAGGGATCAAAGGGCGTGGAGTAGGATATTCCAGAAGTCAAAGGAACTTGGACTAAAACCAAGAATCACCTACCCAGCAAAACTGAGTATAATACCTCAGGGGGAAAAAATGGTCTTTCAGTGAAATAGAGGACTTTCAAGCATTCTTGATGAACAAACCAGAGCTGAAAAGAAAATTTGACTTTCAAACACAAGAATGAAGAGAAGCATGAAAAGATAAACAGCAAAGAGAAGTCAGAAGGGACTTACTAAAGATGAACTGTTTACATTCCTACATGGAAAGACAGTATTTGTAACTCTTGAAACTATTCAGTATCTGGGTACTGGGTGGGATTACGCACACATATGCACACGCACACACACATAGAGACAGAGTGAATTGAAGAGCATGGGATCATATCTTAAAAAAATGAAAGCAGGCAGTGAGAGAGAAATATATTGGGGCCAGAAAGGGAGATATGGAATGGGGTAAATTATCTCTCATAAAAGAGGCAAGCAAAAGACTTATTAGTGGAGGGATAAAGAGGGGAGGGGAGAGAAAAACATGAAGTTTACTCTCATCACATTCGACTTAAGGAAGGAATAAAATGCACACTCATTTTGGTATGAAAACCTGTCTTACAATGCAGGAAAGTGCGGGAGAAGGAGATAAGTGGGGTGGGGAGGATGATGAAAGGGAGGACAATGGGAGGAGGGAACAATTTGAACTCAGCACTCTTGGGGAGGGACAGCATCAGAAGAGAGAATAGAAGCAATGGGGGGCAGGATAGGATGGAGGGAAATATAGTTAGTCTTACACAACACGACTATCATGGAAGTCATTTGCAAAACTACACCAATATGGCCTATATTGAATTGCTTCCCTTTCCAAAGGGAATGGGCAGGGAGGGAGGGAGGAAAAGAAGTTGGAACTCAAAGTTTTAGGAACAACTGTCGAGTACTGTTCTTGCCACTAGGAAATAAGAAGTAGAGGTAAAGGGGTGTAGAAAGTTATTTGGTCCTACAGCACAAAAGAGAAGATGGAGACAAGGGCAGAGAGGGATGATAGAAGAGAGAGCAGATTGGTGATAGGGGCAATTAGAATGCTCAGTGTTTTGGGGTGGGGAGAGGGGACAAAAGGGGAGAAATGTGGAACCCAAAATTCTGTGAAAAGGAATGTTAAAAGTTAAATAAATAAATAATTTTTAAAAATGAGGAAAAAAAGTAAATGTTGAAAACAAAAAACAAATAAATAAACATATTAAGCATGAACGTGAAAAAAATAAAAAGGATATTTAAAATAAAATATTTGCTCCCTTCTCCCATTTACCCTCCTTTCTATCATTCCCCTCACACCAGTTGTCCCCTTCTCCACTACTTTTCTGTAGTGTAAGATAGATTTTCATATCTAATTGAGTGAGCATGTTATTTGCTCCTTAATCCAAATGTGAAGAGAGTAAGCTTCACTTCTTCTCTCTTACCTCCTCCCTTTTTTCCTCCATTGAAAGGGTTTTTTTTGCCTCTTTTATGAGATATAATTTGTCCCATTTAATATCTCCCTTTCTCCTCCCAATGTGTTCCTCTCCCATCCCTTAATTTTATTTTTTTAGATATCATCCCTTCTTATTCAACTCACTGTTTGCTTTCTTTCTATATATATCTACATATATATGGATATAAATCTAGATATATAAATATATAGATATATACATATATTGATATATATACACATATATAGTATGTGGAATTTGGCTACATTATTCCCAGGAGTTTCTCTTTTTGTGTCTATTTCAGGGGGTGATCATTGATTATTTCAATATTTATTTTGTACTCTGGTTCTGAAATATGAGGGAAGTTTTCCTTGATAATTTCATGAGAGACAATGTCTAGGCTCTGCCTTAGATCATCGCTTTCAGGTAGTCTCAGAATATTTAAATTGTCTCTCTTGGATTTCTTTTCCAGGTCAGTTATTTTTCCAATGAAATATTTTACATTATTTTCTATTTTTTCCCATTCTTTTGGTTTTGTTTTGTAATGTCTTGATTTCTCATAAATTCATTAGTTTCCTTCTGCTCCATTGTACTTTTTAGAGAACTATTTTCTTCAAAGAGCTTTTACTCCTCCTTTTCCATTTGGCTAATTCTACTTTTTAAAGCATTCTTCTCCTCATTGACTTTTTGGACCTCTTTTGTCAATTGTGTTAGACTATTTTTTAAAGTATTATTTTCTTTACCTTTTTTTGGATTTCTTTTAGAAAGCTGTTGAATCGCTTTTCATGATTTTCTTGCATGACTCTCATGTCTCTTCCCAATTTCTTCTCCACCTTTCTTACTTGATTTTCAAATCCTTTTTGAGCTCTTCCATGGCCAGAGACCATTGCATATTTCTTTTGGAGGTTTTGGATGCAGAAATGATCTCTGACAGTATACAATGTTTTTCCTCCTCTGAAAGGATGGAAGAAAAAACTTGTTCACCAAGAAAGTAACCTTCTACGTTCTTATTTTTTTTTCCCTTTTTGGTAATTTTCCCAGGCAGTTACTTGACTTTTGAGTCCTTTGTCAAGAAGGTAGTATACTCTGGGGATCTGTAAGTTGTTTCTTCAAGGTGGCAAAATCAAAGGAGAGGAGTTTACTCCTCTACTGGCCTGCACACTGGTCTGGGAGCCACCAAAAACTTTTCTGCCCGGAATCTGGGAATAGAATTCCCTCTTCACAACTGCCTCTGGCTCCACCACACCAGAACTCCTCCTTTCCCCAGGGCTGTACTCAGGGATGAGATTCAGATCAGATGCTCAATTTCCCCAGGGTCTTTACGCTGAGAGCTCCAGAAATGGACGGTACTGCTGCAGTAGATGCTGCCAATGGTCCAGATCATGTTCCCTTCTCCTGGGTAAAGGAGCTTTTTCACTGACTTTTGATGCTGTCTTTGGCATTTTTTGGTTGAGAACTCTGGGAACCGCTACTGCTCATGGCTCCCTGAAGGCTGTTCTGGGTCCTGTCCCAATTATGCCACGTGGCTCATGCTAGGCTGTACTCTGCTACATGCCCAGTGCAATAAACCCTTCCTGTTGGCCTTCTAGACTATAGCTGGCTGGAAATCTCTTTCACTCTGTCGTTTTCTGGCGTCCACTGCTCCAGATTTTGTTTAGAGCCATTTGTACTGGTATTTTATGGGCTATGTGGGGGAGCTTCTATAGGTCCGTCTTTCTACTCCGCCATATTGGCTCCACTCCCAGAATATTCTTAAATATTTTTTTATTAAGGTTTCATTTCAAAATTATCTTTCTTCCTCCCACCACTGAGAAGACAAGCGATAGAACATCAATCACACATGGAAAATCATTGAAAGCATTTTTATGTATCAGTCATATCACAGAAAGCAAAAAAATTAAAAATATACTTGAGGGTGTGTATGTATGTATGTGTATATATATATATTATATATATATATGTGTGTGTGTGTGTGTGTGTGTGTGTGTGTGTGTGTGTATACACATATACCCATCAAGTTGCACTCAGATTTCATATATTCTCCTCAGGGACAGGATCGGGGTAATAACTTCATTGCAAATCTTTTCAAATTGTCTGGGATCAGAGCAACTAAATCTTTCACAGATGATTATTCTTGCAATATTACTGTGATTGTGTACAAAGATCTCTTGAATCTGCTTATTTCATTTTGCATCTCTTCATATAGTTCTTTCCATGTTCAGAAGGTAATTGGTGAATTCTTTGAATTTCTATTATACTCACCTTCTGGTTGCGAGAAATTGTGGTGCTTTTGCTTTATTATTTCATGAAATATAATTTCAAAACTCTCTCCCAGATCATGGCTTTGATGTATACAAACAATTTGAAACTATCTCTCCTCAATCTATTATCCACGTCAGCTATTTTTCCAATGAGATATTTCAAACTTTCTTCTTTTCTGCACAGTTTTTTGACTTCACTTTATTTTTTCTTAATGTTTCATGGAGTCATTAGTTTCCACTTTCCCAAGTCTATTTTTAACATTTTAATTTATCACTTATTTTAGCTTTCTATTACTTTTAAATATTTAAGTTCTAAATATCACCCCTTTCTTCCTCATTTCCCCACCCCAACTAAGAAGGAAAACACTATGATATCAACTTTACATGTGCAACAGTGCAAAACATATTTCCATATTAGTCATAATTTAAATAAAGCAAAAAAAATCTTACTTCAATTTATACTCGGAGATCATCCATTCTCTCTCTTGGAGGCAGATGTAATTTTCCCATAATAAGTCCTTTGGGATTTTCTTGGATCATATTATTGATTAAAGTAGCCAAGTCTTTCATCATTGATCATCATTACAACATTGCTGTTATATGGCCTTCCCATTCTTCTCACTTCACTTTGCATCAGCCCATTTAGTTCCCTCCATCTTCTTTCTGAAAACACTCCCTTTTAATTTTATTACATAATATTACTCTATTACAAGCATATTTTTGTACATATATGTCCTTTTCCTTTATCTTTAATGTCTTTGGAGTACAAATCTACTAGTTGTATTCCTGAGTTAAAGAATATACAGTTTTATAGCCCTTTGAGTATAGCTGGAAATTGTTCTACAGAATGGTTAGACCAGTATACTATTACATCAACTGTTTATTAGTGTGCCTTTTATTCTGTCAACCCCTCCATAATTAGTCATTTCAGATAGGTGTGAGGTTTATTTCAGAGTTGTTTTAATTCATATTTGTCTAATCAATAACGATTTAGAACATTTTTTCATATGACTATAAATAGCTTTGGTTTCTTCTTGTGAAAACTACTTGTTTATATATTTCGATCATTTTTCTTTTTACATTTTCCCCCATTTTTCACTCCATTGTAAAACTGTTTTCTTGCATGCCTCTTTTACAGGAGAAAAATTTCCCTATTTCATTTCTCCTTTGCCCCTTCTCCCAGGACATCCTTCTTCCTCAATTCTCTTTTTTTTGGAGACTTCCAACATAACTCCAAGCCAAGCCCCTGTATATGGAAACTTCTTTTAACTATTCTAATAATTACATAGTTTTTAGTAATTACACAAATCATCTTTCCATAGAGGAATGTTACAGTTTAGATTGATCAAATCCCTTATGATTATTTTTTCAATGTTTACCATTTAATTCTTCTCTTGAATCTTCTGTTTGCAGGTAAATTTTCTGTGCAGATTTAGAAAGCTTGGAAGTCCTCCGTTTCATTAAATTTCAATTATAGTTCATTAAATTCCCCCAGGAAAATTGCATTCAGTTTTCATTGGCGTGTTATTCTTTGTCATAATACTAACTCCTTTCTTTTCTGGAATATCATATTACACGCCCTCTTCTTGTTTAACATAAAAGGTGTTAATCTTATCAGATTCTGACTATGGATCTATGATATTTGACTGGTTAATTTCTCTCTGTTTCTGACATTTTCTCTTTGACCAAGGGGTTTTGGAATTTGACTATATTATTCCTGGAACTTTTCATTTTGGGATCTCTTTCAGGAAGTGATTGATGAATTCTTTCAGTTTCTCTTCCCTCTGATTCTATATTATCAAGGGAGTTTTCCTCAGTATCTTCTTGAAAGATGATTTCTAGGTTCTTTTTTTGATGATGGCTTTTAGAAAGTTCAGAAATTCTTAAATTATGTCCTCTTAATCTATTTTCCATGTCAGTTGCTTTATTTCCAGTGAGAAAGTTCACATTATCTTCTATTTCATTTCATTCTTTTGACTGTTTTTATGGTTTCTTGATGTCTTGTGGAGTCCATCAGTTGTACTTCTCTAATTCTGAATTTTAAGGAATTATTTTCTTCACAGAGGTTTTGTACATACATACATACGTGCATACATATCGTTGGTTGGTCGTTTGCCTTAGTCTTCAAAGAGGACCAAAATGACATCACCGTGATAAAGTGAAATTTCAGTGTGTCCAACTGTGGCTGATCAGACAAATATGACCTCAGAATGCTCTACCACAGGTGGGCACAGATAGTCCGTGTGAATATTTGGTGTGGATATCCCAAATTTGCACATCCTGGGTATACTTTGTGCTGTCTCAATTCTGCTTTGCTGAAAGAGCACAGCAACCTTTCTGATGTGGACACACCATGCTGACCAGTCATGTGCCAGTGTCTCCCATGTATTTGTGTGTGTGTGTGTATGTATGTATTTTTGTTCTACTAATATATCTATCTATCTATCTATCTATCTGTCTATCTATCTATCTATCTATTCCTCTTCAACAAATTCTGCTTTATAAGGAGTTCTTTTCTTCTTTTCTACCTCCTTTTCCATTAGCACAATTTTGCTTTCTAAATAGCTCTATTCAGTGGATTCTTGGAACTTCATTGCTATTTGATAAAATTTTTAAGCATTACTTTCTTCAGTATTTTTGCGTCTCTTTTACCAAAGTGTTAATTCTGTTTTCATGTTTTTCTCACATGATTAACATTTCTTTTTTTCAATTTTTCCTCATGAACTCATTTCCTTTTTCTTTTTTTCAATTTATTTGTTTTCGGTTTTCTACATTCACTTTCATAAGTTTTAGATATTCTCCCCCTCACTCCCCTCTCCCTCCACGAGATGACATTCCATCTTATATGGGTTCCAAACATACATTCTTATGAAATACATTTTCACATTAGTCAACTTGCATGGAAGAATTAAAATGAATGGAAGAAACCATGAGAAAAACCCAGGCAAAGCAAAACATAACCCGGCAAATATTCTACTTCATTCTGTTTTCCCTCTTCTCTCTTTCTTGAACTCTTCCAACGATATTTGGGGGCGGAGTAGTAAATTAGCATTTTTATTTGCTTATAGCTATTTTCACATTTTTTTGTGTGTTTTGATTCTAAGTTTTTATCTTGATTTTGCTTGCCACCATAGTAGGTTTCTGTGGTCTATTTCTTCTTTTCGTTTTTTTCTATGTATTCATTTTTCCAGTCAATTTTTTTTTTACTTTGAACTTTATGTTAAAGTTGGGTTCTGTTCACTTAGTTATGGTTATGTGTTGTCCCTTTCTTCAGCTTTTTTCATGTTCTTAATTCTGGGGTTCTGCAATCTTTAGTGTGGTTCCAAGTGTATGGATAGAGGTGTGGTTAATGCTCTTCTTATCTGGGTTCTTCTCTTTACCCAGAAAGAGTCCCTCACAAGACCTCTCCACATACAAATGCTAGAACTTCTCTTTACACTGAATTGTGACCAGGTTCCCTGATTTTCTGCCATACCAAGTGTTCGTTCTCCTCTCTGCCTTGGAAGAGAGAACAGGGCTTATGACTGAGAATCTATAAAGACAGTTGGGAAATATGTCTTATTTTTATGTTCAGTTTTCAAAGCTTAGTTCTCTCCATCCTTATGAAACTTTCCTTTAATTTTGTTATCTGTATTTTCAAATAAGATTTCAGTGTAGTGGGAGAGGGAGCATACTATGCAGGAATTTTCTCAATTTTCTTGAGCAGAGATGGAAGAAGGAGGAGGTGGTAAGTATGAGGTAATAGAGTAATGGGCACTTTCAGGTGATAAGATAGTCACTGATACAGGCATTACAGGTATCATTTATAGGTATGCAGTAGTGGTAGACAGTGTTATGTACTACACTAGGCATAGAAATATTGAATAACTTGGAAATCATCACATAATCTAGATGTAATCAACTAAGGTTAGGTTAATATGAGAAAGACAATGAAAGAGAAACATTTCTGCCTAACAGAGTGTTTTACAGGGTCTGAAATTCAGAAGTGTTATGACACTCAAATGAAATAATAGACCTAAGGCATTTTACTAACGTTAAAGTGCTATATAAATATCAGTTATTATTAATTATTCTTATTATTGCTATTATTAGTTTACAGGCACCAGTCCTTCTGTCTGGTGATGACTTCTTTTCTGAACCTTCCATTGTACTGAGCTCAAGCAATTTTTATAGAGCATATGAGTGTTCTGATAAATACTTCACAACTGGACCAGTTGCAGGGCAGGTTAGAGAGGGAATGCATGTGTACAATTTTAAGTTTAATTTGCATTTTAAACATTTTCTTAACTCCAGACAACTAACAAAACAATGAATCAAACCCCAATCTGCATTGATTATGCTCAAAATAAAAATTTAATTGTTCACTCCTACAAGCCAATTTTAGAGTTCAGTCCAGCAAAACCTTACTAGTGTATTAGTGTCCTCTGGAAGTAATGTGGATCTTCAGGAGAATAGTGAGATACAAAAGGACTCATCACAGAAAGTAGTGCCTGATGTCATCTACTTGGGGCTTTCTTCTACTTTTCAAATAAAATTTTATTTTAATTTCGTGATTAGCAAATTTTCAAGTAGGGAGTCCATATCAGTATACTAAAGGGATAGGACATACCTGCTCAGGGTCAAGGCCCAAGCCCCCTGGATCCCCCTGACCCACGGGCCTCTAATCTGTGGGCCCTGAAGGAAGGAGACTGGAGACAAGATGATCCAGGCAACAACAACTTTATTCATCTGAGGGTTAAGGTTTATAAAGGCTGTACCCACCAATCACATACATGCTGAGCTCATCCCATTACTTCACCATCTCATGACTATTCCACATCCTTACACCCCCAGTAAGTAAGGAAGCTTATCTTGTTCCTGCAGCTAGTTCCTGGGTTCCCAGGCTCACTTGTAACTTTACTGTACAGAGCACCAGTATCTGCAGGAACATCAGGTTCCAGGGTCACACAGAGCTTCTGCCAGTGTGTGCATCAGCACTGTTCCCATGGGAACAGGCTTTGCCTCTGACTTGCACCCCTTGGGACCCTCTGGGCCCCTTACACATATCATGTAGAGAATTCTCAGATTTTCTGGGTAGAGATGGGATGGAAAATGGGTGTACTACAAATCTAGTAAGGTTTACTCTATGCATTATTTAAATGCATAAGGAACTGGACAAAAGAGAACAAACTACTTTATGTGTGATTTATATCACTGGGATCTAAGGTTTAGTTCAACTTCTTCCCTTTTCTATTTGAACCCTACTGGAAAAATTAGGATCTAGGTTTACCACAATATACCAAATTGTGCCTTAGGAGTATATCAGAGATCTTGCTGTAACTATTATAGGACCTTAATGCCATTTGAAAAAGGGGGATTTGGGATGTCATTTTTACCGATGCAGTGAATGGTTATCCCAGTGTTTTGAAGGTTGATGTGACTTCTGAAGATATGTGGATTATTCCTAAGAAAGAAAAATATGGCTTAAGAACTGAATTATAAAATCTCAGTTGGTGCTAAAAGAAAAAGAGAGAACTGAAACTTGCCAGATATTTTCAAGGTTACAGTCTATAAATTCACAAAATGTTTTTGACCATTCTGGCAGGTAAGACATTTTCACTTTCAGATGAAAAAAAAGTGATGCACTGATTAACTAATCACCAAATGAATTATTGCCAAGGTAATAATTAACTCTCCAGGTCACCATGCTCCATTTCACATTTCCAAACTAGGAAATCACACAGGGATATTTCTAAACTACATGCCTGTGGGGCCAAACCTTTACAAATTACATTAAACTTATATTTTAAGGAATAGTATGCTTTAAAAGTAGACCTGGAAAGTCAAACCTTAACTTGATTTTTCACTTTTCCTCTCACACTTAATGGTGTGCCAGGGTGAGATTTGACTCTTCAATGTATAATATCAACACCTACATATTGGAAAATCCTTGTCCTTGAGTTGGTGGTGGGTGAGAAGTAGGGAAGTTTTCCAGTAAAAAAGAGGATTTGAATCTTGTTTGGAAGGAGGATGGGGAAACTAAGAGGACATAAGCAGTACAAAAATAGGATATGGAGGGGGTAGGAGCCAAGATGGTGGAGTAGAGAGACACACATAGGCTAGACCCTAACCCAGAGTCCATAAAATACCTGTAAAGAACTCCCAACAAATTCTGGAGCAGCAAAAGCCACAGAACAACAGAGTGAAGGAGATTTCTATTCCAGAGAGACCCAAAAAAACCAGCACCAAAGGTGTGTCCTGCACCGGACCCAGAGAAAAGCACAGCCCTGCCTTGGCCACTCAGCACCAAGGACAGCTGATACGAGCAGGCTTCAGGGAGAGAATCTCCAGCGGCCACACACATCCCTCCACCCACAGGCGCAAAAGGTCAGTGAGAGGGTGTTTTCAGCTCGTGGAGAGGGGAGCAGGCTGTCCCCATGACTCAGGCCCCCTTGGCAGACAGCAGCGGGAGCAGCAGCAGACAAGGTCTCCCAAAGCAGGCAGGAGCTTGGATCCATTGTAGAAGGTCTCTTCGTAAAACCCCTGAGGGAACTGAGCCCCTTGTGGTGGCCCTGCCCCCACCCAAGCACCTGAACTTAATCTCACACTGAATAGCAGCCCTGCCCCTGCCAAAAGCCCTGAGGCTGGGGAGCAGCATTTGAATCTCAGCCCCTAAGTGCTATCTGGGCAGAATTGGAGGTGAGGTGGGTGTGGAGAGGAAACTCAGAAGTCAAGTAACTGGCTGGAAAAATGTTCAGAAAAGGGGGGAAAAAATGAGACCATAAAAGGTTACTTTCTTGGGGAAGAGGTGTCTCCCCCCATCCTTTCAGATGAGGAAGAAGAAGTCATACTGTCAGAGGAAGTCAAAGGGCCTCCCTCCAAAGGGGACTTAAACTTGGCTCAGGCAATAGAAGACCTTAAAAATCTAGTTAGCAGCTTACTAAAGGAGAACTAAAAAAACTCCGAGGAAAATAGCAGCTTGAAAAAGAGGCTAACTCAATTGGAAGAAGAGGTCCAAAAAGCCAAGGAGAAGAAGGAGGTTTTAAGAAGGAGACAGAATTAGCCAAATGGAGGAGAAGGTTCAAAAGCTCACTGAACAAAATAATTCACTGAAAAAGAGAATTTAGTCCAGGAAAAATAATAACTATGAGTTAAACCAAGAAGTTAGTAAACAAAACCAAAAATTAAAAAAAATAAAAGATGATGTGAAAGAACTCATTGGAAAAGCAACTGACCTGGAAAATAGATCCAGGAGAAATAATTTAAAAGTTATTGGACTGCCTGAAAGCCATGATCAAAAAAAAGAGCCTAGACACTATCTTCCACGAAATTATCAAGGAAAACTGCCCTGATGTTATAGAATCAGAGGGCAAAATGGATATTGAAAAAATTCATTGTTCACCCCCTGAAGGAAACTCAAAGAGAGAAACTCCTGGGAATATTGTGGCCAAATTTCAGAGTTCCCACATCAAGGACAAAATACTGCAAACAGCTAGAAAGAAACAATTTGAGTACTGTGGAAATACAATCAGGATAACACAGGATCTGGCAGCTTCAACATTAAATGAACAAAGGGCTTGGAGTAGGATTTCAGAAGTCAAAGGAACTGGGATTGAAGCCAAGAATCACCCATCCAGCATATCTGAATATAATACTTCACGGGGAAAAAATGGACATTCAGTGATAGAGACAAATTTGAAGATTTCATGTTGAGGAAAAGACCAGATCTGTATTTAAAAACGTGACTTCCCAAGACAAGAATCAAGAGAAACATGAACAGGTAAACAGGGGAAAAAGAAAAGAAAAACCATAAAAGACTCTCTAAATCTGAACTGTTTACATTACTACATGGGAAGAAAATATTTCTAACTCTTGAATCTTTTCTCAGTATTTGGGTAGTTGGAGAGATTGTACACACACACTCACACACATACCCATTGATAGATAGAGAATACAGGGTGTATTATATCAAAAGAGATGATATCCACATACACACATACACACACAATAAAATAAAATAAAACAAAAAAAATAAAAATTAAGAGGTGAAGGAGGAAAATTGCTGGAAGAGAAAGAGAGAAATGGGACAAGGCAGGCTATAACTCATAAAAGAGATAAGAAAAAACTTATTCAATTGAGGAGATAAGGGAGAAGGAGGAGGGGGAATAAAGCTACTCTCCCCACATGTGGCTGAAGGAAGGAATAACGTGCTCACTAAATTTGATATGAAAATTTATATCACACCACAGGAAATTAGGAGAGGAGGCAACAAGTGGAGTGAAGGGAATGTTAGAGGTGAGGGCAAATGGGAGAAGGGAGTCATTAAAAATAAACACTTTTGAGAAGGGACAAGGTCAATTGTAGGGGGGAAATTAAAGGGGATAGGGTAGGTCACAGGGCAATATAATTAGTATTACACAACATAATTACTACGGAAGTCTTTTGCAAAACAATACATGCTTAGTCTGTATTGAATTGCTTCCCTTCTTAGTGGGGCTGGGGAGGGAGGGGGGAGGGAGAGAAGTTGGAATTCAAAGCATTAGAAGCGAATGTTGAGAATTTTATTGCATATAATAGGGAAATAAGAACTACAGGGATAGGGGTACCGAAATTTATCTTGCCCTGCAAGAAAAGAGAGAAGATGGGGATAGGACAGGGGTGGGGTGTGATCGAGGGGAGGGTATATTGAGGGAAGGAGCAACCAGAATGCAAAGGTATTAGGAACTGGGGGGAGGGGAGTGATGGGGAGAAAATTGATCATGTTACAAAGTGAGGTAAAAGCAATTGGTATTAAAACAGTAGGCTGAATTAATTACTGAGAATAAATCAATGACATCTTTAGTTTGGAGAAAAGAATTTCAGTCTAACTTTGCAAGAGGAAGATAACCTCGGATAAAATTTGGCATTGATGGAAAAGTCAAGGTTTTAATGGTAAATTAGATTTTATGATTGCCATTTAATCAAGAACTAGAACATGTATAGAAAGACACGTAAGCCACTTAAGACTTGCCTAAAAGATATCCCTTAGCTAAAGTGAAACTATAATCATATTTTAAACCTGGTTGTAGGCACTTGCCATTTTTAGATGATGTGGGACTACTAAGTGACTGTTCTTCTGAGTCTAACTCCAGGTATGAGAAGCAAGAAAGGTGATCTGAGCGCCCATTACATGATGCCAGTATGCTCATGAGATGCTGGTATGAACTGCATAGGTGATCTCAAAGGAAGAGTGGGAGAGCAGCTGTTCAGTATGGGCTGAGATGGGATTCGCCTGACTCAATTTCCCCACTGACACCTAGCAGACTTTAAGCCTGACTGAATGCAAGTGGACAATCTACTCCTGCCTGGAATAGACATGAAGTTTGGGAGATATTGTTTCCCTGCAATGTCCCTACTCTTGGTGGCAATTTCCTATAGTCAAAAGTTTTGTAAGGTTAATACTAGATCTATTCAATTATAGATTATGGGTAGAGGAACATCCGAGGCTGTCTAAAATTAAGCTATTAGACATAGGACTTTAGACCAACAACAATAAGTTAGGGTCCTTTTATTCTTAGTAATACTGTGGAGACAATCAGATCAAGAGATTGTGAAGTTAGCAACATAAATACTATCTGTATCTCAGCTGGCTTATGTTAAAAAAAAATTCTTTTGTGGTCCATATTGTAAATGCTTTAAAAAGATGTATCACCTCACCAAAAGTTTGAATATCTGTTATAAACTGTGTTCAAAATAAATAAAAAAATAAGATATGGAGAGATCAAGTAAAAGAACTGCCATGAGATCAGTATAGCTTGATCATGCAATACATAGAGGAGTGAGAAAAGTGGAATAGTAGTAATGTGCCAGGTGGTAAAGAGATCAAGACAACTAAGAGAGTAGTATATATTTGTTCATGTAAGTGATAGTAAGCCATTCATCTCAGGGATCAGGGGGTGACATGGTCAGTCTATGGTTTCAAAGAATAAACTTGGAAACTGTGTGGAAGATGGATTAAAGTGAAAAAACACAAGAGGCAGGGAGACCAGTGAGCAGTCCTTCAGTAGTCCTTAGGAGGCATGATAATAGCATAAACTTAGATTCTGCCTAAATGAGTGAAGAGAAGGGAATATACACAAACGATATTGTAAAATTAGAAATGAAAAGTTCTGACAGTGTTTTGGGTCTATATCATGAGGGAGATTGAGAAGTCAAAGATGACACAAAAGATGTGGAACTGAGTAACTACAGGATGGTGGTGCCCTGAAAAATAAAAGGGAAATTTGCAATGTGTGAAGTTAGGGGAAAATATAATGGGTTCTTTTCTTTAGACTGGGTGAGCTTGAGAGGTCTATGCAAGATTCAGTATGAGATGTTAAAGAAGCAGTTGGAAATGTGAATTTTCCCACTTAAAGACTCATTAATGACAGATTTTGCATTGTTCACACATTTTCATATATAACCAACTCTTCAGGACCCCATTTGGAGAATTCTTGGCAAAAATACTGTAGTGACTTGTCATTCTCTTTCCAGTTCATTTTACAAATGAGAAAAGTGAGGCAAATAAGGCTAAGTGATGTGCTGAGAGTTATGCAATAGTAATTGTCTGAGGCTAGAATTGAACTCATGACGATAAGACTTCCCAACTTTGAACCTGGTACCCTATCCACTATACCACCTATCTCCTCAAGATGCAAGCTATGACTAAATATATCGATTTGGGCATCATTTACACATGAATGACAATGGAAGCCATGAAAGCTGGTGAGGTCACCAAATGAGAAAGCTTGGAGTGAAAAGAGAAAGGTGTCCTAGCACAGCCATTGGGGACAGTAATAAGTAATGGGAATTATATGAAGAACCAGAAAAAAAATGCTATAGAGAAATGGTCAGACAGATAAGAGAAAAACCAAGAGAGATAAATGTCTTGAAAATCTGAAAAGGAGAGCATATCCAAAAGGAAGTAATCAAGAGTGTTAAATGTTCCAGAGAAGTCAAATAGGATAAGGGCTCAGAAAAGAAGATTAACTTTGGCAATTAAGAGGATAAGAGCAAATTTGGAGAGAGAAATTTCAGTTGGACAATGAGGTTGGAAGATATATTGCAGAGGATGAAGAGTGAGGGGAAAGAATTAGGAAGAACTTAATATAAATGACTTTTCAACGAATTTAGTAAAGAAAAGAAGGAGAAATATAGGAAGACAGCTATCAAGGATGAGAGAGAGCAAATGAATTATTTTTTAATGTATTGGAGAAACATGGAAATATTTTTCATCTTCAGAGAAAAGAAGCCAATAGACAAGAAGAAAAGGCTACAGAGAGTACGAGCGATTTGTTTCAGAAGTTGTGAAGGACTGAATCAAGGGTACATAAACAAGGCAATGCTTTGCTTTCTTGTTTAAACTCTCATTCTGTAAACAACTATCATTTTCATGGTCTACTGAGTATAACTTTTTTCCATTTTTGTGCTCTTGGGAACATTTTTCTGTTTATAGTGAACCCCAGTCACAAAGCTGAAGTTTTGTCTAGTTCTTAAGTGGGAGAGGGATGTGATGTACCTAATGGAGGATAAAAACAAACAAAAGCGTGTGTCAGATAGCTTTATTCAGGCATGTGTTTTAGAGCTGTTGGCCATGACTTCAATGTTAATGAATTGGCAGCATATCCAGAAAGGAAAAAAAAAAAAAAAGAAGAAATTTGATGATTTTACACGAGGTCACTCTGTAGAGTCCTAAAGAAAATGTGACCAGAGACTCAGAGGAACCTAACATTGTATTTCCTATTTTGGTTTAGTATTCAGTAATGCAAATGTTATCTAAATTACGTATCTATCTATCTTTGTATCTATCTGTCTGTCTGTCTGTCACATATATACGTATGTGTGTATATATATGTGTGTACATATATATGTATATTTATAATCAATTAATGAAGAAACATTGATTAAGGGCCTGTTACGTCTTTAGCATTGTGTGAGTAGGTAGGTGGTAGAGTAGACAAAGCACTTGACTTGGAATCAGGAAGACTCATCTTTGTAAGTTAAAATCTGGCCTCAGACACCAGTTGTGTGACTTTGGGCAATTATTTGATGCTGTTTGCCTCAGTTCCACATCTGTAAAACGGTCTTGGAAAGGAAATACCAAATTATTCTAGTGTCTTTTCCAGGAAAACTCTTAAATGAGGTAAAAAAGAGTCAGAAATGACCAAAATGAATGCACAACAAGATAGCATTTGAATATAAAGAGAAAAATGAAAACATCCCCTTCTCCATCTGGGAATGAGAAAGTTAGTTTCCAATGAGACAAAGATGCAAAGTGGAATCAAATCATGAAGCTAATTAATGACAAAGGTGGGGCTAGAATATAGTTCTCTTGTTATTCAATATTTTTTCACTATACTGTTTATTATTTTAAGTTTTATTTTCCACAACTGTATTAGTTTAACATGAGTAGAGTAGTCTAATGATACATTCAGACAGCCACTACCTTGCTCAGTTTCAAGTACTCAAGACTTTTGCATGTAATCTCTGAGGGACTTGTATAGTTCTCTGGAAAAGTCTTTAAATTGGGTGTGAAGTCGGAACTTATGACTCATGGATTGCTGAGCACATCAAATGTGCACACAAAAGATGGAATACATGCCTATCTCCATCACCTTTCTCTTCAGTTTTGAGTGAAACAGACTATTTTAATGTGCTTCTCCATGATGTGGATCAAGACCAAGTACTTCCGTGTATCTCATCCAACCATGGCAGCTGCACTATGATAACACAACTACCTCTCAATGTGTTTGCTTCCTTGATTCAGTGATGAAGCAGAAATCTTGAGATGGACATGTGTAAGCATTGATACTGTAAACACTGAAAAATCTGGAGAGATAACAAGATGAAAGCTGTTGTTTTCCTGACATCTTGGAATAATGGGGTAATAGAGAATTAGTAGCCTTAGAGGAGCAAAGATCAAGGGGATAAAAGCAGAGGAGAAGTAGAGTAACCCAACAGTAGACTCAACAGTGAATTAGACCATCTAGGAGATATCCTCTACTCTTGAGAGACCAGTACAGTATGGCAACTTGTCCATCACCTGTATTACGCTGACCAACAAACTACACAGAGGTATAAGAATTTCCAGAGTCAGGATGTACCCATTTTGTCACAAATATTCTCTGTATATAATTTGTCAGTGCCCATTCTCCCCAAAGACTGTGTGCATTTTGAACATACTAAGCCATAGGTTGGGTTGCTAGATGTCACAGAGTCAAGAAGAATTAAGGTAAAATATGGTCTTAGATGCTTACTAATTGTGTGATCCTGGGCAAGTCACTTAATGTTGTTTGCCTCCATTTCATCATCTGTACAATGAGCTGGAGAAGGAAATGTCAAATCGTTCTGGTAACTTTGTCAAGAAAACCCCAAATGGGGTCAAGAAGTGTTGGAAACTACTAAACAACAAAGACAAATCCCAGGCTATTGGGGGAATGTTTTCTAAACTATTCTTGCTATAACTTTTAAGCATTCCTTTTTCTAAAAATTAATTTATTTCTCCTAGGAGCAACAACCTTAAAACTACAAGTCCCCAGGATTATTACTCCTAGAACACTATGGTTTCATTCTATTAATGCAAATGTCTAGAATAGGGAATAGCTCTAGTCTCTAGATAACGTGAATACAAATCTATATAAACAGCTCAACATCTATGAAATGTAAAGGAACTCAAAAGCTAAGTAATTAACTATAACACCCAATGCTTATCTTTAATACAAGTATTGGTCTATTACATATAATGGTATATTCCTTGTGAGTTATCTTAATCATTGCTCTAGTTAATCTGTCACAGGAGAACATCTTTTGACATTAAAATAAGATAAACTTTCACACTGGACATGAATTTCTGATAAAAGACATTTCTTTAATTGTCCACTTTTTAATTTTGATCTATGATCAATTTTCCAGGTGCCCGTAATATTGCAAAACATTATTACTCAGATGTTATTCGTTAACTTTTGTAAATCTGAAGTTAATGGAAGCAACACACACTTGTTCTTGCATAACCTTTACTTGTTCAAGGATGTCAACATTATACTTAAGACTTTAAAAGGGGGCTTTCCAACTGGGATCTTGCTAGGACTGTTAAAGGAGTTCCAGACAATGATCTGACCCAACATTTCTGACAAGTAATTAGAAAATAAGACAGATGATAGTGTGGTCTGGCTGGGTGGATATTAACAACAGCAGCCTTCAGCAAGAGTTTTCCAGAGGGAGAGACATTCAAGGAAAGGCATCATATTTTTAACGCTATCAATTGTGTGGTGTGCTCTAGTGTCAGACCTCTGGAACGTACAATTTTTAATGAATTTCATTGTAAGCAGTAACATTCACAATTATGTGGATGGGCCCCAGTTTTATTTTTCTTTTAACTAATAGAAGTTTTGTATATCAAAATACTTTGGGGACAGGATAGAAAAGGAAAAGAAAGGAGTAACATTTCTGTATTTTGCTTGGATACATTTTGTACTTCTATTTCAATCACTTCAAGGGTTAATTAACTATTATTTTCTATATTTCTTGAAAATAATTCATATTTACAATATGGTAAATTAATTACTTTCGGTATACTAACCCACTACAGTATTTCTCTTTATGCATATTAATTTTCTTTATAAATTAAATAAAAAGTATAGTACCCTTGAAACTTTGAAGCATCAGTAGTATTATGCATCAAGTGCCTGATGTGACCACTATAGAACTTATGGGTTCTACCTCTTTATTTAAAGTTAAAATTCCTAGAGTACTTTACAAGGTGTTGCTATGAAATACTCTTTAATTATTCCTGCTTCCCTACAGTGTCCAAAATTCCCATTAAATTATCTGAAAAAAATTAAATTAAACTGAATTTGCAGAGTTCTAATCTTAAATTTATTTTCTATTATAACTCGATATAAATATATGCTCTTTGAAGGCATGAGTCATTTCCTTTTGTATTTTGTATTTTCAGATGGGTAGACAGGCAAGGAACATCATTTGTAAGTTCTGACTATGTGCCACGGGAATAGAAATATAAGGAAAAAGGCAGTTCCTTGACCTCAGGGACTTTACATTCTAATGGGGAAAGACAATACATAAAAGGGAGTTGAAAAGTCGTTGGCAAGGTCAAGGAACTCACATACATAAATGGAGGTAAAGTCCTGGGCTTCTCCCAGAAATAGAGGCATTCCCTAAATGAACTCTCCAATTAGAGAAGGAGGCCATCATGGATGAGAGATATTCCAGGATGAGAAAATCTTTCATTATGAGAGAAATCACAGAGTAAGAAAGCAGTTGAATCACGGTGGTGAAGTTTGAAAGATCAGAAGCATGGGGGGAAAGACTAAGTATTTTTTTTTTTTTACAAATATTAACTCCTTCCATCCTCCCCCAAACCCTGTGAACTAGGGGCTATTATTATTCCCATTTACCAATTGAGAAAACTGAAGCAGAGGTTAAGTGATTTGCCTAGAGTCCTACTTCTAATAAGTTTTTCAGACCAGATTTGAACTTATGTCTTTCCGAATCCAGGCCAAGCACTCTATCTACTATCCCATTATCTACTCATCAATAGTGATGATTAGAAACCACTAGATGAGAAATCTAAAAGGGAGGACAAAAAAAGACTCTACTGAGACAAAACCAGGTGAGCAGAACTCTAAAGAGCAGAAGTCTGACCCTAAAGCAGGGGAAAACAAAACAAAACAAATATCAAGGAGAAAGCAAAAGAGTGACATTGGAAAGAAACAAAACCCCAAAAGATATCTGAGTCAAGGTGGCAGAAAAGAGGCAGCAACTTAACTGAACTCTCCCAATATTCCCTTCAAAACAATTTTAAAAACATGTTTGAAACTTAATTCTGGAGTGACCTAGTCGATAAAAGGTTGGATAGAGACATTTTTTTTCCAGCCACAGACAACTTAAGAGATCAGCAGGAAAGATATATAATAATGGGGCAGGGGCAGTCCCAGAGCACACATTGAGGGTGCACCAGCAGTGGGACTTGTTTGTGGCAACAGTTGCTGCAGAGATATCAGGAGTCAAACAACTGGTCATCCTATTCTTCTGGAGAATATGGATATAGCTTGAATTAGATGGTAATACAATTGGATTCAGATATGATTGGACAGATGGACTCAAAAGTGATTTTAATAGCTCAATGTCAACGTGACAGGAGGTCTTCAATGGAGCACCCTAGGGATCTGTATTTGACTTTAATACTTTTATCAATGATAAAAACATACAGAGCTAATGTGCTCATTAAATTTTGAAATAACACAAAGCTGAGAGGGATAGCTAAAATAGTATATGACAGAGAAAGAAATGAAAAAGACCTTGCTGGGTTAGATAAATGAATGAATCAAATAAAAATTAAATCTAATAGAGATAAACACAATATTTATTTCTTGGATATTAAAAAAATCTTCACAAGTATAAGGAGGCAGGAGGTATGGATAGATAGCAGCTGTTCTGAAAAATATTTTAGCATCCAGTAAAGTGTAAATTCAATACACTTGTGTGCCAAGCAGCCAAAAAAGCTAATGCAATCTTATATTTTATTAAGAGGGACATAGCAGGATGGAGACAGATGGCAGAGGAAAAGCAGGGCCTTGGTAGAGCTCTTTCTCAAAACTCATCGAAATACCTGGGGAAAAAAATGACTCTAAACAAATTCTGCAGCTGCAGAACTCACAGAATGAAGGAGTGAACAAATCTCCAGTCCAAGACAGCCTGGAAGATCTACAGGAAGCATCTTTTGCACCAGGCTGGGAGCAGAGTGCAATTCAGCATGGGCTGTGCTAGCACAGACTTGACCTGAGTAGGTCTTGGGGGCACTGAATTACTGGCACCTGTGACGGTTTCCAGATTACATGACCCCAAAATGCCAAGGACAATTGGAAGGTAACTGGAAAAAGAAAATCTGTACGAACTCTACCATAGAGTAGAGTGGTCCAACCCAGCCCCAGGTCAACAGAGGGGATGGAGGAGCCTGCAACAGTTGCACTAGCAGCAGGGCAACCAGGGCTAATTAGGGAGATCTAGGGCCACAGATTGTGGGGGGATCGAGTGGCTGGCAGTACACCACATCCTCCACCACTGGAAGCAGAGAACTACCTTGACAAAGAGTTCAAATGTCAAGTAATTGGTTGGGGAAAGAGGCAAAACAGGAAAAAATATCAGACTATAGAATCTTACTTTGGTGACAAGGAAGATCAAAACATAAAACCAGAAGGAGACAACAAAGTCAAAACTCTTACATAAAAAGCCTCCAAGAAAAATATGAATTGGTCTTGAGCCATGGAAGAGTTCAAAAAGGATTTTGAAAATCAAGTAAGAGAAAAAGAGCAAAATTTGGGAAAATAAATGTGAGTGATGCAAAAAAGTCATGAAAAGTGAGTCAAGTTCTTACTAAAGGGGACTCAAAAAGGCCAAAGAAAATAACACCTTAAAAATAGAATAACCTATGTAGCAAAAAAGATCCAAAAACTCAATAACGATAAGAATATCTTAAAAAAGCAGAATTGGCCAAATGGAAAAGGAAGTCCAAAAGCTCACTCAAGAAAATAATTGCTTAAAAATTAGAATGGACATATGGAAGCTAATGACTGCATTAATTAATAGCTCCATGTGACCTGCTAAAGTCACGTGGAATCCTGATTCACATGAGTCTAAGTCACATGGAATAGGAAGGAGTGGAGCAGCATGGGTGAAACAGGAAGAGGTGGGGCTAGAGCAGAGCTGGGAGGAAATTGTTGAGAGCAGTCACAGGACAGAAGCAGGAAAAATGGGTGGAAATTGCAAGGGAGCCAGTTAAGTCCTGATTCCGGAAACAATGGCCTGACATTCTTAACTGTCCAAAAGTATAATGTCTTGCTTTTTCAAATAATGGGTTCCCATGTGTTGAGGATCCTCAAGGGCAGGCTAAGCAACTACGTGTTAGTTTTATTATTGTGGGAATTCCTTTTATATATGGGTTGAATTAGATCAACATTGAGGTACCTTCCAGCTTTTGAATTCTATGATTCTGTTTCTTTCTCAATCCCCTCTTCCCACATCATGGAGAACTCTTCTTTCTAATTGCTATTTTGAGTATACTGTAATCAACAAAATTAGCTGACAAAGCTTGTTATGATTGTTTATAGTTAAGAGTAAATACATACTGAAGGGTGGTTAGAGGAGCTTTCTGTAAATAAAGTGTATGACCATTTGTTTATTACCTTTGTCACATCTATTTTGTCTACTCAAAATTTTTTTTCCTCTTCCTTATGGATTTTTTCTGTGTTCTAAATACCTAAAGTGGCTGATAAGTGAACTTCCAATGTAATATTTCATGCTGTTCCACTTCCAGAAGATATGAATTTTACTTGCATACACATTCTCTCCACTAACAGACATCACAGTATCACACCTTGATATAAGCTGCTACAAAAAAATAAATAAAACTAAGTCATTGTCATAGCATCAAATTTCGTGATGAAATTTTCCAAACCTACTCATGCCAAAATTAAAGACATACCTTTAATTAAGGCCCTGCTTATGAAAATGTGACCCATTTATCAGTTGAGTGCTCTTCTATCACACTGGACCTGGACACAGTCTTGTGTGGTGTCTTCACAAATGGCTTTTACTCATGATCCCACATAAAATAAAAACAAGACTCTAGAGATACCAACACTAATGCAGCCAAGAAGTGATTGTTGAGCTTATTTTTTCCATTCTCAAGAAATAAGATCCACTACATCTTATATTAAAAAATCCCTCACATTATAGAACAACAATGAAATACATTAATATTCAACTATTGCGTTTCAATAGCAAAGCAGGAAAAAAATATAGTTACCCCTTCTAAAAAAGTTTCAAAATAGAAACAAACCAAAGATAAAAACAAAACAGGGAGAAGCTTCTAAAAACTAAATATGGTTATCAGTGTTAACTACTGAACACTAGTTACCAGCAAGTATACTAGTAACATAAATATTTGTTTTATATCTCCCTACTTCTTAAATATTGTAATATTTGTAAAGAACTTAGCCGAGTGCCTGGTAACGTGGACACTATAAAATAACAGCGATACCTGACAAATTGCATATCTGGAGTTCTTAACACAAAGATTCACGATACCCAGATTGGTGTATCTAACAACATAAGGACATTCAAAATGTCAAGAACTGTAAATTTCCAGAAAATCACTGGTACTTTCAAGGTTCTGTGTAGATTAGGAATTAAAATTTTGAGGGGTCATGGGCATTTCTGGCAGTCTTGTGATATCTTTGGATTTCTTAGAATATACATTATAAAGGGCATAAATAAAATACATGAGATTAAACATAAAGGAAATCAATTAATATGAAATCAAAATATGGAATACAGTTAATCCATCGATCTACATACATGCATACATACAAGTATTTACATATATATCAAATTTGAGATCTAGGTCTATATATCTACATCTATCTATCTCTTAATCTATATTTATCTATAGATAGATAGACAGATGATATAAATAGATAGATAGATGATAGATAGACAGACAGATAGATAGACAGATAGATGTGAATTTAGCACTCATCTCAACATCTCCATTTAAAGAGAGGGTCCAGCCCAACCACCCCTTGATTTCCCATCTAGCTGCACTCCTTTGACATCACCACCATTCCACAATTCCCAGATCCTTCCGTTTTCCTAGTACACCCTCCGCCCTCTCTGCTACATGTTTTTCAAATTTCTTTTGTCTATTGTTTTCCTCCATCAGATTATATGCTTCTTGAGGACAGGGACTGTCTTTCTTTTTCATATTTGCTTCCCTAGCTCTTAGTCCAGTCTTAGGTACTTTAACATGTTTTGACTGACATATATGGTTCACCCTTCTTATTTTATAGATGAGAAAAGTGAGAGAGGTCCAGATTTTCCCAATTTCACATAGGAGGTCTTTGTGAGACTAAAATTAAGATATCCTGACTCCAATTCTGAAAGACAAAAACAAACCAGAAGAAACCCAGAGAAACATCTTGAGCAGAAATGCTGTAGATAGGTTTCTATTATTGTTTCATTATTGTTATTGTTTCCTTGTTTTTGTTTGTTTGATTTTGCTTTTTTGCTGAAGACATATGTAGGTATGATTCAAAAGTTTTCCTTATTTGGAGTAATAAGGTAAACCAAAAGATGGAAATAATCAATTTTGGAAGGTTCATAGAAGACAATCATACTAATGCTTGGTTTGAAGAACTGTGAGTTGGTATAAGCTTTCCAGAAAATAATTATAATTATGAAAATAAAGTGACTAAATATTCAGACTCCAACCCAGTGATTCTGCGTGGGAGTGTGGGGGTGGAGGATATACTCCTAAGAAAGTCATTAACAAATAGAAAAGATCTATATAAAGTAAAATATTTGTAATGGTACTTTTTGAGATAGCAAATAAATAAATAGCTGTCCACCATTTGAAGAATGGCTAAACATTTTTTTTGTAAAGGAATATAATGGAATATTACTCCGCTATAAGAAAAAAAATATAAAAACAGTGATTATAGAGAAGCATGAAAAAACTTACATGAGTAGATACAAAAGGAAACAAGCAGAACACAACATACACAACCACAACAATGAAAATTATAATTATGAAACAATCACAAATGAATATCACAAAATCATATTAAATCAGATGCTTAGCTCCAAGGAAGGGATGTGAAAAGAAACCTGTCCTACTATTCTGCATAGATAGTGGTCCACAATTATAAAATACTGATGTCAATTTTTTTTAATTATTCAGTTTTACTCATTTTTCCCTCTTAAAATATGTGTTATCAGGAATAGGTTTTCAGAAGAGGGACATGGGGAAGAGGAATCTAAGTGATAAAAAAAAAATATACCAATAAATCCATTTTAAATTGACATGCAAAACATTTGTTACTTTTCTATTGAACACATCTCCATTAAGCCTACTCTGGAGGGTACAATCCAACAAATAACTTATTCTTGTTTCAGAAGATATAGCTTTTGTGTTGTCATTCATACCAAGGTTAGGAGAAGAGCATTATCTTTCTGGGTTTCAGAATATCTTTGACCTTCTCAATAGGCAGCCAAGGTGCCTAAATACTAGGCCTAGAAAGGGAGTCTCATATGAGATCTTTAAAATCCTCACACTCTAATTACTGATAGATGGTTCTAAAGCAACAATACTCAATCATTTCTCAGCCTGACACTTTACTGGCTTGAGAATGATTTCAATAGAAGAACAGCTGTTTCACATTACAAGATTTTTTGTTAGAGGCACCCAGGTACTGCCATTCCAATTGTTTTATAGACATGGTAGAATCACGGCACATAGCCAAAGATAGCATCCTCATGATTCTTTGAAATAACTCCTTAACACAGAATAAAGAAAAAAAAATCATCCATGGATATCAGAGTGCATAGTGTTGGCTCTTTTGCACATACTCTGCAGCTGTGCATTCATGATACTATATTTAATCAAAAATCCACGAAAAAATCAGTTGCTGCAAGCTGGAAGTTGGTCGGCCATTTTAAGCATTTGGCTGCTTCCATTGCCAAGATTTCACTCTATTCTAAATGAGCTTCATGTCTCATAATAAGCAAAAAACAGGCTATGTCTGCTTACTGGAATTCAACCTTTTATTTGCTGAAACACCTTTTCAAAAATGAGCAATTCCCTGGTGCTTTCTTCATAGGGGAGCTCAATGCTTCTTTGCTAATTTCCTAGCAGCAGTGACTGGTCAGCACAATGATAGCTACACAGTGATCATTTAAAAGAGATGCATTTTATGAGTGTACTTGAGTAACCTATATTTCCTCCTCAGTGAGGGTTGAGAAGAGGGAAGAAAAGAAAATTTGGAACTTGAAATTTAAAAGAAAGATGTTAAAATATTTTACACGTACTTGGGAAAAGTAAGAAGACATTTAAAAAATGAGAAGACATTTAAATTAGTGTGTGTGTGTGTGTGTGTGTGTATGTTCCTTAATGTTTAAATGTTTCATACTTCTCATTCATTATAAAAGAGTAAACTTTGAAAAGTCTCTGGGAGAATTTTTGGGGGAGTGGGTTCTTTTGTTTCTTGCTGTGCTGATTAAGATAATTACTTTTTTTAAAGTTGCCACAGAGGAAAGCTGACAGAACTTAAATTTTCAAACACAATAACTTCCACAAATCTCCTACTAGGAGATATACTACTATCACATTTTCAGATGAAAATATATTCAGATAAGAAGATGATGGCTGGTGAGAACAGAGGAAAATAAAACCTTTCCAGGACTTCATTAATTGCTGAGGAAATGGATTGGGGACGTGGATTCCACTGGAAAAGGGGGAAAGTGTGCAAAGCATTCTAATGTCTCCTTTCAAAGCATATATAAAGGTTTTCTTCTGTGAATGAGTCCTCTATTTAGAGCCCAGTGAAATCTATGAAACGAAGGACACTGAATGATAATAGCTAATCTTTCTTAAAGTGCCTGGCCTTTTTAGGGAATCCTATTGCTATGTGCCAACTCAATTCAGTAGATGTCTTAAACATTTAGGGTGGGTATCTCTGTCATTTGCTTCCAGCAAGCAATGCAACAGATATTTGAAATTGTATTTCTCAATTATACATTTCTAAAATGTATAAAATCCTTAAAATAGAAGCACTAATCTAATCACATATTCCTTCTAAATGGATGGAATATTGTATTTTATTTGAAATTAACTCTACCTCAATTAACAATGCCTACTCTCCTCTTTTCAGTTCATCAGTGTCTGAATCCTTTAAAAAAATTAGCTCAAAGTTATCTTTTCTTGAACTTCTTGTGACCAGTCATTTCAAACAATCTTTATCCCCTCAGTATCTGTGCAAACATTTTGTACTACACAATCTGCATTCATTTTTCAATCATTATAACAATTATTATCTCTTTTTCTGACAGTTTCTTTGCAATCAGATTAAATGTTTACATAACACAGGGGACTTTTAACCTGCTTCTCTTCATAGTCCCTTTTAAATATATGACTTTACATTTAATGGAAACTCAATAAAATGTGTTGTTTTCATTGGCTGATATTCTAAATGCTTCCAATCATCTTTTTATTCATATGAATGCAATATTTTCAAATTGAATGATGTCATTCATGTGAAAAGTCTAATTGCTTCTATCTAGCAACTAATGTATGCTTTAAAAAATAACATTATAAAATATTTGCAATTTGTTCTGATAGCTCCATAAGAGTTGCTATGATTTACTTTTATTTTAAAAAATGATTAAATTACATATTTGTTTTAACACAATTTCTTGATAAGAGTGACATTTACCTTTAGGCTCTGTGGAGCTGCCTTCTAAATACAAATACCTGAGTGAAAAGTACACTTAAACTTTATTTTTTGCCAGTATGTAGCCAAAACAACTACCAGTTACCTGAATTGTGAAGTTCTTTGATTCATCCTTTTGGATTTTGATTGATTTGACCATTTTCTGAGCTAACTATAATATGTTAATTTGACTAGAGTATTATTGGGAACACTTTCTACACAACACTATAAAATCCCATATTTCATATATATATATATATATATATATATATATATATATATATATATATATATATATATATATATATATATATATATATATATACATATGCATATATATATGTATATATATTTTGTTTTACATGTTTTGTTTTGTTTTGCTTTGAGTTTTCCTCATGGTGAATTCCATTCATTTTAATTCTTCTATGCTACATGACTAATGTGAAAATGTGGTTAATAAGAATGTATTATAGAACCCATATAAGATTGCATGACATTTTCTTGAGGGAAGGGGAGAAAATACAAGACTTATGGAAGTGATTGTAGAAAACTGGAAAAAAATAAATTAATAATAAAAAGAAAAAATGTTTTTTCATTGGCTGGAGCACAATGCAAAGAAATGGTGTTTTGTGATTATTGTTATTGTTTCTATTGTTGCTAGTGAAAATGTCACCAAAGCCGAAATATGTCCTAGGAAGGTGTTGGAGAACACCTTGTCTTCCTTGTGGAATGATCCTCTTCCTTTTCATTTCCACTTTTTGAATCTGGAATTTGCTTCATGGCTTACCTGTACCACCATCTCCTAGATAAAGCCAATCGTTCAGGATGTCACTACATACAGTCAGTTTTACTATATTAATTACTTTGAAAATAGAAATTTCTTCCTTCAGAAAGAGCAAGAATGCAGAAAACTGTACCATTTCACAATAATCCAAAAGTTTCAACCTTTCCAATGCTCTCTTCTTTAAGAAAAGATATATATCTTCTGGTACAGTACAAAATATGGGAAGATCATTGATCCCTAACCCCTGTCCCCTATATTCTACCATGACTTCTGTCCTTGAGTCCTAGAGTTGCAATCCCCTGGGGTATTGGTCTGCCCAACTTGTGGAGACTTTGTTAAGTGAGGACAATAGGAACTAGGGCATAGGTCAAGAGGGACAGTCCAAGGTCATGGAGTTCATCACCATTTATGATAGTATTTCTTAATGATTTAACGTGTATAGAAGTGTGTTGCTATTTTTATTAGGTTATGTTTTTGTTTTTTACGTGCATCACTGAAGAAATATTTCAACATTTTGTTCCTACCCTTATTTTTCCCATAAGCCTTGTGGTATTTATTGGATCATTTTGCTTAACATGATGATTTTGAAGAATGTATATATAGCATTATATAACTGACATCTTGCCAGTAGGTTGTGAACTACTTGGGGCCAAGGAATGTTTCAGTTTAGTTTTTTGCATTCTTAACACCTAGGACAGGACCTTGAGCCTAAAAGGTGCTTAATAAATACTGCTCAAATTAATTTGAATCAATCTTTTTGTCATTGTGGTCATTGGTACTCAGAACTAATGGAAGAGAAAGCAGCAGAATCTGCAATGATGTAACAGGATACAATAGAATGATGTAATATTCTATCATATTTTGTTTTATGAGAAGTTATCCTTACAGGTTTTAGCTATTATAGGGCTTCACTGCTTCTTCAGCAATGTTGCCTGAAATTAACAGTCTGAAAAGAACAGATTGTCTTGGTCTGCTTTTTTCTTCCTGGACTCTTATCTCCTCTATACTATATAAGTGAGGGAAGTAAATAGAAAATACTTGCTGAAAGATTATACCCTCCAGGAGGGCTGATTTCACTAACTGAATACCTATATATTGAGCTATATCAAAGGGGATTGGGAGTGGTGAGAGTGTTTCTACCTAAGTAGAAAAGAATAGAGATAAAGAATCAGGAAAGATGTCCGTGGAAGTTTCTGTAGGACCAGAGACAGGGCAGTGAAATAATTTCTCCTTTTTTCAGTCTGCATTTCATAAGAGGATATGACAATAAAATGATAAAGTGATTTGATTAATCAGATGTCTCCTCCTACCCCGAACCAGTTCTACCTTCCCCATCCCCACCATTACATTTAGTCTGAAGCTGGAACGACTAAAAGTTCTACTTCCCTCTGTTATTTTAACAACCAATTTGTGGGCTTTACCTTGGTAAAAAACAAGAAAGGCTCTTGCATTCTTGTCCCCTACTCTGTAATTTTCTGATTGACCCACTTAAATGCTTTAATTTTTGTCGAGTCTATTTCCCAGCGCCTGTTCTTCCAAGTAGCTTCATAGATACCTTCACTCTGTAATTTTCTCTTTCCTTTTTTAAATAGAGCCAAGACTGTCAAGAATAGTCTAATCAGGGGAAAAGAAGGGAAGAAAAGAAGGACAGAAGGAAGGGAGGAAGGAACGAAGGAAGGAAGGGAGGGAGAAAGAGAGGGAGGAAAGAGAATGATAAAGATTTGAAAACTGATGAGCATATTGGGATACTCTCAGTGGAAACCTGACTCCCCACCTCCACATATTCCTTCTTTCTCCTTTTTTCTATTCCATTTTATAAGTTTTCCTCTTTTGCTGCTGAACAATAGACCTCGTTTACATCGCCCTAATCTCTGGTGGTGGTGGTATCAATGCACTTCTAATAAAGTTTCCTCTAATAAAGCCTCCTGCAAGACAGCTTTTGGAGTTATATTTTCCTGTCAGAATTTAACCAACCCAACAGGATAGGTAATGAGTCAAGTTTGAACCACCAATACCTCCCTTACCCTATGAGCCATTAACTAAATATGAGGATGTGCGAGTATTTCTTGTAGGCTGTACCTTTGTGGACAGAGTAAGGGAAGTAATTTTATTGCAACTCTCTGTCTTCACAGAGAAAGCAAAGGCTGGAACACTGACTCTCAGTGATATAAAATTCCTTCCTTACTAGAACAACATAAGTGACCAGGGCTGGTAATACGGCCATACTTTCATGACTACGACTTCCTACCTTCACCAAAGGCAGTGGGAACTAAAGATTTGAACTACATACCTCAGTGACACAGAATTCTCCTGTAATCATGTTCCTTAGATACACCAGTTGCTGAGCAAGGCTAGGAATAGGACTCTTATTTCCAATGTGAAAGGGTTTCTCTTCTGTCATATTCAAAATGAGGCTCGTATCCCTATCAGTCCCCCTTAACCATATTGGTCTTTTTGAGATTCTTGGATAGTATTAAACTCACAGCTTACTTTTGATCCTATGGCCCTCTGCTTGATGCTCTTAGCCACATCTGAGAATTTAACATACTTCACAAACCTAGAATAGGACAAAAAAAGAAGAGAGAGAGAGAGAGAGAGAGAGAGAGAGAGAGAGAGAGAGAGAGAGAGAGAGAGAGAGAGAGAGAGAGAGAGAGAGAGAGGAAAGAAGAAAGGAAGAAGGAAGAAGGAAGGAAGGACCAAAGATAGCCCAATCCTCAGCATCAAATGGTATCTGGTGGGTAGGAGAGGAAAAAATGGGCCCTGGAGTTCTCTGCTCTTACTGCATAGCCCCACTGATTGTGAGCAACCATGATTTTCACTCTCAGATGGGAACAGAGCAAAAAGCCCTTGCCGTGCTGAGTTAGGCTATTATAAAGAACCTAATAGTTCTGGCTATGTGGAAAAATGTGGAAAAAGGCTATGCCCAACCACATAATAGACAAACAAATAACTTTTACACTTATTTATTCTGGTCCTCCAGCCTTCCAGAAGCAGGTGCCCATCAACTTCCAGAAGTCTGAAGTCATCTAAGTGATCTGAGGCATGCATGAAACTCCCATTATGCTTACATATGGAAAGCTTTAGCTTACTTTATGGGGAAAGTTTGAAGGAAAAATAGAAGCAGGACTTCTTTCTAATTTTAATGTGCAAGTTGAGATATGTCAACTCATATATCAAACTAAATGTTGTTGCCTTATTTAAAGAAGCACAGTAGTACTCTATCTGAATAAGGCACAAAATCACTCAGCCAAACAAGAGGCTGAGGTAGGAAAGGATTATAGCCTTCCATCAACGATCAAATTTAATAGATTGGTTAATCCAGTAGAGATAAGAAGAACCTAATGGCAAAATGAACTGCCTGCCCTAAACTGGCTATCACAAACAAGTCATAGAATGCCTTGTCTTATAATCTGATAGCCATTGCCCATTAGCACAGAAGTCTGCTCAGGCCAGTGCAGCAGAACACTGGTGAGCAGGTAATAATGGCTGCCAAATGACCTACTTGATCAAGCCCAATGGTAAAACGAGCTGACTCGGTGAGACTGCATCTCATAAGAAATCAGCTTGCCTGGGTAGACTTATTGGTCACTGATGACAAGCCCACCAATGAATATCCAGCTTATTTACTTGACAGAGAAAGCATATGAAGGCTTTGTACTTCTTGAGTGATGAATTGTCTTTGTATTCTCTATTCCCTGCACTTGTACCTTACTACCATTTTTACTACATGTACATTCTCCATCTTCCCTACCTCCACCCTTTGTATTCTCAGGATAATGAAAGGATAATGAGCCCCAGCATGTTGGATTAAATGATTTGCAACTAGTCTTCTTGTTAAATCATTGAAGTAAATGTCTTTACTAAAGTCGTTGACCTGTATATTTGTTGATTATTAAGGGAAAACATCCTTTTGGGAGCTTTTGAGGTGATTTTTAAAAGAATATCCACTCATAGAATGAACCCTAGAAACTTAAAGTAGCAGCATCCCTTTGGGATTCTTGTTTGTCTATATTAATACAAGTTGCTTGAATGAGCCCCAAGAAGACTGCTACAACAAAAGAGAAGGAAGACAGACAGACAGACAGACAGATACATAGATAGATAGATAGATAGATAGATAGATAGATAGATAGATAGATAGATAGATAGATAGATAGATAGATGAAACATAGATTTCTTTTTAATTGCCAAGTACAAGGATGTCATGGAGGGATGGAATTAGTAATTGAATAGAATTGAAACAGTTCCATGTAGGGGATAGTTTGAATTGCATTTTTAAAGAAAATAGTGACACTCTGATAGAGAAGTTAGGGAGTGCTTTCCAGGCATGAATGGCATTTACTACAAAGGTATGAATATGGGAAATGTATCATACTATCTGAATCATACAGGAAAGGTCAATTTGCCTGGACTGCAATATGTAGGAAAACAAGGAATACTCAGTGTGTTTTGGAAGATAGCTTGAAGTTAGTTTCTAAAAGCCAAACAAAGCAGTTCATATTGGATCTAATGGGCAATAGGTAGCTAATGGAGATTATTGAGGAAGTAAGTGAAACCCCCAGATCTGTACTTAAGGAAAATGACTGACCATAATGTGAAGAAGAAAATGGAGTGGGGAAAGACACGAGGCAGAAAAATTAATTAGTAGGTCATTTAAATAAGCTAGATGAGAGGTCATGACCAATATCTTGCCTTTGAAGAAATGGGAGAAAATGTCAATTTATAGTTTCTGGTCTCATGCCTCCTTCTGGTGGAGACAAAATACCATTGCATCATGTAGCTTCTTCCTTCTAGAAAAGACAATAAATGCCACCCCAAAAATCTTCAGGCTATTCTCCTGCCTTTGTAGAAGGGGAATAATGCCCTTCCTTCAATTCCCAAGAACGATTTCCTCACTTGAACTGCCTAAGAAGATTCCAGACAAAGCCAAACCCCTATGACAATGAAAGCCATTGTGAAATCATTCATCAATGATTAACTCCCTATCTCCCCAACTCTGTCCTTGATATACTCTCTCCATAGCAGCGATTTGGAATTTCCAGTGTCCTCATTCAAATTACATTCTCTGTCTCCCATTACCTAATGCCATGTTCACATTCTCCTCAACTCCAGTACCAGTGTTTCACTCCAAAACTGCACATCCCTTCTACTCATCTCAGGAATGCTTGCTAGAAAGATACCAAAGCTGCTTTCATCTTATTTTTTTTCTTTCTCACTATTTACATCTGGCTTTCATTGAGATCGGGACCTCTCCTGATGACACACACACCTTAATTTCCCTTTCTAGTATTGGATGTACTTGCATTTGTCAAGGGGGAAATGATAGACTTCCCCTTGGACATCCTTCTTCTTCTTCTATGAGCATCATTCAATGATCTCTTCTTCATTGAGGTTCACTTAATTCGTCTCCGCCACCCAACCAAAATTCTGGTAGCTGTTGTCTACTTATCCCCCAGGCATTCTTCATTCTTCAATAAATTCAGCTTCTGGCTCATAATCTTTCTGTTCTCTCCTACTCCTACCCGGTCATATTTAGACCTTCAGGATATGTACTGACATGCCCTAAAGCAACATAACCGCATTGTTCTTCAGTTTAATCATTTTACATGACCTACATCTATATCTATCCTCAGCCATACATAAAAATTCGCCATTTCCGTGTTCATGAACTCTGAAATTTTTTATCTTATCGCAATTTGTTGTCATTTCATATGTTCCTCTAATTTGAAGTCCTAATAATTGCTCTCCACTAACACCCTGACTTCCAGGCCCTCTATCCCAAGTCATCATCCATGTTCAATTCCCATGTTGGGAATCGAAGGAAGGGCATTATTCCCCTTCTACAAAGGCAGGAGAGAGCTACACTCTCCCCCTTTACCCATCTTGATCTCTTTTAAGCCAGTTCATCTCTAAACTGTTCTCTATTGAATCCCTTATTATCTTATCATATTTATGATCTTGTTCTGCCAGGTTTCAGTACTAGATCACTCCTATCATCTGTTACTTTTGATTCTATGTAGCACCGAACGAAGCTGGAGAAAATAACAAAATGATGGTAATTAGGTCCACTAAAATTTCATGTTACCTGACTTCATCTGGGCTTACACCATAACATGGCAATGTTTTTATACTTTTCTAGTCAACAAACTAATCCTTTTATCACAGTATATCTTCCAGTCCTTTTTATTACCATTCAAACCTTTCATGGCTCCATCACCCAACTCTTGCCTCATATTTTACTTTCTAAAAAAAAGAGGTCTTTTTTAAGATCTCACTCTTCTCCATTCCTCCTCATCTCGCATCACCTAAATGCGTCTTGCTACTATGTCCTCCAACTATTTCACATGAAGAAGGATCTTTCTCCTTATCAAGGTAAACCCCTCTCACTAAACAAGTGATCCTAATATATCCTGTCTTCTTGCATTTATTTTCTCTCTTTCCTGGCCTACTGGCTGATTCCTTACTAACTACAAATGTGCCCCTGTCTCCACAATCCATAAAAATAAATAGGGAAATAATTGAAGAAAACCCTTATCTGACCTATCCATGAGCACGAGATATGATCCTATTTCTCTCCTCTCTTTTGTGGCTAAACTTGAGAAGACTGTTTACAATATAAGCCTGCACTCCCTATCCTTTCTCTGTTCTTTTCACTCTCTACAATCTGACTTCTGACAAGCAACTATGCTCTTCAGTTAACAATGATCTCTTAATTTCCCAACCTAATAACTCTTTTTTTTCCTCAGTTCTCATTCTTTTTGACTTCATGCTTTTTACATGGTCAAGACATCTTTTCTCTTTGATATTTTTCTTGCTCTCTGCAACACTGTTTTAACATCTTCTGTCTAAACACTCCTCAATCTCCTTTGCTAAAACTTCATACCTGTGAGGCAACTAGCTAGGGTTCTGTCCTGTATCCTCTTCTATTTGTTCTCTAATTTGTCCTCTAATGTGTCCTCTATATTTTTTTTTTATATTTTACTTGGTGAACTCATGTGCTCACATGGATTCAACTACCATCTTTATGCTGATGAATATCATTTAAAATCATTAATCTAGCCCTAATCCCTCTCTTGACTTCCTGACTCACATCTCCAGCTACATTTTAGACATCTCCAATTAGATGACTAATAGACATCTTTTTAAAAAGAATATTTTGTTCTTTCCAGTTGTATGTAAAAAGTTTAAATAGTCACTTTAAAAAAAATCGAGTTCCAAATTTTCTCCCTTTCTTTCATCTTCTCCCTCCTTAAAGCAGTATGCAATTCGATGTACTTTGTATATGTTTAATCCCATAAAACATTTCAATATTAGTCATTTTGTTACAGAAGAAACAGACAAAATAGAAAAAAAAACACATGAAAAATAGGGAAAGTGAAAACAGTATACTTTGATTTGTTTTCAGACTCCATCATTTCTTTTGCAGGATGTAGTTAACATTTTCCCTCATGAGTCCTTTGGAACAGTCTTGATATATTACATGGCTAAAAAGAGCTAAGTATATCATAGTTGATCATTACATAAAGTTAATGTGTACAATGTTCCCATGGTTCTGCTCACTCTACTTCACATCAGTTCATGTAAGTCTTTTCATGTTCTTCAGAAACCCACCTGCTTGTCATTTCTTATAATCCTTAGTATTCCATTACATTCATATACCACAACCTGTACAACCATTCCCCAACCGGTGAGCACCCCCTCAATGTCCAATTCTTTGCTAATACAAAAAGAGTTGGGAGGCAGAGTCAAGATGGCAGAGTTGAAAGACTCATATACTCTAGCACTTCCCCCACAGCCCGCAAAATGCCTATAAAATGACTCTCAACAAAGTTTAGAGCAGCAGAAGCCACAGAACAATAGAGCAAAAAAGGTTTCCAGCCAAAGGTGACCTGGAAGGCTGAAAGGAAAGGTCTATCTCACCAGACACTGAGCAGAGAGGAGCACAGCCCTGATCATGCAGCACTGAGAGGAACAGGACCTGAACAGACTTCCAGGCAAAGTTCCTAGCAGGGAAAGTCCCAGATAACTCAACCCACAATCTACAAAGAAAGCTCTAAAGGTCAGTGAGGGAGAGCTTTCCCAGCTAGGCAACAGGAAATAGGGTTTCTCCAGCAACAGCCCCAGGCAACAGCAGAGGCAGCTGCAGCAGAGCTACTGAGGCCCAGGAAGCAACCTGAATCCATTGTTCAGACAGCTCAGTTTAAAGCTTCTGGCAGTAGGGAACAGCTGATCTAAACCCCAGTCATGAGTGATGGCCCTGCCCTCACATAAAGCCCAGGGGAAGCAAGCAGCTGAGTCTACTCTTTTGACAAAGGATTCAGAAGTCAAGTAACTGGCTTGGAAAATTCCCAAAAAAGGAGAAAAAATAAGATCATAGAAGGTTACTTTCTTGGTGAACAGGTATCTCCTCCTAACCTTTCAGATGAGGAAGAACAAGGCTTGCCATCACAGGAAGTTAAAATCCCTACCCCCAGGGCCTCCAAAGTGAATTTAAACTGGACTCAGGCAATAAAAGAGCTTGAAAAGCGAGTTAGCAGCTTGCTAAAGGAGAATCAAAAAAATACTGAAGAAAATAATACCTTTAAAAAGAGGCTAGCTCAATTGAAAAAAGAGGTTCAAAAAGCCAATGAGTAGAAGGAGGCATTAAAAAGCAGAATTAGCAAAATGGAGGAGAAGGGTCAAAAGCTCACTGAACAAAATAGTTCTATGAAAAAGAGAATTGAGTTCAGGGAAATGAATGACTATGAGATAAACCAATTAGTTAGAAAACAAAACCAAAAGTTTGAAAAAATAGAAGACAATGTGAAACATCTCTTTGGAAAAAACAACTGATCTGGAAAATAGATTCAGGAGAGACAATTTTAAAATTATGGGACTACCTGAAAGCCATGATCAAAATAAGAGCCTAGACATTATCTTCCATGCAATTATCGAGGAAAACTGTCCTGATATTCTAGAACCACGGGGCAAAATCAATATTGGAAGAATCCACTGATCACCTCCTGAAAGAGATCCAAAAAGAGAAACTCTTAAGAATATTGTGGCCAAATTTCAGAGTTCCAAGGTTAAGGAGAAAATACTGCAAGCAACCAGAAAGAAACAATTCGAGTACTGTGGAAATACAATCAGGATAACACAAGATCTGGCAGCTTCTACACTAAGGGATATAAGGGTTTGGAATAGGATATTCCACAAGTCGAAGGAACTGGGACTAAAACCAAGAATCATCTACCCAACAAAACTGAGTGTAATACTTCAAGGGAATAAATGGTCATTCAATGATACAGCGGATTTTCAAGTATTCATCTTGAAAAGACCAGAGCTCTATAGAAAATGTGACTTTCAAACACAAGAATCAAGAGAATCTTGAAAAGGTAAATAGATAAGAGAAATCATAAAAGACTTTCTAAAGCTGAACTGTTTATATTCCTACATAGAAAGAAAATATTTGTAAGTCTTGAGACCTTTCTCTGTATTTGGGTAGGTGGAGAGATTGTACCTGCACACACACACACACACACACACACACACACACACACATACACACACACACAGAGAGACACAGAGTACAGGCTGTGTTGAATCAGAAGAGATGATATCCACAAAAAAAATATAAAAAAAATTAAGGCGTGAGGGAGGAAAATACTGGGAGGAGAAAGGGAGAAGTGGAATGGGGCATGATATAACTCATAAAATAAATAAAGGAAAATCTTGTTCATTGGAGGAGAAAAGGGAGAAGGGGAGAGGGGAAAAGTGAAGCTCCTCTGTCCACATATGGCATAAGAAGGGAATAACATGCTCACTAAATTTGGTATGAAAATGTATCTTACATTACAGGAAAGAAGGGGAGGAGGCGACAAGTGGCGTGAGGGGAATGATAGAAAGCAGGGCAAATGGGAGAAGGGAGTAAGTAGAAATAAACACTTTTGGGAAGGGACAAAGTCAAATGAGGGAATAAAATAAAGGGGATTAGAGTGGGACAGAAGGCAATAGAGTTAGTATTACACAACATGATTGTTATGGAAGTCTTTTGCAAAACGACACATATATAGCCTGTATTGAGTTGCTTGCCTTCTCAGTGGGGATGAGGAGGGAGAGAGGGAGGGAAGGAAGGTAGAATTCAAAGTATTAGAAACAAATGTTGAGAAAGTATTATTGCATATAGCCAGGAAATAAGAAACACAGAGAATGGGGTGTAGAAATTTATTTTGCGGTACAAGAAAAGAGAGAAGATGGGGATAAAGGAAGGGTGGGATGTGATAGAGGGGAGGACTCATTGAGGGAAGGGGTAATCAGAATGCAAGGTATTGGGGGCGGAGGAAGAGGAGAGATGGGGAGAAAAAATGGACAAGTTACAAAGGGATGTAAAAGCACTTAGTATGAAAACAATTGACTGAATTAATTACTGAGACTAAATCAGAGACATCTTTAGTTTGGGGAAATGAATTTTAGTCTAAGACTCCCAGAGACAGGTAACTTCAGGTAAAATTTGGCATTGATGGAAAAGTTAAGGTTTTAATGGTAAATTTGATTTTATGATTGTTATTTAAGCAGGAACTAGAACAGGTATAGAAAGACATGTAAGCCACTTAAGACCTACCTCAAAAGATGTTCCTTAGCCAATGTGAAATTATGGTCATATCTGAAACCTGGTTATTGGAACTTGATATTTTAAGATACTATAGTACTATTAATTAAGTGGCTGAGTCTAAGTCCAGGTATGGATAGCAACAAAGGCGGTCTGATCCTCCAATCCATGATGCCAGTAAGCCTGTGAGATGCTGGTGTGAACTGCAAAAGGTGATCTCATGGGAAGGGTGGGAGAGTGGCTGTTCAGCCTAAGCTGAGGTAGGATTCTCCTGACTCAATTTCCACACTGACACCTGGCAGACTTTAAGCCTCACTGAATGCGAGTTGAGAATCTACTCCTGCCTGTAATTGACATGAAGTTGGGGAGATAGTGTTTCCCTGCAATGTCCCTACTCTTAGTAGCAATTTCCTAAAGTCAAAAGGTTTATAAGCTTAATACCAGGTCTATTAAATTATAGATTGTTGGTAGGGGAATATCCGAGATCAAGTCTAAAATTAAGCTATTAGACTTAGAACTTTAGACCAACAACAACAAGTTAAGGTCCTTTAATTCTTAGTGATAGTGTGGTGACAATTAGGTCAAGGGCTTATGAAGTTAGCATACATAGTTATTATTTGTGTCTCAGCTGGTTAATGTTAAAAAAAAATCCATTTGTGATCTATATTGTAAATGCGTTAAAAGAAATATCACCTGACCCAAAGTTGGAAAAAAAAATATAAAGACAAGAACAAAAAAAGAGTTGCTATAAATCCTTTTGTACCTATAATTACCTCTTTTATGATCTCTTTGGGATATAGACCTAGTAGTAGCATTGATGTACCAAAGGGAATGTAGAATTTTATTGCTCTTTGAGCGTAATTCCAAATTGCTCTCCAGAATGATTAGATCACTTCACAATTCCACAAACAGTGCAATAGTGTCTCAATTTTCCTACACATTTTCAATTATCTAAGACCTTGTTTTTTTTTTGCCATATTAGTCATTCTGATAGGTTTGAGGTAGTATGTCAGAGTTCTTTTATTATATTTCACCTGAAGCATAATGAGTAATTTTCTGCTTATTCTTCCATCTTGGCTCCCAGAAATTCTCATAGATATCTTAAACTTGATGTGTCTACTACTGAATTAATTGTCTTCCCCCTTCCCAAAAAAACTATCCCTTCTTGCAAAATTTCCTCTTATCGTTAAAGGCACCACCACTCTCCCAGTCACAGGCATTCAACTTAGATGTTATTCTTGTCTCAAACTCTCTCAATCACTGCATGCCATCTGTTGCCAAGTCATGTTGATTTTACTTTTGTAACATCTGTCAAATATGTCCCATTCTCTCCTCTGACACACCATTCAGATGCAGGTTCTTACTACTTAACAACTCAAGTATTGCAATAGCCTACTGGTTGACTTTCTTGCCTCCTCTTCTCCTCCTCTAGTTCATTCTCCATTCAGTTATTTAATTAAACTCCTGAAAGTGTAGACCTGATAATGTCACACACACTCTTCCCATTCAATAAAATGTAGTGGCTCCATTAGGTCCCGAAAATCAAATATAAAGTCCTGTTATTCAATTCCATTTTTATTCTGATCCCCCTTTATTTTTTCAGTCTTCTTAAACCATACTCTTCCCACCTGAACATATTAAGTAATCCACTGAAGTTTTTGATTGCTTAAGTGAAATAAGTGATTTCCTTGTTGTTCCTTGTATTAGATACTTCATCTCCTGATTCCAGGCCTTTTCAATGGATGTCCCTCATGCCTAGAATGATCTTTCTCATTTCTACTTCCTGGCTTCCCTGACTTCCTTCAACACTCAACTAAAATCCTACCTTCTATAAGAAGCTTTTTTCAATACCCTCTAATGCTGTTGCCTTCTCTCTATTGTTAATTTCCAGTTTTACACACACACACACACAAAGATGAGAGAGAGAGAGAGAGAGAGAGAGAGAGAGAGAGAGAGAGAGAGAGAGAGAGAGAGAGAGAGAGAGAGAGAGTTCATTAGTCATTAATCAACATGTCTTATAAATAGGCACTAATCTGGGCCCAGAACTGAGTAGGGAAAAACTGAATTAAGTAAATTGGCAAAGCAACATATGTTTTTGGAAAAGCGACTTTAGGATCTTTAGATCCCACATTTTAAATGCCATCATTTTTCAAGATTTGCTCTATAATTTCAAATCATGAAATACAACAATGGAAAATAAATTTAAATATAGTGAATTAGAACAGCAATGGAAAGGAACATTGGGGGTTTAAATGGGATGAGATTTTATTAAGGGTGAATTTTGTGAAACAAGTAGCATAAACAATATCAATGGGATGACTCCACAGAGGTCAGGCAATCATATCACTACATTTGGTACATCCAAAAATATTCCTCTTATTTAGTGTCTTTAGCTTATTACTTTTCTATCAGAAAGTGGAAAGCATACTATATCATCATTCCTCTAGAGAAGTTATTGATCAGGATTCTCATGTCTTCCTAAATTCTTCTAATGTCATTCTTTTTGATATTTCTTATAGATAATTACTATTTCATCACTTTTATTTGCAATAATATATTCAGTTCTTCCCTATCTATGGAAACCCTCTTGCTTTCTAGTTGTTTGCTGTAACAAAAATAGTTTATTATAACAGTTTTTGTACATATAAATTTTTCCTCTCTTCCTTTTATCTCTGTGGAGAATAGGTCCAGCAGTGGTATCCTTGGATCAAAAGATATACTCACTTTAAAACCTTTTGGTACAATATTTTGAATTGCTTTCCAGAAGGGCCACATCAATTCACATCTCTGTCAAAAATGTATTGATGCTCCTGACTTTCTTCAGCCCCTCTAATAATATCGATTTTAACTTTTGTCTTCTTTGCCAAAACTGTAAGTGTCGGGTAGAACTTCAGACGTTTAAAAGAACATATTTGTACAATTGTTAGTGATTGGGAGCATTTTATAAGATTGCTCATTGCTTGAATTTTCTTCTTTGAGAACTTCCTTTTCATATTCTTTGACTTTCTATTTGGGAATGAATATCATTCTTAAATACATGAAAAATCCTTCACACAACTTTGATATTAAAACAGTTTTATTAAACTATTTTTTTTGCAAATAAGTTATCAATTGTCTCCTTTCTCATTTCAGCTGCACTGATTTTATTTGTGCAGAAATTTTTCTAACTTGTGCAATTGAACTTCTCCTCCTAATGTCATCTTGAGCCTTTTTAAAGCCTTAGTGTAATTTGCATATGCCGAACTTAAATCCAGAGGATTATGTGGTTTGGAAAGGCAAAAATGAAAAGCAGTGTAAGTGTATTTCTTTCATCTCAAAAGTACTCAACAATAAGTGCTTTGAATTCTAAAACTTGGGAAAACAGAATGAACTAAGAAGCAAAGAGGCATAGTGAATAGTGTCAAGAAAATCTGAGCTTAAGTTCTACCTTGATCATTTACTGCATGTGTGGTACTCATCAAGTTACTTAGCCTTCTCTTGGCCTCAGTTTCTTCATTTATAAAATGGATTTATTAATAACACCTATGTCACAAGGTTGTTATAAGGATAAAAAACAGAATTTTAAACTTGCAAGCTTAAAGATCTGTATAGAGACTAGCTATCAGCTCAGCTATGAGTAAAAACTATGAACTTTTCTTTTAAAAGAGTGAGTCTACAAGTCTTTGTCAGCTGATGAAATTACTTAGGACTTGTGTGTGTGTGTGTATGTGTGTGTGTGTGTGTGTGTGTGTGTGTGTGAGAGAGAGAGAGAGAGAGAGAGAGAGACAGAGACAGAGACAGAGACAGAGACAGAGACAGAGAGACAGAGAGACAGAGACAGACAGAGAGAGACAGAGACAGAGACAGAGACAGACAGAGAGACAGACAGAGACAGAGAGACAGAAAGACTTGTCAAAATCAGAATGAGTCAACAACAGAACGAAACGTCTTTTGAAACTCTCCAAACCATGCTGGTCTAGTCACATTTTAAAAATCAGGTCTTTTTCAGATGAGGGCTCTGAAAATCGTGTCTCAGCTTTCTGATTTCCTTCTAATCTTGGTTGCATTGGCTTTGTTTAAGGAAAAGCTTTTTCATTTAATATAATCAAAAGTATTGATTTCACATTTTGTAATGTTTTCTAACTGTTGTTTAGTCAAAAACTCTTCCTTTCTCCATACATATCTCACATGTAAACTCTCATTTGCTCTCTTAATTTGTTTATGGTATAACCATCTTGGTGCAAAATGAAAGATGTTGTTAGCTTTCTTGTTTCTTGTTTATTTATTTGTTTGTTTGCTTGTTTGTTTATTTTTATGATTATTTATTTTCAATATTCTACAATCATTTTCATGTATCTTAGATTTTTCCTGTTCCTCCACAGTTTTCCCCCTTCCCTCCCTACTCCCTCTTGAGATGGAAAGCAATCCTATATAAGTTCTACACTTACATTTCAATTAGGTGCAATTTCACCTTAGCCATGTTTAATAGAAGAATTAAAATGAATGGGAGAAACCAAAAAACAAAACAAAACATTACAGAGAAGAAAATGATCTGCTTCATTCTGCGATCCAATTCCACAGTTATTTCTCTGGATGTGGAAGGCATTTTGCCTCAAAAGTTCATTGGGAATTTTTTAGGTCCTCACATTGCCATGAAGGACTACGTCTACCAGAAAAATTCCTCACATACTGTGCTTGTTGTTGTGTACAAAGTTTTCCTGGTTCTGCTCCTTCACTCACCATCAGTTCATAAAAGTCTTTCCAGGCCTCTTTGAAGTCTTCCTCTTAATCATATCTTATAGCACAATAGTATCCCATTATATTCAGATACCACAACTTGTTCATCTATTCCGCAGTTGATGGGCATCCCATTGATTTCCACTTTTTGGCCACCACAATGAGAGCTGCTACAAATTTTTTTGTACATGTGGGGCCCTTTCCCATTTTTATGATCTCTTTGGAATACAGTCCTAGAAGTGATATTGCTGAGTCAAAATGTATGCACATTTTTATAGGCCTTGGGGCACAGTTCCAAATTGCTCCCAGAATGGTGGGATCAACTCACAGCTCCAACAACAATGAAATAACATCCCAAATCTCCTACATCTTCTCCAACATATATTATCTTTCTCTTTTTTCATGCTAGCCAATTTGATACGTATGATATTGTGCCTTAAAGTTGTTTTAATTTACATCTCTCTAATCAATAGGGAATTAGAGCATTTTTTTCATATGACTATAGATAGCTTTAATTTCTTCCTCAAAAAACTGCCTGGTCATATCCTTTGACCATTTATCCATGGGAGAATAAATTGTATTCTTACACTTTTGACTCAGTTCTTATATATTTTAGAAATGAAACCTTTATCACTGATACGAGTTGCAAAACTTCATTTTCAGTTTTCTGCTTCCCTCTAATCTTGATTTCATTGTGCTAGTTTGTGCAAAACTTTTAAATTTAATGGAATCAAAATTACCAGTTTTGCACTTCATAATGTTTTCTATCTCTTCTTTAGTCAAAAATTTCTCCATTCTCCATAAATCTGACAAATACACTATTTCTTGCTTCCCTAATTTGTTTATTGTACCAGTCTTTGTACCTATATCATGTGTCCGTTTTGACTTTATTCTTGTGTACAGTGTCAGGCATTGGTCTATTCCTAGTTTTCTTCACACTGTTATCCAGTTTTCCCAACAATTTTTGTCAAACAGTGAGGTCTTATTCTGGATTCCTTAGTTTTATCAAACAGTAGATTACTATAGTCATTGACTACTGTGTCTTGAGTACCTAACCTATTCCACTGGTCTACCCCTCGGTTTCTTATCCAGTACCAAGTGGTCTTGATGATTGCAACTTTATAATACAATTTGAAATTTGGTAGGGCTAGGCCACATTCCCAAGCATTTCTTTACATTAGTTTCCTTGATATTCTGGAACATTTGTTCTTCCAAATGAATTTTGATGTTATCTTTTTCTAGTTCTAGGAAATAATTATCTGGTAGTTTTATTGGTATGACACTGAATAGCTACATTAATTTAGGTAGAGTTGTCGTTTTTATTATATTGACCCAGTCTACCCACGAGCAACTAATATTTTTACATTTATACAGATCTGACTTTATTTGTGGGAAAAGTGTTTTGTAATTGTGTTTATATAATCCCTGGATTTGTTTTGGCAGGTAGAATCTCAGATATTTGGTAGTGTCTATAGTAACTTTAGATGTGATTTGTCTTTCTATCTCTTGCTGTTGGGCTTTGTAAGTAATATATAGACACACACATGATTTATCTGAGTTTATTTTGGAACATGCAAATTTGCCAAAGTTCTTTATTATCTCAAGTAGTTTTTTTACTTGATTTTCTGAGATTCTTTAAGTATAACATGGTATCATCTGCAACAAGTGATATCTTAGTTTCTTCTTTCCTTTTTCTAATTCCTGCAATACCTTTTTCTTCTCTTATTGCTACAGCTAGTATTTTTAGTACCATATTAAATAATAGTGGTGATAATGGACATTCTTGTTTCACTCTTGATCATACTGGAAATTCATCTAGCTTATCGCATTGCATACAATGCTTGCTGAAGGTCGTAGGTAGATACTGGTTAGTATTTTATGGAAAGTTCCATTTATTCCTATGCTCTCCAATGTTTTTAATAGGAATGGATGCTGTACTTATTCAAAATCTTTTTCTGCATCTATTGAAATAATCATTTGACTTCTGTTAGTTTTACTGTTGATATGACCAATAATGCTACTAGTTTTCCTAATATTGAACCAGCCCTGCATTCCTGGTGCAAATGCTACCTGATCCAAATGTATTATTCTCATGATAAACCATTGTATTCTTCTTGCTAAAGTCTTATTTAAAATTTTTTGCATCTATATTCATTAGAGAAGTTGGTCTATAATTTTCTTTCTCTGTTTTGGCTCTTCCTGGTTTAGTTATCAAAACCATGTAAGAAGAATTTGGGTGACCCCTTCCCCAATTTTCCCAAATACTCTGGGTAGTATTGAAATGAACTGTTCTTTAAATGTTTGCTAGAATTCACTTGCAAATTCATTTGGCCCTATAAATATTTTCCTAGGGAGTTCTCTGATAGCTTGTTCAATTACTTTTTTTTCAAAATGGGTCATTTAAGTGTTCAACTTCTTCTGTTAATCTGTGCAATGTGTATTTTTTTAAATGATCAGTCCTCTAATTTACATTGTGGAATTTATGGGAATACAGTTGGCCAAAGTATTTTTTAATTGTTGTTTTAATTTCCTCCTCATTGGAGGTTCATTTACCCCTTTTATTTTTGATATTGGTAATTTGGTTTTCTTTTTTTTTAAATCAAATTGAAGAAAGGTTTATCAATTTTGCTACTTTTTGTCATAAAAGCAACTCTTAGTTTTATTTATTAGTTCAATTGTTTTCTTCATTTCAATTTTATTAATCTCTCCTTTGGTTTTCAGTATTTCTAATTTGATATTTACTTGGCAATTTTCAATTTGTACTTTTTCTAGCTTTTTCAGGTATATGCCCACTTCATTGATCTCCCCTTTCTCTGTTTTATTCAGGTAGGCATTAAAAAATATAAAACTTCCCATAAGAATTGTTTTTCCAACATCCCATAAAATGAGATAGGTTATGTCATTATTGTCATTCTGTTCAATGAAGTTGTTCGTTGTTTCTGTGATTTGTTGTTTAACCCACTCTTTCTTCAGGATTTGATTATTCAGTTGCCAATTAATTTTTCATCTATAGTTCCATGGCCTTTCATTATACATCACTTACATTGCATTATGATGTGAGAAGGATGCATTTACTATCTCTACCTTTCTGCACTGAATTCTGAGGTTTGTATGGCCCAGTACATGGTCCTTTTTTGTATGTGGGCCATGAACCGCTGAGAAAAAAGGATAAACTCCTGTCTATGCGCTCAATTTTCTCCAGATATCTATCATATCTACCTTATCCAGAGTTTTATTTGCCTTCTTAACTACTGTCATGTTTATTTTGAGGTTAGATTTACCAGATTCAGAGATGGAGAGGTTGAGATCCCCCAGTAGTATAATTTTACTGTTTATTTCTTCCTGTAACTCCTTTAACTTCTCAAGAATTTTGGTGCTATGCCCCATGGAGCATACAGTAATGATATTGCTTCATTTTTTATGGTACCTTTCAGCAGAATTTAGTTTCCTTCCTTATCTCTTTGGATTTGATATATTTCTACTTTTGATTTGTCTGAGATTTATTGCTACCCCCTGCTATTTTTATATCAGATAAAGCACAATATATTCTGCTCATCCTTTTATCTTTACTCAGTGTGTATCGCTTTGTTTCAAATGTGTTTCTTGTAAACAACATTTTGTTGGATTATGGTTTCTGGTCTATTCTGCTATCCATCTCAATTTTATTGGAGAGTTCATACCATTCACATTCACAGTTATGATTATTATCTGTGTTTTTCCCTCCATCCTCTTTCCCTCCATTTATGCTTTTAGTTCTCCCTTCTCACTTCCCCTTCATAATACAGTTTTCATTTTTGTCCACTACCTCCCTTAGTCTTCCTTTCCTCCATTCAGCCCCCCTCCCATTTACTCCCCTTTTTCCTTACTACTTCTTCCCTCCATTTTCTCCTCACCTCCCTTTTCTTTCCTCCTTCTCCTCCTGCAGCCTATAGAATACGATAGGTTTCTATACTTAACTGACTTTGTTGTTTCCTCCTTGAACCAAGTCAGATAAGAGTAAATCTCAAACAATGCTCATGCCCCTCCCCTCTTTCCCTACTGTAATACAGTTTTGTGCCTCTTCCTCTGATATAATTTACCTTTTTCTGCCTCCTCCTTTTCTTATCTCCCACTACAATCCCTCTGCACCCTTCAATCACATTTTTATCATCACATCATTTACTTTTTACCTACTCCCTCTATCTATGTATATTACCTTTACATATCATAATAAATATTCAATTTTCAACATTAACAAGTATCATCTTCCCTTACAGAGATGTAATCAGTTTGGACATATTGCATAACAAGTTCGTTTTTCTGCTATCTACCTTTTATGCATCTCTTATGACTTGTGTTTGATACTCAAATTTCCTACTGACCTCTGGCCTTTCTTTCAGGAAGGTATGGAAAACCCATATTTCATTGAATGTCCATTCCTTGCCTGAAATATTGTGCTCAACTTTGCTGGGTAATTGATCCTTGGTTGTAGTCCTAGCTCCTTTGCCTTTCAGAATATCATATTCCAATCCCTTCTATTTTTTAATGTAGAAGCTGCAAGGTCTTGTGTGATCTTCACTGTAGTTCCTCAAGATTTGAATACTTTCTTTCTGGCTGCGTGCAGTTTCTTCTCCTTCATTCGACAGTTCAGGAATTTAACAATGATATTCCTTGGTGTTTTTAGGATGGTACCCTTTCAGGAGGTGAATTGTGGATTCTTTCAGAGACGATTTTGCCCTCTAGATCTAGGACTTCTGGAGAGGTTTCCTTGATGATTCTTTGGAAAAAATTTCCCAGGCTCTTTTTCCATCATGGCTTTCTGGTACATCAATAATTCTTAGATTTTCTCTCCTGGGTCTATTTTTCAGGTCCGTTGTTTTTCCAGTTAGATATTTTGCACTTTCTTCTACCTTTTCATTCTTTAGATTCTGTTTGACTGATTCTTGATGTTTCTTAGAGCCATTAGTTTATACTTTCCTGATTCTAATTTTTATTAAATTGTTTTCTTCAGTTAGGTTTTACATCATCTTTTCCATCTGTCCAATTCTTCTTTTTAAGCTGTTATTTTCTCCACTTGGGTTTTGTACTTCCTTTTCCATTTGTTCAATTGTCCTTTTAAATTCTTCTTGATTTCTTTTTAGAAAATTTTAAAATCAATGGCCAGTTTTTCTTCTATTTCTCTAATTTGACTTCTAAGATCTTTCTTGAGCTCTTCCAAGAATACTCTTTTGTCTTGAGATCCATTCATATTCCCTTCTGAAATTTCAGATGGGAGGACAGTCTCAATGCTGACCTTGTTGGTATTTGTGTTTTGGTCCTTGTTCCACAGCAAAAGTGCTATGGTCTTTTCTTTTCTACTTTTCTTCTTACTCATGATGACCACCATTTTCCTGGCTTTGAAAGTAGATCTCTGTGTCTGTGGCACTGACAGCTCTGTCCCACAGTTGTTGTGCCTAGAACTTAAGGCTTTGTGTTTTGTGGCCTCTGGCTCTTTCAGCTAGAAGGGAAAATGCTGCAACTTACCTGGTGCTGAGTTGTCTGATGTTTGAAAGCAGAGGCCAGATGCAGTCTTTCTGGGTTTCCCTGGAGTTATTCTGGAACTAGCTGTGTTAAGTGGGGGGAGAGGTGGCCTGCCCACAAGGAGCCTCCTCTGCTGAGTTAAAGCATAGTCAACTTAGGGGTTGGTAAACCCAACTGTGCTAGTGTCTTCCTGATTCCCTTGGGGTGCTGAGGCTCTCCTGGGGTCCTGTTGGTGGTGGTTGTGGGCTCCACCCTACTGGGGCTCAGGATCTCCTCCTGGTTTGTTGAAGTGAGACTGTCTGTGACAGCTCCAATCCTCTCTCCTTTAGCCAGAGCAAGAAGGTCCCCACCGTTGAGATTTCCTCGTCCCATGAGCTAAGAGTATATTTGCCCCTTTGACTGATCCCACTCTTCCAGGATTTTTCCTGGGGAAATGTTTTATGAGTTTTTCAAGGCCAACAAGGGGAGTGGTATAGCATTTACTAATCTCTATGCCATCTTGGCTCCAGGAAGCTCAAGAAAGTGACTTACAGACATTTAATCTGTGGGCTGATAGGATCAGGAGGTACTGTTGCAGTTACCTGGGGCTCCGGGCTCTCTCTCTCTCTCTCTCTCTCTCTCTCTCTCTCTCTCTCTCTCTCTCTCTCTGTTCCCTGAACTCTCATCCTGGGTTGATAAGCCAAAATTCTTCAGTGTGGCCCCTGCCTCTGATCGCCCAGGGCTTCCTGCTTGGCCCTGCCATGACCGGGACCATGTTGGTACAGCCTCTGCACTGTGAGGTTCTCCAGTCCTGTGTAACGTATCCTTCTCATCAACCTTCCAGTCTGTCCTCGGCTGGAATCTGCCACAGAGTGTCTCATTACATTCTGCCACTACAAAATCCATTCATATTCTCTTTTTTGAGGCATCTGTAGGGGTTTGTCTTAGAGCTTAGGTGAGTAGTTGCTCTAATTCTGCTATTTTGGCTCTGCCCCCACCAATATTCTCAGCAGTTTTCATCAAATAGTGAGTTCTTATCCAAGAAGTCAGAGTCTTTGGGTTTATCAGAAAGTAGATTACAATAGTCATTGACTGTTGTGTCTTCTGTAACTAACCTATTCCATTGATGGTGGCAATATATGTTAAAAGTAGCTACTAGGCACAGTAGATAGTGTTCATCAAGGGACTGGGAAGATCTGACTGAGGAAATCACTTCACTTTAATGTGTAATTTTCTCATCTATAAAATGGGGATTATCTGCTTTGTGGTATGAGTGTGGGTAAGCTCCTAGGATTCTTGTGATAATAAAATGAGGTGATATTTGCAAAGCATTTTGAAAACCTTAACTGTTATATAAATATCAAACCAGCTAATTCGTTCCTGGTAAGGTGAGGTTTACATGAAGAATATGTTGATATACTTCTAAGCAATCTCAACTTCTTTTGCCATTTTATTTCAATCACAGAGTGACATTATAAGTCTAGAATTCTGTTTCTGGCACTGGGCAAAAGTGGGACTGTACATGCACTCTCATAAATGTCTTTGTTGTATAAAATAATTTGTTCTATGGTGTATACTTTGCTAACTTGGTGGTTGTATTTGAACAGACCTATACAAGATTTGGAAATGAGCCAAATTTATATGGTCCCAGAAAGTACATTTTTAGGGTGGGAGGATAAGATATATATAATATATATATATAATATACACACACACACACACACACACACACACACATACATGGACAAATTCTTCTTTGTATTTCCAATTTTATTTCCAGTTTTATAATAAAGTTTTGCTTGAAAGAATTTTTTTGTGTCACTCTTTTTTTGATTCTGAACTGAAGACCACATTGTTCTAAGGTATATTTTACTGTACATATAGTCCTCATATGAAGGCCTGAAGGTGAAGCTGCTAAATTACTGCCTGAGCAACAAGGTCTGGGTATTTTCAGTAAGATTGCCTAAACTGAAGAGAAATTATAGATATATATGTATATATGTGTGTGTGTGTATATATATATATATATATATATATATATATATATATATATATATATATATATATATGTGTGTGTGTGTGTGTGTGTGTGTGTGTATATATATGCATACACACACACACACACACAAGATTTTGTCAATTTTATGAAACAATCTGAAGAATTTAATATAATTGCACATAATGTGAAGACTTTGATTTCCATCCATGATAATGGAGGAAATTTCCATATCAGTGAAGTAGCACATACTTTGAAATACTACAGTATAAAATAAAAATAGAAATCTTGTATTTTCCAAATGCTAAAGACTTAAAATTTGGGAACAAAACTAATTTATTTTGGTAAAAAATATATTGGGAAAACTGGTAAGCAGTATGTCAGAAATTGGGCACAGACCAATATTACCAGGATAAGGTCAAATCAGATACATGACCTAGATATAAAGAGAGACAATACAAAAAAAAAAAATTAAGAACATGGAACATAGTAATTATCAGACTTATTAGGTGAACAATTTATGAGGAAACAAGAGATAGAGAACAGTGTGAAGTATGAAATATATAATTTTGATTGCATTAAATTTAATGGTTTTGTACAGATAAAATGTAGTCAAGATCACAAGGAAAGCAGAAAATTTTGGAGGAGTGAGTATAGTCAGTTTCTCAGATGTCTGGGCACTGAACAGAGCACAACCCAGCCTTCACCATAGCATGGCAGGGACAAGACTGGAACAGGCTCCAGGGGGCTGAATCCCCTGAAGCAGCTGTGGTTCCCAGATTACTCAACCCACAAATACCAAAGACAGCTTCAAAGGTCAGTGAGAAATCTCTACCACCTGCGTGAGCAAAGAACAGGGTCTGGCCCTGCCTGCAGCAGCAATTGCAGCAGCAGCATCCATTTTGGAGCCCTCGGACTAAAACCCCTGGGGAAAATGAGTAACTGTTCGGGATCTCAGCCCTGTGGTTCTCCTAGGTTGAGGAAGAGTGCTGGCATGGTGGAACTGGAGGCCTTTCTAGAAGGGGAACTGTACTCATACATCCTGGGCATAACAGAGTGCTTATGGCAGCTTATAGACAAGAGTACAGGCTAGGAGAGGAGTAAAATCCTCTCCTTTTATTGTGCCACCTTGGAGGAACTGAGAATTTACAATTCTCCCCAGAGTATACCCTCCTCTTGACAAACGACTAAAAAGTCAAGTAATTAGCTGGAAAAATGCACAAAAAAGGGGAAAATAAGATTATAGAACCCTACTTTCTTGGTGAACAGATATTTTCTTCCATCCTTTCAGATGAGGAAGAACAATGCATCAGAGTTAGACCTAAAAGTCAAAGTTTCTGCATCCAAAACCACCAAAACAAATATGTAATGGTCTCAGGACATGGAAGGACTCAAAAAGGATTTTGAAAATCAAGTAAGACAGGTGGAGGAAAAATTGGGAAGAGAAATGAGAGAGATGCAAGAAAATCATGAAAACCTAGTCCACAGCTTGCTAAAGGAGACCCCAAAAAATGAAGAAAATAACACTTTTAAAAATAGGCTAACTCAATTGGCAAAAGAGGTTCAAAAATCCAATGATGAGAAGAATGCTTTAAAAACCCGAATTATCCAAATGGAAAAGGAGGTTCAAAAGCTCACTGAAGAAGACACTTCTTTTAAAATCAGAATGGAAGAGATGGAAGCTAATGAGTGATGTGGAAAATATATTCAGAAGACATAATTTAAATATTATTGATTGACCTGGCAGCCATGATCAAAAAAAGAATGTAGACATCATCTTCCAAGAAATTATCAAAGAAAACTGCCCAGATATTCTAGATCCAGATGGTAAAATAGAAATGACAAAAATCACCAATCACCTCCTGAAAGAGATCTTCAAAAGGGAAACTCCTAGGAATGTTGTAGGCAAATTCCAGAGTTCCCTTGTCAAGGAGAAAAGATTACAAGCAATCAAAAACAAAAAACAAAACAAGTGAAATACTGTGGAAACACAGTCAGTATAACATAAGATTTAGCACTTCTACACTAAGGGGTCAAAGGACTTGGAATATGATATTCCAGATCTCAAAGGAGATAGGATTTAAACCAAGCATCACTTACCCAGCCAAACTGAGTATAATACTTCAGGGGAAAAATAGAATTTCAATGAAATAGAGGACTTCTAAGCATTCTTGTTGAAAAGACCAGAGCTGAATAGAAAATTTGACTTTCAAATAGAAGAATAAAGAGAAACATGAAAAGGTAAATAGAAAGAAGTATTAAGGAACTCATCAAATTTGAACCATTTACATTCCTGCATGGAAATATGTTATTTGTAAGTTATGAGCCCTTTTACTGTATTAGGGTAGTTAGAGGCCATATATACACATATATACATACGCAGGTGTGTATGGCTATGTATGTGTATATAATATATGTATATATGTATAGGTATGTATATGTACATGTGCACGTGTGTGTGTGTACACATGTACATAGACAGAGGGCAAAAGGTGAGCTGAATATGAAGGGAGAATACTCAAAAAAATAAAATTAACTGCTGAGTAGAATTTAGTAGGAGTAAGAAGAAGGGAGGGGTAGAATGTAGGAAACCATCTCACTTAAAAGAGGGAAGAAATGGAGGAGAAGAAAGGGTAGATGAAATGCAATAAGAGATCCTTACTCTTATAGAATTTGGCCTAAGGAGGGAATAGCACACACTCAATTGGTTATGTGAATGCATTTTACCCTGCAGGGAGGCAAGGGTGAAGGAGATAGGAGAGGGAAGATAATAGAAGGACAGCAAATTAGGGAAAGCGATAACCAGAAGCAAACACTGTTGTGGGAGGACAGGTCAAGGGAGAAAATGCAATACTGAGAAGGATAGGACAGAGGGAAATATGGTTAGTCTTTTACAACACAACTGTTAAGAAAATGCTTTGCATTGTTACACATGTATGACCGATACTGAACCTTGTGTTTTCTCAATGAAGATGTGTAGCGCGGGAGGAAAGGAGAGAATATAGAACTCAAAGCCTTCATTATTAATGTTAAAAATTGTTTCAGCATGTAACCAGTAATTAAGATATGCAGGCAACAGAGTATAGAAATCTATTTTGCCCTACAGAAAAACAGAGGGGAAAGGGGATGGAAGAACAGTGGGTAATAGAATGGAGGACAGACTGGAAGAAGGGATGGGTGTCATGTATACTGTCCTGGGGTGGCGGGGGGGAGAGATGGGGAAAAAAATCTTGAAGTCTAATTCTTGTGGAAGTGAATGCTGACAACTTAAAAACAAATAAATTATATGTTTTTCAAAAAAGAATATTTTAGGGCAACCATGGCATTGTAACTATTATAAATACTGTAATTGACTATAAAGGAAGTACGAAGGAAGATGCTCTCTGTATCCAGAGGAAGAACTAATAAATAGAAACATGCATAAGATGATTTTACATCTATCTATCCATCTATCCATCCATCCATCTATCTATCTATCTATCTATCTATCTATCTATCTATCTATCTATCTATCTGTCTGTCTGTCTGTCTGTCTGTCTGTCTGTCTGTCTGTCTGTCTGTCTGTCTGTCTATGTGTCTATGTGTCTATCTGTCTATCTGTCTGTCTGTCTATCTATCTATCTATCTATCTATCTATCTATCTATCTATCTATCTATCTATCTATCTATCTAGATGTTGTGTATCAATGCACAAACCTATGCTAGATATAGAGAGGAATAGTTTTATATCTGTCCTTGGATATCTATCTTGATTTTCTTCCCTAGACCCAAACCTAATTTTACTTCCAAGCTCAGCCTTTAGAATTTAAAGAGATAATGGTTCTTCCTAGAACCACTTTACGGACCAATATTAAAGTATCATTGTAGATAAGAAAAATATTTTCCCCCCAGTGTTTTGAAAGGAGGTTAGAGAGAAAGATAATGTCTGAGGAGAAAAAAAAAGGAATTTGGACTGATCAAGAGATCAAAATTCCCTTTAACAAGAAGCCTAATTTTTACTTATTGCACATGAATGTGAAAAGCGGTTTAGGCATTAAAATCACCTCCTTAAAACCCTGTTCTATTTTCAAAGCTAACCAACCAAAAGGAGTTCTAAGCCTCATTAATTTAAAATTTGGGCAACCCTGCTCTCAGGCACTTCTTGATGTCTACCTCCCAGGGTAATTGTGAACATCAAATGTGACTACAAACATACATATGCAATCACATTATAAATTGCCATATTATATATGTATATATTTGTGTGTGTGTGTATAGTCACATTATACAGATTTATATGCGTGTATACATTATACACACACGCACACACACACATTTATTTACGTGTGCAGATAGGTGTATGTGTGTATGTATGCCTTAGGTCAGTCTTGAAATGCCCATTATTACTTCTAGTGCTACTGCTGCTGAGTAGTCTTTCATTTTTTCATTTGTAGCTGACTAATGGTAACCAGGTCAGGTACATACTTACACATCAGCAGTTGGCTGCCTTCTCAGGGTGCCTAAGAACTATTTTAGTTGTATCTCTTTATTTTGGTAAAACAGATTACAAAATCTCCCACACCATGAGGAAGGAAACATTTGGGACTGAGAACTGATTTTGGCTTTTAAATACTCCCCACTATCCCCTGTATGCACTGATTAATTTCTCTCCTCAAACAATTTTGGCAGGAAGAAATACATATCTGTCATTTCCATGTAGAAACACAAAAGGGTAAAATAGGAATGAGAAATTCAGATTTGGTTGCCTTATTTTTTCTATCTTTTCTGAATTTCTTTTAAAAATTTGATTTTTTTCATTTGCAGCATTTCACAAAAATTATCCAAGGCAGAATGAAATACTTTATTTAAAATAATCACACACATTCACATACACACACTCACACACATATTTTGGGAAATGTTTTTCAATTTTTGCTTGGAAATCTTGGGAAATGCTTTTGCGATAAAACCAACTGACTTTGATTTGTCAACTAAAGATGTTTTCCATATGCCTCTTCCTGCTCCGGAAGTTGATAAATTATCTCAAAGAAAAAAGTGGCAATGAGTAGGAAACAGGACTCATTATGTTTCTGTGAGATTTCCTAGTCAAAGAGAGATGATAAAGGACAGAAATTTACCAGTTTCTATCACAATTCACAAATACTGGAGGAAATGGACTATACCTGCCGGAATTCTCCAAGAACAGGATTTAAATCCTGAGTCTCTAAGCTACATTTTTGGAGAGGAAAAGTCATGTCAAAAGTCTCAGTGTGGTACCTTCTGTTGCAGGCTCCTGACCTCAGTTTTACACCTCAGATTAGGCTCAGGAGAGTGATTCACAACAACTATTTAGATAAGAGGTTGAACTGGAACTTAAAGTGGTAATTTATCAATTGAACTAGATTGCCTCTAAGGTCCCTTCTAGTTCTAACAGTCCTACAACTTACAATTTAGAAGACTACATAAAATAGATATTATTCTGAGTTCGTCTAAAGAAAGATCATTCAGATGACTTTTAGATATTTAGATACATTTAGATGATTTTCACCTGTCTCTCTAGGCTCATTGTAGAAACAAACAAGTAAATTAAATCTGAGAAATGAAAAGGACTTCCATCCAGGTCCCACTGTATATTTCACATAACTGTGCTGAATACATAACTGCCCTGGAGGGATGACTTTTGAGGTGCTTTCAAATTTTGGGAAATTATTTTAATAATAATACTTGGCAGTCATATAGTGTTTTGTTGTCTCATTTGATTCTCACGACAACTATATGAGGTATGCACTATTGTTCCTACTCTATAAATGAGCAAACTGAGGCTGAGAGAGCTAAAATGACTTTCTCACCTAGTAACACTTTAAAGCAGGATTTGAATTTAAGCCTCCATTCCATTAAGTCCAACATGCTTAGCTGTCTAAATATTAAGAATAAAAATGATATTGAGATGATTATGCTATTTGTGTGTTGCTTACTATGTGCCAGGCCTGGGCTAAGTGCTCTGCAAATATTATCTTTTGTGATCCTAATAACAACTCTAAGAGGTGGTTACTCTTATTATTCTCATTATGACAATGAGGAAGCTGAGGCAAACAGAGTTATGTGACTTGGCCAGAGTCATATACCTAGAGAGTAACTGAGATTAAATTTAATTCAGTTTTTTCTCACTACAGACCTGGCACTCTATTTACTGCACCATGTAGCTGCCCATATATACTGTAGGCAGAAGTGAAGAACTCATCCTCTTCACTTAAGGGTATAACTTTATAGAAAATTGAGTCCTGCCAACCCAAGCCAGTGTCTTCTCATTCTGGGCAATATATGGACACTTTACATTTTTTGTTCTTCTAACCAGGGCAGTTATGTAATAAGAGAATTATAATGGTAAATATTCTATAGGACCTAAATGGAAGTTCTTTTCATTTCTCTGTTTTTATTTGTTTGCTTGTTTGATTTTTTACAATGAGCCAGCGAAGACACTAAATGAAAGCATGAGGATATGGTAATGACTTCTGATAATCCAGCATTTCCAGGATAGCAATGGTAGTACTTTGTAGCCTCACAACTGTAGTGTAGAGAAATGAAGGGCTTTAAGGTCAAAGACAAGGCTTCAAATCTTGACTCTTGTACTTACTAACTGTATGACTTATGCAAATGTTTTAGAATTTTGCGCCTTAGTTCTATCATATTTAAAATGGGGCAGTTGATGATTGTTATGCTCCCTAACTACAAATTCTATTATTTTCTGATTGCACTCCAATCTTATCAATCTAATAAACATTTAATAAGTGTCTACTATATGTCGTGCACTGTGCCAAGCACTGGGAATGTAATAGGCAAGGAAAGGAAAGGAAAAGAAAGGAAAGGAGATGGAAGGAGAAGAAAGGAGAGGAGTGGAAAGGCAAGGCAAGGCAAGGCAAGGCAAGACAAGGCAAGACAAGGGCAAGGGAAGGGAAGGGAAGAGAAGGAAAAGGAACACAGTCTCCTCTCTAAAATGAGCTTTGAGTCTAAATGGGGAGATGTTGACAGGAAAACAGAGAGCAAGGGGCATGAAGGAGTAAATGGTAGAGAGGCATCTTGTTTCATGGAGTTGAAATCATACAACGAAACCAAAGATCTACAAACTGGAATGATGTATTTCAATGCTTTCCTTTTTTTCTTGTAGAAAAGGCAAGTTGTAAAGAGACATTTTGAAAGTCTTCAAAATTTCTATTTTCCTTACATGGCTGGATGAACTATCACTACTATTTTTGTTTATGACATAGTAATGAGTTAAAAATCATTTATTTACTTGACTATTGATTTGCACAGTAACTACTTCTGAATCATTTTTGGAACAACACTCTCTTAGCCTGTTTTTTTTTTTTTTTTCCCTCTTCCTAATCCTATATTGTGACAAGTGCTCACGTTTAATACTGATGTCAATGTCACTTCTATTACTCATTTTCCAGCCTGGAAGCCTTTACTTGTTTCAGTAAACGGCAGCTCCAACTTCCTTGATTTTTTAATTCATTTTTCACTGAGTTCCTAATACGTTCTTTACGTTGGAGGGCACTGAAGTTATTGCTGGCTTTCTGTATTTTTATTAATTTTGTCTTTTATTATATTTTGTTAATTACATGATTAATTAGAAAATATCACTTCTTTACAATGGAGGACAGTTATGATTATCTATTCAAGGATCTAATTCTTTAGATTATGTACGAAGGGTTCCTCCCTAACAAGAGGTCCTGGTTCTACTCAAACATACAAAGTTCATTCTGAAAGGTGTGCGATGCCTAAAAGAGGGGAACAGGCATTTCTCCCCTAGCCTGGAGTCATCTATTGACATGACTTGAGAGGAATTAACATGAGGCAGACCATCTCCTTCTGAAAGGGCAATTAAATTTCTCCTTTTCAAATCTTTTCTATTTAATTAGTTCACTAAAAAGCACCTTTCTTCCTTCTCACACATCCAACATCTTGGGAATGATCTTAAACATAGCAAAAACGATGACTTGCAAGTCTAATACATTCACACTGCATTATCTTTCTGTAGTTCATATTCTGCCTACTAGGAAGCTTCCCACTTTTATCTCATTCACTCTTCATTCTCTTTTTGCCAAGGTTTCAAACTTTCTTGATATTTTCTCCTCTATGCTCTCTTCTTCCTCCTTCTCTTCATCATAATCTTGATTTATCAAGTAATTCCGTAATAGCATCTCCCTCAACTGAGGGCATCAACCCTCTTACTTGAGCATCTCTCTTAAGTGGCCTTCTCCCTTACTAGAATGCCATATCCTCCTTAAACTGCGGTCTGCCTGAATCTGCCTCTCCTCAGGGCCAAAGGAGTCTGCTTGGTGTGTTGTGTTTTATTGTGTTGTGTGTGTTACCCCCAATAAATGCTTTTATTTGATTTAGAGACAGCCTCAGAGAATTCTTCTGAGACAACTTTGAACCCCAAAATATTGGCATGTAATAAATAAAAATAAATACCTACAATTAAAAAAAATCCAAAATAGTGGCACTTTCTTTGGAAGAGCACCAAGTTCTATTCTTTTCCATGAGGAATCTAGGCATACTACATGAAAGTGAAAATATTTTCATGTACATACTATGAAATTGCAAGTGTTCCAAAAAATTCATGGCGCATCTAGTGCCATATATGTACTATGTACATACTTTGAGAATGACTGTTCTAACACATGTGGAGTCATAGTAGTGGTAGCTAGTAAGTAAATGTTTAGCTTTTCTATTTTATTCATCTATTCCTCAAAAAAAGGATGAACACTGGGTTTCCATTTCTTGTGTGTTTGTTTGTATATGTATGTGTGTGTGTGTATGTGTGTGTGTGTGTGTGTGTGTGGAATATAAGTTTTTTAAGGGCAGGGACTCCCTTTTGCATCTTTTTGTATGCCAAGCACATAGCACAGTATCTGACACAAGAGTTGCTTAACATTTTTAAAAATAATTGATTGACAAAAATGTTGATATAAATATTTGAGTATATATGGGATCTTTATTTCTGCCATTTACCTGGACCTATACTTTGTGTGATAACAATAAGTAAAAGTATATGATAGTTTAGCAAAGGTGTTTCACTTTCTTGTTCTAGACAGATTCTTTATAGGGTATTCTTTTTACGAGGAATATGTTGGAAGTGGAGCAAATTCCTAAAATTTCTAGCTAACATCTAAGGTCTTCTTGAAAACAAGAGAGCTCATTTTGGGGGAATAATTCCTCTAAGCCCTAAGCAAGTGTGTAATGCCCACAGGTACTTGAAAAAAACTTGTTAATCACAAGGAAAAAAATCTAAAGGTTTTATCACTCAACATGGTAACACTTTACTTGTATTCCTTGACCCATTTACACTCATATATTGTCTACACAGCAGCTTGTCACAGCTAATACTCCCTTGAGCACGAAGAGGGAATTGTTGGAGCTTTCTTTTAAAGTTATTTCCTTGCAAGTGACTCTTAGAAGTAGCAAATAGAATCAGTAGAGAATTAATATTTTATCCAGACATGGCATGGACAACTGAGGCAAAATGTTCTGAATTTAAAATTCACAGTTTGGAATTTATTAGGATCAAAGCAGATGTGGCATTGTTATACCTCGCTAAACTCTGCATAATTTACTAGAATGCTAAGTGCATTTTTTTATGAGAATGACAATGCCAAATGCTTTGCAGATGCTAAGATAGAAGCATTTGAGAAATTGGAATCAACATTTATTAGCAAATCAGCTGAAAATACAGAAATGTTTTCTCCCCATATCTCTTTTCCAACAGGAGGAAGTGATGCCATGAAAGATTAACAGGATTGTACGTTGCTTATTGGAAGAAAAATAAGCGTATCTATTTGACTTCAAGTTGGCAAAGGAAAGATATAGGGCAAAGGGAAAATAGAAAAGATGGAAACAAATCATTAGGGAAAGGATGTTACTTATTCCAAAGGTAAATCTTTGAGTTCCCTGTCATTCTTCTACATTCCTCTGGTTCAACACCTTGCCAACATCATTTTGTCCAATTATCCCATTTTATCCAACTTTGAAAAGTAGCACCACATCTATCTCTCCTTTGAGAATGTGTAGGCAGAGACTCACAACTTCCTGTCAGCCTGCTCTTTAATCCTTCGGATTTGCTGAGCAATCACAGGTGCTCTCTCCTTATAGAAGTTGCTACTTCCTCAGCACTCCTACACAGGAATACAAGCAAGGAAGTCAGGGAATATACTGCAAGAAACAGAAACTTGTTGAATCTATCCTTTAGTGAAATTGCCTATCTTCTCTAAATCCAGCAACAAGCAATCTCTCCCTTTTAAATTCCTAAAATATTTCTCAGAGGCAGGTCAAACACCAACATTCTCTTAGTTCAGGTAAGATTTTAGAATTTTAAGTTATTGACCAGTTAACACAAAGGGAGATTTGCTTTGCCCTAACATAGCATGAACATGCAATGAGATTATAGTAAGGAAAAAAAAAAAAGTTTGGTAGTCTCAGCCTCCTTTGTCCACTTTTGGAAAATTATTTGGTCACCAGGAAATGGAATGTTGATTTCCGTTTTCTCAACAACCAACCAAGTCTGAAAGGACTTGTATCCAAATGGGTGGGATGTTTTGCCCTTAATTACCAGGAGGCTGCATCAAGGGAAGCAGGAGTCCAGTAAGGTCCTGGTAACAGCTATGTCTTCTTTTATGAAAAATTAATTCCTGCTTCAGTGAGGAAGGAGTCATGAATCCCTGTTGGAAGCAGGGAGAGTTCACCCTCAGAGAACTTACACTCTAATGTGGGAGAAACACGCAACATTCACAAACACATACAGAGACACACACACAAGTGTGTGTGTGTATGTGTGTGTGTGTGTGTGTGTGAGAGAGAGAGAGAGAGAGAGTGTGTGTGTGTGTGTGTGTGTGTGTGTGTGTGTGTATCGGTGTGGGTGTGGGTGTATACAAAAATATATAAACTTGATACAAAACTAACTTTGAAAGGTAGGTGCTAGTAGTGAGGAGAATTAGGAAAGATCTGCTGTAAAGGGTAGCACTGAAACTGAATCTTGAAGGAAACCAGAGACTCCAAGAGATTGAGATGAGAAAACAGCAGGTTATCTCCCATAGAGTGATGGTGGTGCAGCAGAGAAAAGGAAGATCTTTGCACTCCTATCTAGTGTAGAATGGGAGCAAGGACAGAGCATGTGTGACCATCAAGGCAAAAGAATAGATCTGGTTTCCTGAGTCATTATCCTCTCCCCCCCCCCCCCAAAATCAACTGCCAATCGGAGCTCATCCTGGGTAAATTATAAATCAGGAAACAATATTTTCAGCAGAAGTTTGCTGCCTTTGTGATGTTATCCAATTGCCAAAGTATTCCTTCATTCTCAGTGCTTTTTCACTGTAGCCTCTTCTCCAACTCATCATTATCCAGGTAATGATCTGGATCCTTTCTTCTAATAATTTACTCTCGGCTCATGGATCATAAAGATGACAAGTAGATATATATATATGATGGATAGATGGATAGATAAATAAATAGTATATCTATATACTTATAAATGTCAATAGATCTGCATCTATATAAATCTATCTATATTGTTATATTTGCATTTCTCTATATATTATCCCACTTTTATATGAGACAGCCATTCCATAATAATGACCAGAATGATAAGCAGAACGAAAACTAACATAGGAGAATTGGTTAATGTAATAAATGAGTATTTTCCTTTGACAGAATAAGACCAAGGGAGGAATAAGGCTTCAAATATATGAAGTAAATCATGTGGAAGAGGAACTGAACTTGTCCTGCTTGCCTCAAAGTGTAGAATTGGACCCATGATTGTAAATTTTAGGAAGGAGCATTTTGTCTTCCTACAAATAAAGCAAATGCCTAACAATTACAACTACCGAAAAAAAGAATGTGCTTCGTCTTGGGGTAGATGTAAGGGAAAATATTGAGTTTACTATCTTATGTGGACTTCAACTGAAAGTCTATAAGCCACTTTTCAAGGACAGTATAGAGGTTATTAATGGTTTAAATCATAAACTATTAATAAATTAGAGCAGGAGAACACATTAGAGTTCATCTGTTCCAATCCTGTCATTTCACAGATGATGAAACAGAGTTCTAGAAAAATAAAAGAATAAATCAGTCAATGAAACGTATGCATTGTGTACTTCCTTTTTGTCAGCTACTGTGCCAAGCACTAGACACAAAAAATACAAAAGAGTAGAGTCTAAGAAAAGGAGACAACTCATAGGAGAGTGATGGCTAATTTGTGAAGGCTTAAATGATTAACAGACTTTCTAGTTTTTCTCTTTGCTTTTCTGAGTCAAAAGTTACTAGCTGACAGTAGGTTTCAATAAGAAAAGGGTCCAGATCACAGTTACCTATCTGTATAATAGTGAAATGTGTGCGTGTGCGTGTGTGTGTGTGTGTGTGTGTTTGTGTGCATGTGTAGGGTAGAGAAATAATCCTGAAAAAGAAATGACACATTGGCAGCCCTAGGATATCCACAGAAATAATTAGTGATGGCATAGACCAGGCAAAGTCCATGCCCTTTCCAAAATCAATTGAAGAATTCTGAAATCCAAAGGCGTTGAATTTATTATTGTTCCCTAAGAAGGTGATGAGAGAGAGAGAGAGAGAGAGAGAGACAGACAGACAGACAGACAGACAGACACACACACACACAGACAGACAGAGAGACAGAGAGAGAGACAGACAGACAGAGACAGACATACAGACACACACACACAGAGACAGAGAGAGACAGAGAGACAGACAGACAGAGAGAGACAGAGACAGAGAGAGAGAGGAGAGAACGAGAGAATATGAACTATCATCTATCTAGGAGACAGCTAGACTGATTTTCTGCTCATTCACAAATAAAGATAGACGCAGCCCTTGGATATGAACTTCAAAGTTGAGGGGGAAAATACTGTCTCCTTGTAGGAGGTAATGTGGTCAGGCAAAAAGCAATAGCAGAGGGATGGCAAGGAAATGCTAGGAATTGGTAGCTAGATAAGATGTGAAATGATTTAATCAAGATCACATATGCCCAGGACAAAATAAAAACAAACAAAAATTACTTATGAATATGAATCCAGTGTTTTATTCTTACTAGTTTTCATTAGATGATGACAAGAGTCCTTTCCTTCTGTACAATTCTGTTGGGAAGGGGAGGAAAAAAAAGGGAGTTTGATATGTTTGGCAGAGACCTTCACTAACATAAGGAGCTACATGGAATAGTGGAGAGAATCAGAAGGATCTGAGTTCAAATACAGCCCCGACATTTACTGACTGCATGACCCTGTGCAAATCACTTAACTCTTTGCTTCAGCTCCTCTATTAAATGAGATAGAGAAGGCAATGATAAATCATTCCACTATCTTTGCCAAGATAATTCCAAATGGGATCATGGAGCCTCAAACAGGACTGAAACAACTGAACATTAACAACAAGAACTTGCCAATATCATCAGTTTATGATACAGAGATCATACTTGCTTCTATCATTGAAGAGTGTTAGGGATAGCTTCCGTCTCTATATTAGCGAGGGCCCCTGTCAAAATATATCAACTTCCCTTCTTGATCCTCACCTCTCCCAATACATACTTACTCTAGTTCAATGATTATGTAACAAAGAATATATCCTATAATATCACCAAGAAGTAGATATCTCACTTTCCCTCAAAGTGCTGAACTGGGGAAGAACCGACCTAATAAGGCAAGTGGATTACAGGATAGGGACTGGTGTTATAATAAGCTTCGTAGAAGGAACTTCAAGCTGAGGAATACCACCTTTAGCAAAGCAAATCACTGTACTCTGCAACTTATAGGCATAAAAAATACTGAGAGAGGAATTGAGCTGCCCATCTAGTTGTCATGCAGCCAATGCATGTTCAAGGTAGACCTTGACTTCATTGTTAGATTTCTGTCTACACTACCTCTCAAACAAAAAAAAAAAATCAGAATATACTAGAAATTAAAGTCAGAAATGCGAAGGAAAGGCTATTTGCTTTCAGATAAACACCCAAACTAAGAGGTGATATAAAAAGAAGGGATTTGTGATCTAGTACTACTAAAGCCCCTTCACTTCTACTTTAATTTTTCATTATTTCCCTGCAGACATCATTAACACTTTAAAAAATAATTTTAATATATACCAATTAAGTGTTTAAAAAGTTAACAATATTTTTTTTAAATGAGTTCCAAATTTTTTCCTCCCTCCCATCCCTTCTCTCTCTTTGAGAAGGCACTTTGATATTGATTTAAAAAATAAATATTATTTATTTTGATGTGGATTGATGTGATGTTATTTAAAACATTTCCATATTAGTAGTGTTTTAAAAGGAAACAATGAACAAGTCGTAACTCTGTTTGCCTCAGTTTCCTCATCAGTAAAATGAATTGGAAAAGGAAATATGAAAACACTACAGTATATCTTCCAAGAAAATATTAAATTGAATCATGAAAATTTTAACACAACTGGAAAAAATTCTGAAAAATAGCAGAAGAAATACTAATGAAATAAAACAATAAGTAAAAAAAGAACTAGACATCAATCTATATTCAAAGTTCATTAGTTCTGTCTGAAAGCGAATAGCATTTTTCATCATAGGTCTTGGTTTTTGCGTATTGACATGGAACATTATCTTTATAAAAGTCACTCAGTCTTTCACAGTTGAACATCCTCATACCACTGCTATTTTTGTGCACAATATTCTCTTGATTCTACTCGCTTCGCTTTGCATCAATTCACTGCAGACTTCCAAACTTCTTTTTCTTAAAGCATCCTGCTGCCCTTTCTTATAGCATAATAGTATTCCATCTCAATCAGAAACAATAACTTCTTCAGTCATCCCCAATGGATGGGCATTCCCTCAATTTCCAATTCTTTGCCCTCACACAGAAAAATGAACATCATAAGTATTTTTTTTGGACAAAATGGACTTTTCCATTTTTAAAATTTCTTTGAGGGGGACAGAGCCAAGATGGTGGAGTAGAAAGACACACAAACCAGGCACTCCCCACACAGCCCATAAAATACCTGTAGAGAGGGACTCTCAACAAATTTTGGAGCAGCAGAAGTGGATAACAACAAAGTGGAGGAGATTTCCAGCCCAGGGTGACCTGAAAGGCCCACGGGAAATGTTGGTTGCACTGGACACTGAGCGGAGAGCAGAGCCCAGCCCAATCTTGGCCATGTGGCTCACAAACAGCCCTCAGGGGTGGAATTTCCAGTCCCAGTAGCAGTGGTTTCGCAGATCCCTCAAGCCACAGGCACCAAAGGTCAGTGACAAGGTTTTTTCAAGAAGGGAGAATGGCCTTCCCATAGCTCTGGCTTCAGGCAGCTGCCACAGAGGCCACATTGGGCAGGTGACAGCAGTTCTCAATGCAGCCCCCAGAGCAGCCCACACCCATTGTTGGATTGTAAAACCCCTGGGGGCACTGAGGAGCTGAGTCTTACCTCAGCTCTGTGTAGAGGCCCTGAGGGAGCTGATCTTTGTCTCGCAATGAATGGTGGCCCTGCTCACACAGCTTGACTGAATCCTAGCCCTCCAGTGCTGGCTTGGTGAAACTGGAGACTAAGTGGCTGTGGAGAGGAAACTCTGCTAAGACTCTGGGCACAAAAATCTCTCCCTGTGCCCAGACCAATATACATGCTTGATTGTGCCACCTTGGAGGAACTGAGATCTTACAGGTTCCAAGAGTACATCCTACTCTTGACAAAGGACTCAAAAGTCAAGTAACTGGTTGGGAAAATGCCCAAAAAAGGGGAAAAAATGAGACTATAGAAGGTCACTTTCTTGGTGAACAGATATCTCCTCCCATTTTTTCAGATGTAGAAGAACAATGCTTATAATCAGGGAAAGACATAAAAGTCAAGATTTCTGTATCCCAAATATCCAAAGCAAATATTCGATGGTCTCAGGCCATGGAAGATCTCAAAAAGAATTTTGAAAATCAAATAAGTGAGATGGAGTAAAAACTGGGAAAACAAATGAGAGAGATGAAAGAAAAGCATGAAAAGCAGGTCAATACCTCGCTAAAGGATATCCCAAAAAATGCTGAACAAAATAAGACCTTTGAAAATAGGCTAACTCAATTGGCAAAAAAGGGTCTAAAAGCCAATGAGGAGAAGAAGTCTTTAAAAAGCAGACTGAGCCAAATGGAAAAGGAGGTTCAAAAGCTCTCGGAAGAAAATAGTGCTTTAACAATTAGAATGGAACACATGGAGGCTAATGACTTTATGAGAAACCAAGAAATCACAAAGCAAAACCAAAAGAATGAAAAAAATGGAAGATGATGTGAAATATCGCATTGAAAAAACAACTGACCTGGAAAATGGATCCAGGAGAGATAATTTAAAAATTATGGGCCTACCTGAAAGCCATGATCAAAAAAAGAGCCTAGATATCATCTTTCATGCAATTATCAAGGAAAACTGCCCCGATGTTCTAGAAACAGGGGGCAAAATAAATATTGAAAGAATCTACTGATCACCTCCTGAAAGAGATCCAAAAAGAAAAACTCCTAGGAACACTGGCCAAATTCCAGAGTTCCCAGGTCAAGGAGAAAATATTGTAAGCAACTAGAAAGAAACAATTCAAGTGTTGTGGAAATACAATCAGGATAACACAAGATCTAGCAGCTTCTACGTTAAGGCATAGAAGGGCATGAAATATTATATTCCAGAAATCAAAGGAACCAGGACTAAAACCATGAATCACATACCCAACAAAACTGAGTAAAATACTTCAGGGGAAAAAATGGTCTTTCAGTGAAATAGAGGACTTTCAAGCATTCTTGATGAAAAGACCAGAGCTGAAAAGAAAATTTGACCTTCAAACACAAGAATCAAGAGAAGAATGAAAAGGGACTAGTGAGAATAAGAAAGCCGAGACAGGGAGGACAGAAGGAGATGTTGCAGATACTTTGCTGGACCTGAAAAGAGATTGGAGCAAACCATCCTATAAGAGTATTTGCTGAGAACTGAGGCTGAAAAGTTATACTTGAACTATGTACAACTGATTCAGAATGAATGGAGTTGAAATAAGGAAATTCATTCTCTTGATTACAACTCCTCTTTCTCAACTCCAGCAAAAAAGAAAGTTGTCTTAATGTCGATGAATTCCTTAGCAATTTGTTGTCATTGTTGTTCCTTTTATGGATGTTTGAAAAGGGCAGCTGCAGGGGGGGGGAGCCAAGATGGCAGAGTAAAAAGACGCACATACACATAGCTCCGAACCCACAACACATAGAACAACTACAAAGAAGTAACTCACGGCGAATTCTGCACCCAGAGGCTGCAGAACATTGGAGCGAGGGAGATTTCTGTTCCTGAGAGACCTGAAAACCTCTCGCAAAAGGTCCTTCGCTCTGCAGACTGGGCGCCGGGACTGGGAGCTGAGTACAGCCCTGCCGCGGCCGCGGCACCGAGAGGAACAGATCCAAGCAGGCTTCAGGGACGGGATCTCCAGCGGCCGCACAAGTCCCTACACCCACAGGTGACGGGGGTCAGTGAGAGAGTGTCTTTCGCTGGTCGAGGGGGGAGTGGGGTGCCCCATGGCTCAGGCCCCCTCGGGAGGCAGAAGCTGAGGGGTGGCGGCAGACGGGGGCTCCCCAAGCAGGCAGGAGCCTGGATCCATTGTTGAAGGTCTGTGCATAAATCCCCTGAGGGAACTGAGCCTGAGAGCGGCCCTGCCCCCACCTGAGCACCTGAACTTAATCTCACACTGAATAGCAGCCCTGCCCCCGCCAAAAGCCCTGAGGCTGGAAGCAGCATTTGAATCTCAGACCCCAAACGCTGGCTGGGAGCATCAGGAGGTGAGGTGGGTGTGAGGAAAATATTCAGAGGTCAAGTTACTGGCTGGGAAAATGCCCAGAAAAGGGAAAAGAAATAAGACTATAGAAGGTTACTTTCTTGGTGAACAGGCATTTCCTCCCTTCCTTTCTGATGAGGACAAACAATGCTTACCATCAGGCATAGACACAGAAATCAAGGCTTCTGTGTCCCAGCCAACCCAATGGGCTCAGGACATGGAAGAGCTCAAAAAGAATTTTGAAAATCAAGTTAGAGAGGTAGAGGAAAAGCTGGGAAGAGAAATGAGAGACATGAAGTCAAAGCATGAACAGCAGATCAGCTCCCTGCTAAAGGAGACCCAAAAAATGTTGAAGAAAATAACACCTTGAAAACTTGCTGAACTCAATTGGCAAAAGAGGTTCAAAAAGCCAATGAGGAGAAGAATGCTTTCAAAAGCAGAATTAGCCAAATGGAAAAGGAAATTCAAAAGCTTACTGAAGAAAATAGTTCTTTCAAAATGAGAATGGAACAGATGGAGGCTAAGGACTTTATGAGAAAGCAAGATATCACAGAACAAAGAGAGAAGAATGGAAAAATGGAAGATAATGTGAAATATCTCATTGGAAAAACAACTGACCTGGAAAATAGATGCAGGAGAGACAATTTTAAAATTATGGGACTACCTGAAAGCCATGATCAAAAGAAGAGCCTAGACATCATCTTTCATGAAATTATCAAGGAAAACTGCCCTGAGATTCTAGAACCAGAGGGCAAAATAAATATTCAAGGAATCCACAGAACACCGCCTGAAAGAGATCCAAAAAGAGAAACTCCTAGGAACATTGTGGCCAAATTCCAGAGTTCCCAGGTCAAGGAGGAAATATTGCAAGCAGCTAGAAAGAAACAATTCAAGTATTGTGGAAATACAATCAGCATAACACAACATCTAGCAGCCTCTACATTAAGGGACCACAGGGCGTGGAATAGGATATTCCAGAAGTCAAAGGAACTAGGACTAAAACCAAGAATCACCTACCCAGCAAAACTGAGTATAATACTTCAGGGGAAGAATTGGTCTTTCAATGAAGTAGAGGATTTTCAAGCATTCTTGATGAAAAGACCAGAGCTGAAAAGAAAATTTGACTTCCAAACACAAGAATGAAGAGAACCATGAAAAGGTGAACAGCAAGGAGAAGTCATAAGGGACTTACTAAAGTTGAACTGTTTACATTCCTACATGAAAAAACAATATTTGTAACTCTTGAAACATTTCAGCATCTGGGTACTGGGTGGGATTACACACACATGCACACACGCACACATACATAGAGACAGAGTGCACAGAGTAAATTGAAGAGGATGGGATCATATCTTAAAAAAAATGAAATCAAGCAGTGAGAGAGAAAGATATTGGGAGGAGAAAGGGAGAAATTGAAGGGGGCAAATTATCTCTCATGAAAGAGGCAAGCAAAAGACTCATTAGTGGAGGGATAAAGAGGGGAGGTGAGAGAAAAACATGAAGTCTACTCTCATCACATTCCACTAAAGGAAAGAATAAAATGCACACTCATTTTGGTATGAAAACCTATCTTACAATACAGGAAAGTGGGGGATAAGGGGATAAGCAGGGTGGGGGGGGATGATAGAAGGGAGGGCATGGGGAGGAGAGTTCAATTTGAGGTCGACACTCATGGGGAGGGATAGGATCAAAAGAGAATAGAAGTAATGGGGGACAGGATAGGATGGAGGGAAATATGGTTAGTCCTATACAACACAACTATTATGGAAGTCATTTGCAAAACTACACAGATTTGGCCTATATTGAATTGCTTGCCTTCCAAAGGGAAGGGGTGGAGAGGGAGGGAGGTAAAGAAGTTGGAATTCAAAGTATTAGCATCAACTGTCGAGTAATGTTCTTGCCACGAGGAAAGAAGAAATACAGGTAAAGGGGTATAGAAAGCTATCTGGCCCTACAGGACAAAAGAGAAGACGGAGACAAGGGCAGAGAGGGATGATAAAAGAGAGAGCAGATTGGTGATAGGGGCAATTAGAATGCTTGGTGTTTGGGAGTGGGAGGGGATAAAAAGGGAGAAAATTTGAAACGCAAAATTTTGTGAAAATGAATGTTAAAAGTTAAATTACAAAAAATAAGAAAAGGGCAGCTGCAGTTTAGGGACCATAATTGTTTTATTTTTTTTTCCTGAAAAGTCAGTTTCAGCATATAGCTTTTAAAATATTGTAATATTTGGTGGTCAACAAGGACAGGAACTATTTTGTTGCATTTTACATAATTTTCATATCCAGACATTTATAAATGAGAATGAGGCTTTGGATTTTAGGGATGATAGATGAATTTCTTTAGTTAAGCTAAACTACAGGTTGAAGTGAGAGGAAAAAAGTAAAGGAGAAGACATTTTTAAAAATTAATAAACTGCAAAATGATATGCCTGGAACCAAATATATAAAGATAAAGACCCCATATTCATGTTTACTTAACTTTAAGAAAATAAAATTTTATTTATTTTTTTTTAATTTTGTAATGTTTAACAATCACTGCCATACAATTGTGATTTTATTCCCCCCAACTACCCCCCACTCCCCCCCTCCCTCCCCATGACTGCATACAATTCTGTATAGATTCTACATATACTTTCCTATTGAGTATATTTTCACTATAGCCATGCTATGTAGTCAGACTAAGATAAATGAAAGAAATCGTATAACAGATCAGAACATGATACACAAACACATACACATACACAAACATGATCTGCTACAATATGTGTGTGACTTCCATATTTCTCTCTCTGAGTGTGGCAGGCATTTTGCCTTGAGATCCTCCATTGGGATTTTTTTTTTTTTTTTGGTAAGAAGTTCTTGTGTTATTACAAAAATCTAAGTCTACCAGAAAAAACTCTCACACACTGTGGTTGTTGCTGTGCATAAAGTTCTCCTAGTTCTGCTCCTTTCACTCAGCATCAGGTCATATAAGTCCTTCCAGGCCTCTATGAAGTCTTCTTGTTCATCATTTCTTATGGCACAATGGTACTCCATCACATTCATATACCATAATTTATTCAGCCATTCCCCAATTGATGGACATCCCCTTGATTTCCAGTTTTTGGCAACTACATAGAGTGCTGCTATAAATATTTTTGTACATGTGGGACCCTTTCCCATTTTTATGATCTCTTGGGGATATAGTACTAGTAGCGATATTGCTGGGTCAAAGGGTATGCACATTTTTGTAGCCCTTTGGCCATAGTTCCAAATTGCTCTCCAGAATGGTTGAATGCGCTCGCAGCTCCACCAACAATGAATTAGTGTTCCAACTTTCCCACATCCTCTCCAGCATTTATCATTTTCTTGTTCTGTCATGTTTGCCAATCTTATAGGTGTGATGTGGTACCTCAGAGTTGTTTTGATTTGCATCTCAATAACCAATAGTGATTTAGAGCATTTTTTCATATGATTATAGATAGCCTTAACCTCTTCCTCTGAAAATTGCCTGTTCATATCCTTTGACCATTTATCAATTGGGGAATGACTTGTATGATTATACATTTGGATCAGTTCTCTACATATTCTAGAAATGAGGCCTTTATCCCCGAGCTTAACTGTAAAAATTCTTTCCCAATTTACTACATCCCTCCGGATTTTGGTTGCATTGGGTTTGGTTGTGCAAAAACTTCTCAGTTTAATGTAATCAAAGTTATCCATTTTGCATTTCATAATGCATTCTATTTCTCCTTTAGTAAAGAATTCTTCCCTTCTCCATAGATCTGATAAATACACTATTCCTTGCTTCTCCAGTTTATTCATGGTATCAATCTTTATACCTAAATCATGTACCCATTTGGACTTTATTCTTGTGTACGGTGTGAGGTATGGGTCTATGCCTAATTTCCGCCACACTGTTATCCAGTTTTCCCAGCAATTTTTGTCAAACAATGAGTTCTTATCCCAGAAGCTGGGGTCCTTGGGTTTATCAAACAGAAGGTTGCTATATTCCTTGCCTACTGCATCTTGAGTGCCAAGTCTATTCCACTTGTCTACCTCTCTGTTTCTTAGCCAATACCAAGTGGTTTGGATAATTGCTGCTTTATAGTACAGTTTGAGGTCTGGTAGCGCTAGGCCACCTTCCCAAGCATTTCTTTTCATTAGTCCCTTTGATATTCTGGACCTTTTGTTTTTCCAAATGAATTTTGATATTATTTTGTCCAGCTCTAGAAAGTAATTGTCTGATAGTTTAATTGGTATGGCACTAAATAAGTATATTAATTTGGGTAGAATTGTCATTTTTATTATATTAGCACGGCCTATCCATGAGCAACTAATGTTTTTCCACTTACTTAAATCTGACTTTATTTGTGCAAAAAGTGTCTTGTAATTGTGTTCATATAATCCCTGGGTTTGTTTTGGCAGGTAGACTCCTAAGTATTTTATACTGTCTACCCTAACTTTAAATGGGATTTCTCTTTCTATCTCTTGCTTTTGGACTTTGTTGCTAATATATAGGAATGCAGAAGATTTGTGTGGGTTTCTTTTGTACCCTGCAACTTTGCCAAAGTTGTTTATTAATTCTAGTAATTTTTTACTTGAATCTCTGGGATTCTCTAGGTAAATCATCATATCATCTGCAAAGAGTGATAACTTAGTTTCTTCTTTGGCTATTTTAATTCCTTGGATATCTTTATCTTGTCTGATTGCTACAGCTAACATTTCTAGTACCATATTAAATAATAGTGGTGATAATGGACAACCTTGTTTCACCCCTGATCTTATTGGGAATGCATCTAGCTTATCCCCATTGCATATAATGCTTGCTGAAGGTTTTAGATAGATACTGCTTATTATTTTATGGAAAGTTCCCTTTATTCCTACATTCTCCAATGTTTTTAGTAGGAATGGATGTTGTATTTTGTCAAAAGCTTTTTCTGCATCTATTGAGATAATCATGTGGTTTTTGTTAGCTTTGTTGTTGATGTGATCGATAATGCTAATAGTTTTCCTAATATTGAACCAGCCCTGTAGTCCTGGTATGAATCCTACCTGATCATAATGTATTAATCTCGTGATAAGATGATGTATTCGTTTTGCTAGAATCTTATTTAAAATTTTTGCATCTATATTCATTAGGGAAATTGGTCTATAATTTTCTTTCTCTGTTTTGTCTCTTCCTTGTTTGGGTATCAAAACCATACTTGTATCATAGAAAGAATTTGGGAGGACTCCTTCTTCCACAATTTTCAAGAATAGTGTATGTAGTATTGGAATTAACTGTTCTTTAAACGTTTGATAGAATTCACTTGTGAATCCATCTGGCCCTGGAGATTTTTTCCTAGCGAGTTCATTGATGGCTTGTTCAATTTCTTTTTCTGAGATGGGGTTGTTTAAGTATTCAACTTCCTCTTCTGTTAATCTGGGCAATTTGTATTTTTTAAAATATTCATCCATTTCGTTTAGATTATCGAATTTGTGGGCATAAAGTTGGGCAAAGTAGTTTCTAATTATTGTTTTACTTTCCTCCTCATTCGAGGTGAGTTCACCCCTTTCATTTTTAATATTAGTAATTTGATTTTCTTGTTTCTTTTTTTTAATCAGATTGACCAAAGGTTTATCAATTTTATTAGTTTTTTCATAAAACCAACTATTGGTTTTATTTATTAATTCAATAGTTTTTTTAATTTCAATTTTATTAATCTCTCCTTTGGCTTTCAGTATTTCTAATTTGGTATTTACTTGGGGATTTTCAATTTGTTCTTTTTCTAGCTTTTTCAACTGCAAGCCTAAGTCATTGATCTCCTCTTTCTCTATTTTATTTATGTAAGCATTCAGAGATATAAAACTTCCCCTAATAACTGCTTTTGCAGTATCCCATAAGTTTTGGTATGTTGTCTCACTATTGTCATTCTCTCGAATGAAATTGTTGATTGTTTCTATGATTTCTTCTTTAACCCAACCCTTCTTTAGAATTAGATTATTTAGTTTCCAATTGATTTTTGGTTTCTCTTTCCATGGCCTTTTATTACATGTAATTTTTAATGCATTATGATCTGAAAAGGATGCGTTGATTATCTCTACCTTTCTGCACTGGATTGTGAGATTTTTATGTCCTAGTACATGGTCAATTTTTGTAAATGTTCCATGTACCCCTGAGAAAAAAGTATATTCCTTTCTATTCCCATTTAATTTTCTCCAAAGATCTATCATATCTACCTTATCCAGAGTTTTATTTACCTCCTTAACCTCTTTCTTGTTTATTTTGAGGTTGGATTTATCGAATTCAGAGAGGGGGAGGTTGAGGTCCCCCACTAGTATAGTTTTGCTATCAATTTCTTCCTTCAACTCCCCCAACCTCTCCTCTAAGAATCTGGATGCTATACCACTTGGAGCATACATGTTTAGTAATGATATTGCTTCATTGTCTATGGTGCCTTTTAGCAGGATATAGTTTCCATCCCTATCCCTTTTGATTAGATCTATTTCTGCTTTTGCTTTGTCTGAGATTAGGATTGTTACTCCTGCCTTTCTTACATGAGCTGAAGCACAATATATTCTGCTCCATCCTTTGACCTTTATCCTATGTGTATCCCCCCGTTTCAAATGTGTTTCTTGTAAGCAGCATATTGTTGGATTATGGCTTTTAATCCATTCTGCTATCCGTCTCCGTTTTATGGGAGAGTTCATTCCATTCACATTCATAGTTATGATTACAATCTGTGTATTTCCCTCCATCCTCTTTCCCACCATTTGTGCTTTTAGCTCTCCCGTCTCCCTTCCCCTCCTCAATAGTATTCACTTTTCTCCCCCTCCTCCTGCAGCCTTCCCCTCTTTCTTTTGACCCCCCTCCTTTTTAGTCCCCTTTACTCTTATTGCTTCTTTCCTCCCTTTTAGCCACCCTCTCCTTTCTTCCCCCTTCCCCTCCTACTTCCTATAGAGCTAGTTAGGATTATCTACTTAAGATTATTGTTCCCTCCTTTGAAGAAATCAGATGAGAGTACCTCTCAAACAATGCTCATATCCCTCCCCTCCTTCCCTCTACTATAGTTTTGTACTTCTTCCTGTCATATGATTTGCCATTTTCTGCTTCCCCCTTTCCACACCTCCTATTACATTCCCTTCTCATACTTAAATCATATTTTTGACATGACATCATTTACTTTATGCCCATTCCCTCTACATATATCCCTTTTATCATAATAGCTGCACAGTTCTCAAGATTAACAGGTATCATCTTCCCTTATAGGGAGGTAAACAGTTTTCCCTAATTGAGTAGCAAGTTTTTGTTTTTGTTTTTTCCCCTCTGTTTACCTTTTTATGATTCTCTGGAGACCTGCATTTGAAGATCAAATTGTCTATTGAGTTCTGGTGTTTTGGTCAGGAAGCTCTGGAAATCCCTTATTTCGTTGAATGACTTTCTCTTTGCCTGAAATGTTATGCTGAACTTTGCTGGGTAGTTGATCCTTGGTTGAAGTCCCAACTCCTTTGCCTTATGGAATATTGGGTTCCAATTCTTTCGATCTTTTAATGTAGAAGCTGCAAGGTCCTGTGTGATCCTGACTGTGTGTCCTTGATATTTGAATTGTTTCTTTCTGCCTGCTTGTAGTATTTTCTCCTTCACTTGATAGCTCTGGAATTTGGCAACTATATTTCTTGGGGTTTTGAGTTTGGGATCCCTTTCGGGAGGGGAACGGTGGATTCTTTCGATGACTATTTTGCCCTCTGAGTCTAGTACTTCTGGGCAGTTTTCCTTGATGATTTCCTGGAAGATATTGTCCAGACTCTTTTCTTCATCATGGGTTTCTGGCAGGCCAATAATGCTTAGATTTTCTCTCCTGGATTTATTTTCCAGGTCAGTTGTTTTTCCAATTAAATATTTTACATTTTCTTCTATCTTTTCATTCTTTAGATTTTGTTTGACTTATTCTTGTTGCCTCATTGAGTCATTAGTTTCTACTTGCCCAATTCTAATCTTCATCGTATTGTTTTCTTCAGTTAGCTTTTCCATCTCCTTTTCCATCTGACCAATTTTTCCCTTTAAGGAGCTATTTTCTCCATTTAATTTTTGTACTTCTTTTTCCATACGACCAATTTTCCCAGTTAGGTTTTGGGTTTCCTTTTCCATCTGATCAATTTTCCCAATTAGGTTTTGGGTTTCCTTTTCCATTTGATTAGCTCTTCCTTTTAGGGAATTATTCTCTCCAGTTAATTTTTGAACTTCCTTTTCCTTTTCTTCAATTTTCTTTTTCAGGGTGATGTTCTCATCAGTGAATTCTTTTTTTATAGTTTTAAAATCATTGGCCAGTTTTTCTTTTATATCCTTCTTCAGACGTTCCAGGTAATCTAGTTGTGCTTGCGAGAATAGTCCCATCTGAGGTTTCAGATGGAAGTACAGTCTCAGCTCTAACCTCTTTGGTGTTTGTGTTTTGGTCCTTATCCCCATAGAAAGATTCTATGGTTTTTTCACTTTTCCTCTGCTTTTTCTGATTCATGATGTTGGCTGAGTGTTGTAGCTTTTGGTTCTTTCAGTCAGAAGGTACAGATCTTTAAGTTGAGCTGATGTGTGTCTAGGCTAAAAGCAGGCTTTTGTTTTTTGTTTCCCTGATCAACCCTGGGGTTAGCTTGTTAGGTATGTGGGAGGGGTGGTCTGTCCTCAGGATATCTCCTCAGCTGACTTGAGGCAAAGGCAAGGTCAGCGGATGGTGATCCCAGCTTCCCTATTTTCTTCCCTTTTCCCCTGGAGGGCTGGGGCACGCCTAGAAGCTAACGCGTGTTCCCGCCCCTACTTGGGCTCGTCTCCTGGCTCTGAGGCTTGCCTGGGTCTCAGTGTGAATTTTCTCTGCCCTGGGTCGTCTGTCCCTCCAGCCGTCTCCGCTACCGTAGGAAGAATCCCCCTTTGCCACTTTTCCAGCCTCTGGTGTTATGAGACCACCCGCCCCCTTCTGCTGTTTCCGCTGATCCAGGATTAATCTGGGGAAGAATTTTATGGTGCCCTCAGGGTCATCAGGGGAGAGGAGAGAGCACTTACTGATCACTCTGCCATCCCATTTCCTGGAAGTTCAAGTAGTGACCCACCGAAGTCCGTCTTCAGGCTGAAGATTTCAAGGGCTGCTGCGCTGATGTCTGGCACTCAGCGGCTCTCACCGGCTCGGCCTGGCTTATTTCCTGCTCCGCTGGTCTCGGCCGCCACTCTCGGGCTCCTCTGGTCCCCTCCGCCCTGCCGCGCCGACCGCGCTGCGCTGTGTGCCGGGGTCTTACCCCCGCAGAATAGATCCCTCCCGTGGACCCTCCAGTCCAGCCTGGGCTCCGAATCTGTCAAAGTCTGTCACCCACTGGATTCTACACCTCCAAAGTCTGGTCAAACTCTCCCCCCAGAGATATCCAGAGGAGTTTTTCCAGGAGCTTAGGTGAGTCGTTGCTTTCACTCCGCCATCTTGGCTCTGCCCCCTCAGAAAATAAAATTTTAGAAAAAAACAATTAAAAATAAAATTTCTTTGTGTTACAGGCCTAGTAATGGTATTTCAGGGTCAAAAATCTATAACTGTTTAAGTCCCTAGGACATAGTTGTAAATTGCGTTCCAGAATGGTTGCATCAGTTTTTTTTTTCCAAGAAGAATTTATTAGCGTTCTGATTTTCTCACATTCCCTCCAGCATTTGTTATTTTCCTTTTCTGTCACGTAAGCATCTCAGAGTTATTTTACTTCCATTTCTTTACTTAGTAGTGATATAGAGTAATTTCATGAGACTATGGATAACTTTGATTTCTTCTGGAAACTTTATATCCTTTGAATATTTATCAACTGCAGATTGTCCTTTCTTTTTAAAATACATACATTTTTAGTTCAATTCCTTACAATTTGAGAACTTAATCTTTTCATAAGGAAAAATTGTTAGAATCCCCATTCGATACTGTCTGGTTTTCTTTCAAATTTTGGATGCATTATTTCTCGTTGTTTTTTTTTTTTTTTTACTCTCGTTTTTGGTGTGTGTGTGTGTGTGTGTGTGTGTGTGTGTGTGTGTGTGTGTGTGTGTGTGTGTGTGTGTGAAAGTTTTCTTTTAATTTCATATAATCAAAATCTTTAATTTTACTTCATATAATACTCTTTTTTTCTCTCTCTTCTGTTTGTTCATAAATTCTTCCTTTCTCCATAGATCTGAAAGTGCATTTTTCCATGCTTCATTAATTTACTTATGATGTGACAAATTATTTAAAAATCATTTTTTTTTCAATTTTGACTTTACCTCGGTACATAGTGTGATATGTTGGCTTATGCGTAGCTTTTGCCAAATTGCTTTCCAGTTTTCCTAGCTATTTTTTTTTGTCAAATGCTGAGTTTGTGACTCCAAATTTGAGATCATTGGGTTTAGCCAACACTAAATTATTATGGTTATTTACTACTATACACTGTGTACCTAAAATATTTCACTATTCCATTGCTAAATTTTGTAACTAGTGTCAGAGTGTTTTGAAGATTTATGTTATATGATATACTTGGAAATATAGTAATGAAAGATGCTTTCCTTAATGTTTTTCCATTGATTTTTTTTTTTTATATTCTTGACCACTTCGTCTTCTAGATGAATTTCATTGTTATATTTTAGTGATATAAAATGATTGTTTGGTAGTATGATTGGTATGGAATTGAGTAAGCATATAACTTTAGATTTAATTTTCACTTTTACTATATACTATAATATTCACTTTTACTATATACTCAAAAGCAATTAATATTTCTCAAATTGATTTTAAGATTTATTTATGTTGTGTTTTGTAATTGTGTTCATCTAATTCCTGGATTTGTCTGAGAAGGTAAATTTCCAAGTTTTTTTTTTTGTCACAAGTTATTTTAAATAGAATTTCTCATTTTATCTTGCACTGCTGGGTTTTGTTGGTATTATATAGAAATGCTGACAATTTGAGGGAGTTTATTTTATATTGTATAATGTTGCTAGCATTGTTGGATCCTTTCAACTAGTTTCCTTCTTATTTTTCAAAGTGTACCATTATATCATCCTTAAAGAGTAATAATTTTGTTTCATAATTGCCAATATTTTACTTTTAGTTCATTTTTCTTGTCTTATTGTTTTAGCTAGCATTTTTAGTACAATAAAGCAATAGCGAAAATGGATAACATTGGTACAATCCTTCTCAACAAGGCTTCAGGCTGATAATAGTTGCAACTAATACAGGCTCTTGGTTTTAGTTAGAAAGAACTTATGATTTTAAGAAAGATTCCATTGGTTCTTCTGTTTTCTAGTGTTTTTGATAAGAATGACTACAGTAAAATAGATAACAAAAGTTTACTAGTAAAGGACCTCAAACTCCCCCTCTTAGAACTTGATGAATATAATTTTAAAATAAAAAAGAAAGAAATTAAAGAGGTGAACAAAACTCTGGATAAGGTAGATATGATAGATGTCTGGAGAATATTGAATGGGGATAAAAAAGAATATAACATTTTCTCACATGTACTAGGTCATAAAAGCCTTACAGTCCAGTGGAGAAAGGCAGAGATAGTCAATACATCCTACTAAGACCATAATGCAATAAAATTATTTGTAAGCACAGGTTATGGAAATGTACATGAAAAATTAATTGGAAACTAAACAATCTAATAACAAAGAAGGAGTGGTTAAACAAAAAATTATAGCAACAATCAACAACTTCATTCAAGAGAATGACAGTAATGAGAAAACCTACCAAAACATCTGGGATACTGAAAAAGCAGTTCTTAGGGGAAGTTTTATATTTTGAATGCCTACATGAATAAAATAGAGAAAGAGAAGATGAATGAAATGTATGTGCACCTGAAAAAGCTAGAAAAAGAACAAATTGAAAATCCCCAAGTAAATAATAAATTAGAAATGCTGAAAACGAAAGGAGAGCTTAATACAATTGAAATTAAGAAAATTATTCAATTAATAAATAAAACTGAGTTGGTTTTATTAAAAAAAAATTAAATTGATAAACCAAATAAAACTTGAAAAATTTGATTAAAAAAAAGAAAAAAGAAAATCCAATTAACAATATCAAAAATGAAAAAGGTGAACTGACTGCCAAAGAGGAGAAAATTAAAACAATAGCTAGAAATTACTTTGGCCAAAGGTATGCCCATAAATTCGACCATCTAAATGAGATGGATGATTATGTTAAAAAATAGAAATTGCCCAGATTAACAGAAGAGGAACTTGAATACTTAAATAACCTCATCTCAGAAAAAGAAATTGAGTAAGTCATCAATGAACTCCCTAGAAAAAATCTCCAGGGTCAGATGGATTTACAAGTGAATTCTATCAAACATTTAAAGAACTGTTAATTCTGATACTCTATAGACTATTTGTGAAATTAGGGAAGAAGGAGTCCTCTCAAATACTTTTTGTGATACGAATATGGTTCTGATACCTAAACCAGGAAGAGGCAAAACAGAAAAAGAAAATTATAGACCAATTTGTCTAATGAATATAAATGCAAAAATTTTAAATAAGATACTAGTAAAAAGAATACAGCAATTTATCATGAAATAATATATTATGATTACATAATATTTATTCCAGAAATGCAGGGCCGGTTCAACATTAGAAAAACTATTAGCATTATTGATCATATGAACAACAAAACTATTAGAAATCACATGGTTATGTCAGCAGATGCCGAAAAAACGTTTGACAAAATACAAGTATTTCTATTGAAATCACTGGAAAACACAGGAATAAACAGAATTTTCCATAAAACTGTAAGCAGTACACACTTAAAATCATCAACAAGCATTATATGCAATGGGGATAACCTAGATGCATTTCCAATAAGATTTGGGTAAAACAAGGGTGTCCACTATCACCACTGTTAATCAATGTAGTATTAGAAAAGTTAGTTGTAGCAATAAGACAAGAAAAAAATTAAAGAAATTAGAATAGGCAAAGAATAAACTAAGTTATCACACTTTGCAGATGATATGATGATATACCTAGAGAATTTCAGAGATTCAAATAAAATACTGCTTAAAATAATGAACAACTTTGGTAAAGATGCAAATTACAAAATAAACTCACATAAATGATGTGTATTTGTATATATTGCTTACAAAGTCCAATAGCAAGAGAAAGAAAAAGAAATCCCATTTAAAACTATGGTCCACCCCATAAAATATCTGGTAGTTTACCTGTTGAAACAAACTCAGGGACTGTATGAACACAAATACAAAACATTTTTTGCACAAATAAAATCAGATATAAGTGGAAAAACATCAGTTGCTTGTGGGTAGGTCGAGGTAAAATAATAAAAATGACAATTCTACCTAAATTAATTCACTTATTCAGTGCCATACCAATCAAACTACCAGATAATTATTTTCTATATTTAGAAAAAATAATATCAAAATTCATCTGGAATAACAAAAAGTCCAGAATACCAAGGGACCTAATAAAAAAATGCTAGGGAAAGTGGACTATCCCTATAGGATTTCAAATTCTATTCTAAAGCAGTAATCATCAAAACCACTTGCTACTGCTAAGAAATAGAGGGGTAGACTAGTAGAATAGGTTAGGTATTGAAGACACAGTAGTTAATGAATACAGCAATCGGTTGTTTGATAAATCTAAGGATCCCAGGTTCTAGGATAAGAACTCTCTATTTGATAAAAATTACTGGGAAAACTGGATAATAGTGTGGGAGAAACTGGGCATGGACCAATGCCTGACCATACACAGGAATAAAATGGAAATGGATACATGATCTAGGCATAAAGATTGATAGGATAAACACATTAGGGTAGCAAGGAATAATGTATTGTCAGATTTATGAAGAATGGAGAAATTTATGACTCAACAAGAGAGAGAGAACATAACGAAGTGCAAAATGGATAATTTGGATTACATTAAATTGAAAAGGCTTTGCACTAATAAACCCATTACAACCAAGTTTAGGAGGGAAGCAGAAAACTCAGAAGGAATTTTTGCAGCTAGTGTCTCTGATAAAGGCTTCCTTTCTAAGATATATAGAGAACTGAGTCAAATGTACAAGAATACAAGTCATTCCCTAATTCACAAATAGTCAAAGGATATAAACAGAGAATTTTTAGGGGAAGAAATTAAAACTCCCTATAATCATATGAAAAAATACTCTAAATCACTATTGATTAGAGAGATGCAAAGCAAAACAACTCTGAGGTACCACATCACACCTATCATATTGGCTTACATGACAAAACAGGAAGATGATAAATGTTGGAGAAGATGTGGGAGAGTTAGAACACTAATTCATTGTTGGTGGAGCTGTGAGCTGATCCAACCATTCTGGAGAGAAATTTGGAACTAGGTCCAAAGGGCTGCAAAAATGTGCATGCCCTTCATTCCAGCAATATTGCTTCTGGGACTCTATGTCAAAGAGATCGTAGAAATGAGAAAGGTTTCCACATTTACAAAAATATTTATAGCAGCTCTCTTTGTGGTGACCAAGAACTGGAAATTAAGGGGATGCCCATCAATAAGGGAATGACTGAACAATTTGTAGTATATGAATGCAATGGAATACTATTGTACTATGAGAAAAGATAAACAGGAAGACTTCAGCGAAGCCTGGAAAAATTATATGAACTGATGCTGAGTGACAGGAGCAGAACCAGGAGAACTTTGAACACAGCAACCACCACGGTGTGTGAGGAACTTTTCTTGAAGATTTAATACTTCATTGAAATGAATGGACTTAAAAAATTTTCCATGGACTCTTGAGGCCAAATCCTTTCCACATCCAGAGAAAGAACTATGGAATTAGATCAGAGATAGAAACAGATTATTTTCTTTTGTGTTATGTTTTGTTTTGTTTGTTTTATGGTTTCTCCAATTAGTTTTAATTCTTCTACGCAACATTCATTTAATAGGTATGCACGTGTATAACCTAAATAAGATTTTATGCTGTCTCAGGAAGGGAGTTGGGAGGAGGTGGGAAATGAGGAGGAGAGAGTGGGAAAAAGTCTCAGATACATGGAAGTGATTTTTGAACACTGAAAACAAATAAAATAATTCAATTAAAAAAGAGAATTACTACAGTATTTCGTCAAAGGATTTGTCTGCATCTATTGTAATCAACATGTGATTTCAGTTGCTAATATTATTGATGTATCCAACTATGCTGATTGACCCAGTCTGGTATAAATGTGACCTGTGATTATGATGTAGTGGTATATCTCGGTTATTTTTTTGCAATTTATTAATTTATTTGTTTCCAGTTTTCAACAATCACTTCTGTAAGTTCTAAATTTCCCTCCTTACCCTCCCTCCCTGATATGACATGCAATCTTGTGAGGGTTCTACACTTACTTTCTTATTAAACACATTTTCATATTAGTTATGTTGCACAGAAGTATTAAAACAAATGGGGGAAACCATGAGAAAAACCAAACCAAAACCTAACACAAGCGAAAATGTTCTGCTTCTTTCCACGTTCTGATTCCATAACTCTTTCTGCAAGACATTTTGCCTCAACAGTCCTTTGGGAAGGTTTTAGGTTCAAGCATTGCTGTGAAGGGTTAAGTCTATCAGAAACAGTCTTGACACACTATGACTGTTACTGTGTATAATGTTCTCCTGAACTCAGAATCAGTTCATATAAGTCTCTCAAGTTTTTTTGAAGTCTTCCTGTTTATCATTTCTTATAGCACAACAGTATTCCATTATATTCATAGACCACAACTTGTTCAGCCTTTCCCCAATGATGAACATTCCCTCAATTTCCAGTTCTTGGTCACCACAAAAAGAACTACAATAAATATTTTTGTGCATGTGGGACCTTTTTCCATTTTTATGGTCTCTTTGGGATACAGTGTTAGAAGTGATATTGTTGGGTCAAAAGGTGTTCAGATTTTTTTTATCCTTCGGGTATACTTCCAAATTGCTCTCCAGAATGGTTGAGTCAGTTCACAGTTCTACCAACAATGAATTAGTGTTCCAACGGTCCCACATCTTCTCCAATTTTTATCATTCACCTATTTTGGCATGTTAATCAATCTCATAGGTGTGATGTGGTTCCCCAGAGCTGTTTTAATTTCCATCTCTCTAATCAATAGTGATTTAGAGCATTTTTTTTCATATGACTACATATAACTTTACTTTCTTCCTCTAAAATCTGCCTGTTCATATCTTTGACCATTTATCAATTGAAGAATGACATATTCTTGTAAATTTGACTAAGTTTTCTATATATTTTAGAAATGATGTCTTTATCACAGATACCACTTGTAAAAATTCTTTCCCAGTTTTCTACTTCCCTCCTAATCTTAGTTGCATTGGATTTGTTTGTGCAGAAACATTTCGATTTAATGTAATCAAATTTATCCATTTTGTATTTCATAATGCTCTCAATCTCTTGTTTCATCAAAAATTCCTCCATTCTCCATAAATTTGACAAATATATTATTTCTTGCTCCCCTAATTTCTTTATAATATCATTCTTTCTACCTAGATTATGCAGCCATTTGGAATTTCTTCTAACATACAGTGTAAGGCATTGGTCTATGCCCAGTTTCTACCACAATATTTTCTAGTTTTCCAAGCAGTTTCTGTCAAACAGTGAGGTCTTATCTCAAAAGCTGGGGTGGTTGGGAATAGCAAACTCTAGACCACTGTAGTCAGTGACTGCTGTGTTTCATGTAACTAACTTCTGAGACTGATCTACCCCTCAATTACTTACCTAGTACTAAGTGGTTTTGATGATTGCTGTTTTATAATCCAATTTAAGATCTGATATGGCTAGGTCAACTACTATAGCATTACTTTTCATTAATTCCCTGGATATTCTGGATCTTTTGCTCTTTCAGATGAATGCTGATATTATTTTTCTAGCTCTAGAAAATAATATTTTGGAAGTTTGTTATGGCACTGAAAACGGATATTAATTTAGGTTGAATTATCATTTGTATTGTATGAGCCAGGCCTACACAAGAGCAACTGATGTTCTCCAAATTTTTTGATGTGACTTTATTTTTGTGAAAAGTGCTTTGCTGCTGTGTTCACATAGTCCCTGGGTTTGTTTTGGCAGGCAGACTCCCAGATATTTTATAGTGCCTACCAAAATTTTAAATGGAATTTTTCTTTTTATCTCTTGTGGTTGGTCTTCATTAGCAATATACAGGAATACAGAGGATTTCTGCAGGTTTATTTTTTATCCTTCAGCTTTGCTAAAAGTTTTTTTTTTATTATTTTATGTAGTTTTTTATTTGATTCTCTAGGATTATTTAAGTATACCATCATGTTATTTGCAAAGAGCGATGAGTTATTTACTTCTTTGCCTATTCTAATTCCTTATATTTCTTTTTCTTCTCTTATCGCTATAGCTAAAATTTCTAGTATCATTGAATAATAGTGGTGATATGAAGCATCCTTGTTTCACCCCTGATCTTATTGGAAATGCATCTGGCTTATCTATAATACATATTATGCTTGATGATGGTTTTATATAGATAATACCTTTTACTTTAAGCATGGCTCCATTTATTCCTTTGCTCTCTGGTGTTTTCAATAGGAGTTTTTTATACATCTATTGAGATAATCACATGATTTTTGCTAGTTTTGTTGTTGATATGAGCAATTATACTGGTGGTTTTCCTAATATTGAAGGAGCCCTGCCTTACTGTTGAAATCCTACCAGATCAAAGTATGTTATTCTTGTGATAAGTGGTATTTTGGCTAATATCTCATTTGAAATTTTTACATCTATTTTCATTATGGAAATTGGTCTATAATTTTCTTTCTCTGTTTTTGCTCTTCCCAGATTAGGTACCAGGACCATATTTGTGTCATAAAAAGAATTTGAGGAGAGTCAAGTGGAGTCCAGTGAGCAAGAGCTGTGGATGGAGTCCCAGGAATCTCTGCAGCAATTGTGCCTGAGACTTTCAGCCCACAGATTGAATATCTTTAAGTCATCTACTTGAACTCCTGGGAGCCAAAATGTTGGAGTGATCAGTAAATGCTGTCTCCCCCTCCCCTTGTTGACTTTGAAAGAACCATAAAATATTTCCCCTGAAAAATCCTGGATCAGTGGAATCAGCAGAAGGGGCAAACAGTCTTTTTGCACCTGAGGCTACGAGAATCACTAAGGAGTATTCTTCTTACTGTGGATGAGACCAGAGCTGTCCCACATAGCCCCACCTCAGTGAACAGAGAGGAGATCTGGAGCTCCAGAGGGGTGGAGCCTCACAACCACCAACACTAGGTCCTCAGATATGCCTCAGTGTTCCAGGGGAGATGGGAAGACAATAGGGATCACCAAGCCCTGAGTTTGTCTTTGCTCTAGCTCAGCTGAGGAGATCTCCCCAAGACCAGACCATCCCTCCTCCACATTTAGCAAGCTAGTTCCAGGGCTAATCCAGGGAAACATAAACAGAATTTACCTGGCCTTTGCTTTCTCACACCAGCCAGCTTAGCACCAGGTTCTTTACCTTACAGCTGAAAGAACCAGAGGCCACAACACACAAAGTCTCCCATAGAACCTTTCTATGGGGAAATGGACTAAAGCACAAATGCTAAAGAGGTCAGTAGAGAGGCTGCACTCCAATGTGAAACTTCAGAAGGAACTATGAACGGATGGCATGCACAAAGGGCACTCTGGGAAGAGCTAAAGATGGAAATAGAAGAAAAAATGGCCAATGATTTTAAAAATATGAAAAAAATTCACTGAAGAGAGCAGATCTTTAAAAAGAAAAAAATTAATAAATGTAAAAGCAAGAACAAAACCTAACTGGGAAAATTAGACCAATTGAAAAGGAAGTGTAAAACAAACTGGAGGAAATAATTTCTTTAAAGGAATAATTGGACAGTTGGAAAAGGAGATGCAAAAGCTGACTGAAGAAAGCAATATGATGAAAATTAGAATTAGACAAGTAGAAGTTAATGACTCTAGGAGAAATCAAGAATCAGTCAAATAAAATCTAAAGAATGAAAAGATGGAAGAAAATGTAAAATATCTAATTGGAAAAACAGGTAACCTGGAAAATGGATTCAGGAGAGAAAATTTAATAATTATTGGACTACCAGAAAGCCATGATGAAAAAAGAGTCTGGGCAATGTCTTCAAAGAAATCATCAGGGGAAACTTCCCAGAACTGCTAGATTCAGAGGGCAAAATAATCATTGAAAGAATATACCATTCTCCTCCTGAAAGGGATCCCAAACTAAAAATACCAAGAAATATTGTTGCCAAATTCCAGAACTATCAAGTGAAGGAGAAAATAATACAGACAGCTAGAAATAAACTGTATAAATACCGAGGAACTACAGTCAAGATCACATAGGACCTTGGACTTTCTACATTAAAAGATTGAAGGAATTAGAATATGATATTCCTCAAAGCAAAGGGGCTGGGACTACAAACAAGGATGAATTACCTAGCAAAGTTCTGCACAACATTTCAAGTAAGGAGATGGACATTCAAAGAAACAAGGAATTTCCAGACTTTCCTGATAAAAAGTCCAGAACTCAATGAAAAATTCGATGTTAAAATGCAGATTTCAAAAGAGTCATAAAAAAATTAACATGGGAAAATAAAACTTGTTACACAATTTGGACAAAGTATTTATCTCCTTACAAGGGAAGATGATACTTGTTAATCTTGAGAATTATATATCTATTATGAAATATAAGAAGGATAGATAGATAGAGGGAATAGACATAAACAACATTATGGCATGATTAAAATGTCATTTGCAACATACGAAAGGATTGTAGCAGGAGATATGAAAAAAATCAGAAGTAGGTAATGGTAAATTAAATCACAGGAAGAAGTACAAAATTATATTACTGTAGAGGGAAAGAGGGGATGGAGATGAACATTGTTTGAGAGGTACTCTCATCTGATTTGGTTCAAGGAGGGAACAACAAACTTAATGAAATATATAATTCGAACTAGATCTATAGGCAGTAGGAAGGGAAGGGGGAAAGACAGGGCAGGGGAGGTTAAAAGGGAGGGAAGAAATAGTAAGGGTAAAGAACAGTAAAAAGGAGAAGGGCTGAAAGAAGTAAGGTAAGACTATGGGAGGTGGTGGTTAAAAATTAAAACTCTATTGTGGAAGGGAAAGGAGAAGAGAGAACTAAAAGAATAGATGGTGAGAAAGAGGATGGAGGGAAAGACACAGACAGTAATCATAACTGTGAATGGGATGAATATTCTTTTAAAACAGAGACTGATAGCAGAAAGGATTAAAAGTCATAATCCAACAATATGTTGCTTATGAGAAACACATTTGAAACAGGGGGATACACACATGGTAAAAGTAAAAGGTTGGAGCAGAATATATTGTGCTTCAGCTGATGGAAGAAAATCAGGTGTAGGAATCGTAATCTCAGACAAAGCAAAAGCAGAAATAGATCTAATTAAAAAAGATAAGGAAGGAAACTATATCCTGTTAAAAAGCACCATAGAAAATGAAGCAATATCATTACTAAACATATATGCTCCAAGTGGTATAACTTCCAGATTCTTAGAGGAGAAGGTAAGGGAGTTATAGGAAGAAAAAGACTGCAAAAATATACTAGTGGGGGACCTCAACCTCCGCCTCTCTGAACTTGATAAATCTCATCTAAAATAAACAGGAAAGAAGCTAAGGAGCTGAATAAAACTCTGGATAAGGTAAATATGATAACTCTCTGGAAAGAACTGAATGGGGATATAAAGGAAAATAACTTTTTCTCAATGGTACATGGCACATATACAAAAATTGACCATGTAGTAGGCCATAAAACCTCACAATTCAGTGCAGTAAGGCAGAGATAATCAATGTATCCTTCTCAGATCATAATGCAATAACATTATATGTAATAAAAGGCCATGGAAAAATAGACCAAATATTAATTGGAAACTAAATAATGTAATCATAAAGAAGGAGTTGGTTAAATAACAAATCATAGAAACAATCAACAACTTCATTCAAGAGGACAATAATGAGACAACCTACCAAATCTTATGGGACACTGCAAAAAAGTTTTTAGGGGAGGTTTTATATCTTTGAATACCTACACTAATAAAACAGAGAAAAACAAATTGGACATGCAGCTGAAAAACCTCAGCAGAGGCCAAACTAAAGATCCCCAAGTAAACACCAAAATAGAAATACTGCAAGCCAAATAAAAGTTTAATAAAATTGAAATTAAGGAAACTATGGAACTAATAAATAAAATGAAATGTTGATTTTATGATAAAATCGGTAAACATTGTACAATTTGATAAAAAAAAAGGAAAAATGAAAACTAATTACCAATATGAAAAATGAAAGGGCTGAACTCACCCCCAATGAGGAGAAAGCTAAAATAATAATTAGAAATTATGTTGCCTAACTTTATGCCCATACATTCGACAATCTAAATGAGACAGATGTTTATATTTTAAAATGTGAATTGCCCAGATTAACAGAAGAGGAAGTTGAATACTTAAACAACTCCATCTCAGAAAATGAAATTGAACAAGTCATCAATGAATTCCCCAGAAAAAAATCTCCAGGGAGAAATAGATTTTTAAAGAACAGTTAATTCCTATACTATATAAACTATTTGAGAAAATTGTGAAATGAGTCCTCCCAAATTCTTTTTATGATACACATATGGTTTTGATACCTAAAATAGGAAGAACCAAAACAGAGAAAGAAATCTATAGACCAATTTCTCTAATGAATATAGATGCAAACATTTTAAATAGGATTTTAGCAAAAAGAATACAGCCACTTATCAAGAACATAATACATTTGGGTCAGGTAGGATTCATACCAGGAATGCAAGGTTGGTTCAATATTAGGAAAACTATTAGCATTATTGATCATATCAACCACAAACCTAACAGAAACCACATGATTATCTCAATAGATACAGAGAAGGCTTCTGACAAAATACAACACCCATTCGTATTCAGAACACTGGAGAGCAGAGGAATAAAGGGAACTTTTCGTAAAATAATAAGCAGTATCCTCAGAAAAACTTCAGCAAGCATTATATGCAATGGAGATACACTAGATGCATTTCCAATATGATCAGGGGTGAAACAAGTATGCCCATCATTACTACTATTATTCAATGTGGTACTAGAAATGTTAGCTATAGAAATTAGAGAAGATAAAGAAATTGAAGGAATTAGAATAGGCAAAGAAAAAACTAAGTTATCACTCTTTGCAGATAATATGATGATATACTTAGAGAATCCCAGAGATTCAATAAACAAAACTACTTGAAATAATAAACAACTTTGGCAAAGTTGCAGGTTATAAAATAAACCCACACAAATTTTCTGCATTTCTGTACATTTGTAACAAAGGCCAACAGCAAGAGACAGAAAGAGAAATCCCACTTAAAGCTAGGGTAGAAACTATAAAATATTTGGGAGTCAACCTAGCAAAACAGATCCAGAGACTATATGAACACAATTACAAGATACTTTTAACACAAATAATGTCAGATGTAAGTGGAAAAACATCAGTTGCTCATGAGTAGCCCCAGCCAATATAATAAAAATGACAATTCTACCTAAATTAATTTACTTATTTCGTGTCATATCAATCAAACTATCAGATAATTATTTTCTAGAGATTGAAAAAATAATATCAAAATTCATCTGGAAGAACAAAAGGTCCAGAATATCAAGGGAACTAATGAAAAGAAACACTAGGGAAAGTGACCTACCTCTACCACATCTCAAACTGTATTAAAAGCTGCAATTATCCAAAACCACTTGGTACCTGCTAAGAAACAGAAGGGCAGACAAATAGAATAGGCTAGGTACTCAAGACACAGTAGGCAAAGAATATAGCAATCAAACCCAAGTACCCCAGATTCTGGGATAAGAACTCACTGTTGACAAAAACTCCTGGGAAAACTGGTTAACAATGTGGTGGGAAAGGATCCCACATGTACAAAAATATTTATAGCAGCTCTCCTTGTGGTGGACAAAAACGAGAAGTCAAGAGGATGCCCATCAAAGGGGGAATGACTGAATAAATTATGGTATATGAATATAATGGAATACTATGTTGCCGTAAGAAATGATGAACAGAAAGACTTCAGAGAGGCCTGGAAAGATTTATATGATCTGATGCTGAGCAAAAAGAGCAGAACCAGGAGAACTTTGTACATCACAACAACAAGAGTATGTGAGGATTTTTTCTGGTAGACTTAGAACTTTATTACAATGCAAGGGATTAAAAATTCCAATTTAAGGAAAAATGTGTTCCACATTCAAAGAAAGAATCATGGAATTCATTTTCAGATTGTAGCAGATCATTTTCTTTTGTATTACATTTTGGTTTGTTATATGATTTCTCCCATTTGTTTTAAATCTTCTATACAACATGACTATGGTGCAAATGTATTTAATAAGAATGTATGCGTCGAACCCATATAAAATTGCATGTCGTCTTGAGGAGAGGGGAAAGGTGAAGGGAGGGAAAGAAAATATCTGGATTTTATGGTAGTGGTTGTGGAACACTGAAAATAAATGAGTAAACAAAAAAATAAAAAGAATTTGGTAGGACTCCTTGTTTGCCAGTTTCCCCAAATAGTCTATATAGTACTGGAATTAACTCTTCTTTAAATGTTTCATAGAATTCACTTGTTGTTCACTTGTTCCTTTTAATGCAACGTTTTGTGCGATCCTGACTCTAGTTCCTCAATATTTTAATTGTTTTTTTTTTTCTGTCTACTTGCAGTATTTTCTCCTTGAACTGATAATTCTGAAATTTGGCAGCAATATTCCTTGCATTTTCAATTTGAGATCTCTTTCAGGAGGTGATTGGTGAATTATTTTGACAACAATTTTGCCCTCTGGAATTAGGATGTTGGGGAAATTTTCCTTGTTTATCTCATGGAATATTCTGTCCAGTATCTTATCTTCCATCCCAGCTTTCTAGCAGACAAGGAATTCTTATATTTTTCTCTCCTCTATCCACTTTCAACATCAGTTGTTTTCCAGTGAGATAATTTATATTTTCTCCTATTTTTTTATTGTTTAGATGTTTGTTTGTTTCATGTTTAGTGCCACTCAGATTCACTAGCTTCTACTTGTCCAATTCTAATTTTTAGTGAATTGCTTTCTTCAGTTAGCTTTTATATCTCCTTTATCATTTATACATTTGTTCCTTTTAAGAAGTTATTTTCTCCAGTTAGGTTTTGTACCTTCAAATCCATGTAGTCAATTTTACTTTTTAAATAAGAGCATTTTATTTTTAAAATCATTGGTCAATTTTCCTCCTAGCTCTCTAATTTGACTTTTAAAATCCTTCATGAGTTCTTCCAAGAATGCTATTTATGCTTGAGAGCAGTTCATATTCCCTTTTGAGATTTCAGATGTGGGTATATATGTCCTCTTCTGAATTTGTATTTTGATCTTCCATATCTCTGTAATAGGATTCTATGATCTTTGCTTTTCTAATTTGCTTATTACTAATGGTAATTGCTTTTTTCCTGGCTTTTAAAGTGGATCTCTGCTTCTGGGGCACAGGAGGATCTGGTCAACATTTCATGTGCTGGGAGCCAGGGGGCTGTGGCCTCTAGTTCTTTAATCTAGAAGCTATATAATGCTGTAGCTTACTTGGTGCTGAGCTGACTGGTGCGTGCCAAAGTCAAGGTCAAGTAAAGTCTTTCTAAGTTTCCCTGAGGTTACACTGAAGGTCTTTGTATGAGATGCGGGGGGCAGAGAAGTTGACTGGCCCATGGTGGTCTCCTTCTCCCCTACAGATAGGGTAGAGCATGGGCAGGCTCAGCAGCTGTTGAACCCTGCCTGCCTTGATGTCTGCCCAATACCTCTGGCTGTGCTAAGACACTCCTGGGGTGCTGGTGTTGGTTCTTATTGACTCCACCTGGGGTTCTGGATCTCCTGATCTCCTGATCTTCTGCTCACATGGGGCTTGCTAGGACACCTCCGTACCTATACTGGTCCTCTTCAGCCACAACAAAAGGGACAGTTCCCATCAATCTTCCTGAGCTAAAAGACTGCTGTACCCCTTCTGATGACTCCACTATTCCAGGATTTTTCCTGGGGCAATACTTTCTGGGTTTTTCAAGGTCAACAAGGGAGGATAAGAGCACCTAGAGTTTATTCCTGCACCTTGGCTCCCTGAAATTCAAGTAAGTGACTTTCAAACATTTAGTCTGTAGGCTGATAGCTGCAGGAGTAACTGATGCTTCTGCCATGGGTCCTGCACTTTTCTCTCCTGTTTTTTCATTATTTATTTATTTATTATTTTTTATTTAATTAAATTTACTTATTTAACTTTTAACATTCATTTTCGCAAAATTTTGGGTTTCAAATTTTCTCCCCTTTTATCCCCTCCCCCCCCAAACACCAAGCATTCTAATTGTCCCTATGACCAATCTGCTCTCTCTTCTATCATCCCTCTCTGCCCTTGTCTCCGTCTTCTCTTTTGTCCTGTAGGGCCAGATAGCATTCTATACCCCTTTACCTGTATTTCTTATTTCCTCGTGGCAAGAACATTACTCGACAGTTGATCCTAACACTTTGAGTTTCAACTTCTTTACCTCCCTCCCTCTCCACCCCTTCCCTTTGGAAGGCAAGCAATTCAATATAGGCCAAATCTGTGTAGTTTTGCAAATGACTTCCATAATAGTTGTGTCGTATAGGACTGACTATATTTCCCTCCATCCTATCCTGTCCCCCATTACTTCTATTCTCTTTTGATCCTATCCCTCCCCATGAGTGTCGACCTCAAATTGAACTCTCCTCCCCATGCCCTCCCTTCTATCATCCCCCCCACCCTGCTTATCCCCTTATCCCCCACTTTCTTGTATTGTAAGATAAGTTTTCATATCAAAATGAGTGTGCATTTTATTCTTTGCTTTAGTGGAATGTGATGAGAGTAGACTTCATGTTTTTCTCTCACCTCCCCTCTTTATCCCTCCACTAATGAGTCTTTTGCTTGCCTCTTTTATGAGAGATAATTTGCCCCATTCCATTTCTCCCTTTCTCCTCCCAATATCTTTCTCTCTCACTGCTTGATTTCATTTTTTTTGAGATATGAGCCCATCCTCTTCAGTTCACTCTGTGCACTCGGTCTCTATGTGTGTGTGCGTGTGTACATGTGTGTGTGTGTAATCCCACCCAGTATCCAGATACTGAAAAGTTACAAGAGTTACAAATGTTATCTTTCCATGTAGCAATGTAAAAAGTTAAACTTTAGTAAGTCCTTTATGACTTCTCTTTGCTGTTCACCTTTTCATGGTTCTCTTCATTCTTGTGTTTGGAAGTCAAATTTTCTTTTCAGCTCTGGTCTTTTCATCAAGAATGCTTGAAAATCCTCTATTTCATTGAAAGACCAATTTTTCCCCTGAAGTATTATACTCAGTTTTGCTGGGTAGGTGATTCTTGGTTTTAGTCCTAGTTCCTTTGACTTCTGGAATATCCTATTCCATGCCCTTTGATCCCTTAATGTAGAGGCTTCTAGATCTTGTGTTATCCTGATTGCATTTCCACAATACTTGAATTGTTTCTTTCTAGCTGCTGGCAATATTTTCTCCTTGACCTGGGAACTCTGGAATTTGGCCACAATGTTCCTAGGAGTTTCTCTTTTTGGATCTCTTTCATGCGGTGTTCTGTGGATTCCTTGAATATTTATTTTGCCCTCTGGTTCTAGAATCTCAGGGCAGTTTTCCTTGATAATTTCATGAAAGATGATGTCTAGGCTCTTCTTTTGATCATGGCTTTCAGGTACTCCCATAATTTTTAAATTGTCTCTCCTGGATCTATTTTCCAGGTCAGTTGTTTTTCCAATGAGATATTTCACATTATCTTCCATTTTTCCATTCTTCTGGCTTTTTTCTGTGATTTCTTGCTTTCTCATTAAGTCCTTAGCCTCCATCTATTCCATTCTCATTTTGAAAGAACTATTTTCTTCAGTGAGCTTTTGAATCTCCTTTTCCATTTGGCCAGTTCTGCTTTTGAAAGCATTCTTCTCCTCATTGGCTTTTTGAACCTCTTTTGCCAATTGAGTTAGGCTAGTTTTCAAGGTGTTATTTTCTTCAACATTTTTTTGGGTCTCCTTTAGCAGGGAGCTGATCTGCTGTTCATGCTTTGACTTCATGTCTCTCATTTCTCTTCCCAGCTTTTCCTCTACCTCTCTAACTTGCTTTTCAAAATTCTTTTTGAGCTCTTCCATGGCCTGAGCCCATTGGGTGGGCTGGGACACAGAAGCCTTGACTTCTGTGTCTTTGCCTGATGGTAAGCATTGTTCTTTCTCATCAGAAAGGAAGGGAGGAAATGCCTATTCACCAAGAAAGTAACCCTCTATAGTCTTATTTCTTTTCCCTTTTCTGGGCATTTTCCCAGCCAGTGACTTGACCTCTGAATATTCTCCTCACACCCACCTCGCCTCCTGATGCTCCCAGCCAGCGTTTGGGGTCTGAGATTCAAATGCTGCTTCCAGCCTCAGGGCTTTTGGCGGGGGCAGGGCTGCTATTCAGTGTGAGATTAAGTTCAGGTGCTCAGCTGGGGGCAGGGCCGCCTCTCAGGCTCAGTTCCCTCAGGGGATTTATGCACAGACCTTCAACAATGGATCCAGGCTCCTGCCTTCTTGGGGAGCCCCCGTCAGCCGCCGCCCCTCAGCTTCTGCCTCCCGAGGGGGCCTGAGCCATGGGGCACCCCACTCCCCCCTCGACCCGTGAAAGACACTCTCTCACCGACCCCCGCCACCTGTGGGTGTAGGGACTTGTGCGGCCGCTGGAGATCCCGTCCCTGAAGCCTGCTTGGATCTGTTCCTCTCAGTGCCGTGTCTGTGACAGGTCTGGGCTGGGCTCCACGTCTGCAGCATGACGGACCTTTTGGTGGAGAGGTTTGCAGGTCTCTCAGGAACAGAAATCTCCCTTGCTTCAATGTTCTGTGGCCTCTGGGTGCAGAATTCACCGTGAGTTACTTCTTTGTAGATTTTCTATGTGTTGTGAGTTCGGAGCTATGTGTATGTGTGTCTTTCTACTCTGCCATCTTGGCTCCGTCCTCCTCTCTCCTATTTTCTTTTGGATACAGTATTATTTGGTGATATTTGTGATATAGTGATATAATCTGACTGACAGTATTTTTTTTTTCAATTTTTGCTTATATTCTTTAAGGAAATTATTCTATGGTTTTATTTTTCAATTTTAATTCTCCCTGGTTTAGGTATCAAAACCACATTTGTATTATTAAAATAAATTTGATAAAAATCCTTTAACTATTTTTTCAAATAATTTATATAATATTGGTATTAATTGTTCCTTAATGTTTGGTAGAATTCACGTAACATACTATATCTCCATGGTAATTACCTTGTTTCTTTCTGGTTGTTTGAAGTATTTTCTCTTTGACCTGAGAACTACGAAATTTGTCTATAATATTCCTGTGAGTTTTCATTTTGCCATTTCTTTAAAGAGATGGTTGGTGGACTCTTTCAGTTTCTATGTTATCCTATGGTTATACGATATCAGAGTGGATTTCCTTTGTAATTTCTTGAAATATGATTTCTAGGCTGTTGCTTTGTCATGATTTTAAGGTAGGGCAATAACTTTTAAATTATTTCTCCCCAATACGCATTTTAGGAAATTTGTTTCTCTAATGAACTTTTTCACAATTTCTACTATTTTTTCATTATTTTTATTTCTAGAAATGTGTTTCTTGATGTCTCATATTGATATTAGCTATCATTTGACCTAATCTAATGACATCTAATGTTCTCAGTGAGTTTTTGTGCCTTTTATTCTTATTTGGTTAATTCTGATTTTTAAGGACTTATTTTCAGTAGTAAATGTGTATCCTTTTTACATTTGACTTATTCTGTTTATAGTACTTTCTTAAGTGTTTTTGTGCCCCTTTTCACAGGCTGATAATTTTCCTTTCATGGTTTTCTTCCCTTTCTTTATCTACTTTGTCCACTTTGACTCTTATTTTACTTTGAAAACTTTTTTTAAGATATTCCAGGAATTATTGTTTGGCTTGAATTCAATTTTCATATTAATTTGAGGGTTTGTTTCTAGCTGTCTTGTTTGTATTGTCTTCTGAGTTTGTGTCTTGATCTTCCCTGTCACCAACAATGTCACTTTCTTTTTATTGTTTTCTCATTTTTCTACTTTATTTATTGATTTGGAACTTAGCATTAATGTTGGGCTCTTTTCCTGTCATGAGGAGTAGAAGAGCACTGTCTTAAGCTTTTTTTGTCTTTTGCAGTGCTACTTCCAGAGAAAATTCTGGTTATTTGGAAATTATCAATTTTTCAAAGATGGTGTGATCTGGGAGAGATGCAGTTACTACTTTCAGTCTGCACTGTGGTCCATATCCAGGATGGGCCCCCGATTCCTTAGTATTGCAAGGGATACTGCTTTTCAGTTTCTCAGCTGCTGCTTGCAATTGTGCATGGTGCTGTCACTCAGGGTCCATGATCCCTTTGAACCAGAAGTGACACTGCTCATTAGGGTTTCCACTTTATCTTCAATGAAATTGCTTTTTTTCTCCCATGGAACTATGACCCAGAAGTAGGTACATGCAATGAAGTTGCCAAACTTTATCTGGTCATGCTTCCAGTGTTAGTACAGAGGTATCCTGCAATCTCTTTTGGACCAGTTTCTTTACTTTGTGATCTTTATCTGCTGGTGCCTTTACCATCTCTGACTGAAGACAATTCAAAGTTACTGCTCTTTCTGTCACAATCAACCAGTCCCAGCACTAGCATGTCATTCATGTGGGCTCTGGGTCAGCCTTCACATCATGTCACAGATCTCTCTTCCAGACCTCCTATGTTGTCGAGGGATGGAAGAATACTTCACTCTGACTTTTTTGTTGGCTCTGCTACACTCGAATTCTGTTGAGGCATTATTTTAAAACTGTTTGGAGGGAAATGTTGAGAAAGCTCAACTGAATGATTAGTATACATTCTGCAATCATTATCTTTCAATTCATGCTAGCTTTGCTCTAAAGAAACAAAATTCACTTTCCTCAGACTATCCAGAAAAGTAAGCTATGTGGAATAGGCTATGAGAAAATAGTTAGGTACTTGTCATGGAAGAAAAGAAATGGAAAAATGATATCATTGCCTTATCCCACAGTCTGACAAGGAGTAGGGACAATGTCACATTGGAACCAATTGTTAAATTTTATGCTTGAGCATTTCCATACCTCATATTACATCTTGTCTTGATTTTTTATTTTATTAATTGTCTTTATTTGGAAAGCAGTGGAGAAAATGGTAATGATATGGATAAAGCTAAAATTGCTTTTCCCCACTGGACAATCAGTTGTTAAATATTTACTAGTATACTCCTGGGTGAGAGGAGGCCCTTTTGTTCTGCATCTGCTTCCAGGTCACGATGATTTGGTGAACTCATTGTGTTCTTCCCTGGGGAAAAAGAAGGGAATTGGCATTAGGAACATGGCTCTGCCATGAAGTAGGAAGGTGGAAGCCATGAGGTGGAAGCACAGTATCCTGAATGAAGAGAAAACTAGTTGAACATGAATCCTCATCCAAACTTGTGATAAAAAACAGGAAGTGAAAATGAGTAGTCATGTTCAGAACAAAGCTGAACTGGATCAGGACAGGATGTAAATGTAGGCAGCAATCCAGAGCAGAAATGATGAGCATTTGCTTGTGAGGAGGAATGAAGGGAGGATGACATTTTAGGTCACAACGCAAAACTTTCCTCCTTCACTTTCTACAAAGTACAGGAAGAGAAAACAACCTCCCACTCTCCATTGCCCTTCCCCCCCACTCCCAGGGTCTGACTAATCCAAAGGTCTTTAGAAATTCCAATGCCTAAATCTCTTGTAATCTCTATGTCATTAAATCCATACTTAACCATAGTTAACCTTTTGGCTGTGTATACCCGTTTTTGGATTTAGAGTTGTGAATGAGAACAACTGAAAACCCCCTAAATTACAGAGATATTCAATCCTACTGCATGTAAAATCATCTCCTTCCAGAAAATCATAATCAAAGAAGAGAGATAAGATATTTTAACAGTTTGCTGAAGCAAGGAGAAAATACGTTGATCAGAATGTTCTTTAGGTCAAAACCAGTCAGTAACATGGTTGAAACTAGATTGGTTATATTGAAACAGGAATACACAATTATGCTCTATTTGGAGTTTAGACCATTTGAAAAGAAATTCTTCCCCCACCATGAATGAATACCTATACAGTGATCTGTGTGTATACATTTATACATGCATGCAAGAGTGTGTATGAATGTATACATATGTGGATGCTTGTAAAATATGTAAATATGTATATATGGAAAATAGACATTTCAGTGTATGTACACACACACCTGTATACAGATCTCTGTACAGGTACATGTACACAGGAACCCCAAAGCCTTCGGTAATTGGTCATTTCAATAGCTTGAATGTGTGTGTATACATACATATATACACACATATATGACACATATACAATACATATAGTTATGTGTATGTATATGTACATAAGTGTGTATTATATACACATATACATATATCCCTCATTGTATTGAAACTATTATTCTCATAGTAGACACATATCACTAAACACATATGATTATAAATTGTACTCCAGAGCTATATACATGTGTGCACGTGTATGTATGTGTATATCTGATATGACTGAATTTAGTTACTATTCACTATTTTAGTATTTTAATGTGTCAGGAAGATTGATTTACTGACCATGAAAACAGGAACAATTTCTTGAAATTTTCTCAACCCTGATCACTATCAAATAATTACAAAATTTACTTCACATAAGCTTTTAAAAGGCTTTTCAGGAGGTCCATTTTTTCCATTTAAACTCATTTTGTGTGCCACTAGATTTTTGTTAGGTAATGAATGTGTTTTAATTACATTGGAAATGTTCGACTTTGTACATAAGATACCTATTCTCACATTGAAAGGCAAAGCAATCAGCAACATGTAATTAGGAAATTCTTTAGTGCTGGCTTGATGTCACCTTATTTTTTTTTACTGAGATGGACTAGAGATTGTGCCTGTGACACATAAAATACCTGGTGTAACAAGTACCTGGTAAATATTCTTCCCTGTTTAAATTATTCTCTCTTTCATACTTCCTTAGTAATGACCCAGCTAGAATAAAAAGAGGGGTGGATTTCTTGTGAAAAGAGGATATCAAAATGGCTGGATATTTAATCAGTAAATTTTGGCACATAACATTTAACTTCATTAATTTTTTTTTTTTAATTCAAGGGGAATGCAGAAAAATAGTCACGTGATACATACATTCTTTAAAGCAGGAAAGGATTGTCAAACACTGTGAACCTAAAGATTGTTATCCTTCCCTGGACTTTATAACCTGAATAAACTTGCACCTCTTTCTAGGGGAAATTATAGTCTGCTCCTGACTCTAACCTTCCAGGTTATATTTCTGAGGAAATGTCCCAGGACTCTTTAACATAGCTATTCTCTGGGGCAACGTGTCAATGCAAAGACACATATGGAAGACATGAATGTCCTTAATCTCCCTGAGCAAGAAAAGGATTTTTCATGACCCCTTCATGCAGTACCACCTTTAGATACTGTATAATGTTGCGGTGATGTTTCCAAACTATTTCCTGGTGGTAAATTAATTTTAACTTTGTTAATGAATCAAAACTACCTTAGGAGGTAAAAAAAGGTAAACACTATTTTACTCTAACTTCAACAACTACAATCCATAGCACCAGTGCAGGTTGAAGATGATGTAGCTATACATTTACTGAGAAAGACTAGAGCACAGATCATAAAATATCAGTAAAAATTACTCTAAACAAATTCTAGAGCAGCAGAAGTCAGAAAATGATAGAGTGAAGCAGATTTCCAGCCAAAGACAGCCTGGAAAGCCAACAGAAAGGTATACCACACTGGACCCAGTGTGGGCCGTGTAGTACATATAGGACTGAAGCATGGTTCAGGGTGGTAAATCAGGGGCAGTTGCAGGGACAGGTTACTGAACCCTCAAATGCAAAAGACAGCTTGAAAGGTCAGTAAGAAAGTTCTTTCATCTCAGTGAGAAGGGAGCATGGTTCAGCACTAAACTTCTATCCCATGATTGTGCCACCTTGGAAGAACTGGGAAATTTCAGGTTTCTAGAGATATCTCAACGAACAGCTGTACAAAACCTCTAAAACCTAGGGTATCATACCATCCACTACACAAAGCACTCAAAAGTCAATAACTGGCTGGGAAAATGCCCAAGAAGAAGAAAACTAAGACTATAGAAGGTTGCTTTCTTGGTGAAAAGTTATTTTCTCCCATCCTTTCAGATGAGGAAGACCAAAGCATACCATCACAAGAAGGCAATAAGGTAAAGACTTCTGCATCTAAAGCCTACAAAAAACATATGCAACAGTCTCAGGCCACAGAAGAGCTCAAAAAGTACTTTGAAAATCAAGTAAGAGATATGGGGGAAAAATTAGGAAGAGAAATGAGAGTGATGCAAGAAAATTATGAAAAGTGAGTCAACAACTTGCTAAAGGACACTCAAAAATGCTGAAGAAAATAGCACCCTTAAAATAGACTAACCGAAATGACAAAAGAGGTCCAAAAAGACAATGAAGAGAAGACTGCTGTAAAAAGCAGAATGGACCAAATGAAAAAGGAGATTCAAAAGCTCATTGAAGAAAATAGTTCTTTAAAAATTGGAATGGTGCAGATGGAAGCTAAGGACTTTATGAGAAACCAAGAAATTATAAAACAAAACCAAAGGAATGAAAAATAGAAGAAAACGTGAAATATCTCATTGGAAAAAAACAACTGACCTGGAAAATAGATCCAGGAGAGATAATTTAAAAATTATTGGTCTACCTGACAACCATGATCAAAAAAAGAGCCTAGACATCGTCTTTCAAGAAGTTATCAAGGAAAACTGCCCTGATATACTACAACCAGAGGGTAAAATAGAAATGGAAAGAATTCACCTTTCACCTCCTGAAGTATATACCCAAAGAAAATTCCCAGGAATATTCTAGCAAAATTTCAGACTTCCCACGTAAAGGAGAAAATAATACAAGTAGCAAGAAAGAAACAATTCAAGTATTGTGGAAATACAATAAGATTAATATAGGATTTAGCAGCTTCTACACTAAGGGATGGCAGTGTTTGGAATATGACATTCCAGAGGTCAGCTGAGATAGAATTAAAGCCAAGAATCACCTACCCACCAAAATTGAATATAATACTTCAGGGAAAAATGAAATTTCAATGAAATAGGGGATTTCCAAGTATTCTTGCTGAAAAGACCAGAACTGAATGGAAAATTTGACTCTCAAATACAAGAATCAAGAGACACATGAAAAGGTAAACATGAAAGAGAAGTAAGTGTTAAGGAACTCGTTAAAGTTGAACTGTTTACATTCCTACAGGAAAGATGTTATTTGTAACTCATGAGACCTTTTTCAGTATTAGTGTAGTTAGAGGGAAGATAGATAGATAGGTAGATAGATAAATAGTTGTATCTTTATATAAATATAAATATTAAATCATCAACAAGAACACCAACAAAGCAAAGGAGTGCAAAACCTCAAAGAACATAAAGTAAAGAAGTGTAGTATGCTACCATCCATATGCAGGCATCATCAGTTCTCTGGGGATGGATAGCATTTTTCACCGTTAGTCCTTCATAGATGACTTGTATCACTGTATTGGTGAGAATATCTAAATTATTTCCAGCTGCTCATCTTATGATATTGCGGTTATGTTGTTCACATTACATTTCACTTTGCATCAGCTCATGTAATCTTTTTAGGTTTTTCTGAGAACATCCTCATCATTTTTTATACATGTAGGTTCCTTTTCTTTTTTTATTCTTTTTTAAAAATCTCTTTGGGGGATACCTGCTATTTCCAGATCAAAGGATATGAATGGTTTCATAACGCTTTGGGCAAAGTTGCAAACAGTACTACAGAATGATTGAGTCAGTTCATGACTTGTAGCAGCACATACGTCTCATTTTTCCCACATCCTCCAAAAGATTTGTTATTTTCCTTTTCTGTCCTATTAGCAAATGTAATACCTATGAGGTAGTATCTCAGAAATATTTCAGTTTTCATTTATCCAATCAAGAGTTAGAACATTTTCTTGTTTCAATATGGCTATAGATGGCATTTGAAAACTGTTCATATCTTTTGATCATTTATCAATTGGGAAATGACTCTTATTGTTATAAATTTGACTCAGGTCTCTCCGTGTTTGAGAAATGAGGCTTTTATCAGAGAAACTTGCTTCAGATTTTTTCATAGTTATTTTGCTAGATGTATTTCTCTCCATCCTATCACCCTCCCATTTATTCTGTTCTCTCTTTCATTTCACTCTATCCCTCCACAAACAGCTGTGCTTCTATCCTTTTCTCTAACCTGCCCTCTCTTCTATCATTCCTTCTTCTCTTATCCTGTTCTATTCCTTCTTTCCTGTAGAGTGAGAAGGATTACTATAACCAATAGAGTGTGCATACTATTCCTTCTTTGAGCCAATTCTGATGAGACTAAGGTTCACTAACTCCCCATTACACCCCCTGCCGCTTTTCCTTCCACTGTGAAAATGTTTTCTTGCATCTTTTATGTGAGGCAGTTTATCCAATTTTACTGCTCTGTTTCCTTTTTTCCTCACACATTAATTTTATATTTTGGATGCATCCCTTCACATTCAAGGCATACCTGTTCCCTCTGCCCACCCACCCACCCACCCATCCATCCATCCATCCATCCATCCATCCATCCATCCATCCATCCATCTCTCCATCTATCTCTCTATCCATCTATCTGTCTGTCTGCCTCTGTCTGTCTGTCTGTCTGTCTGTCTCTCTCTCTCTCTCTTTCTTTCTCTCTCTCTCTCTCTCTCTCTCTCTCTCTCTCTCTCTCTCTCTCTCTCTCTCTCTCTCTCTCTCATCTATCTTTCTATCTACACATATGAGAAAGGTTGCAAGTAAGTTGTAAGTTACAAGTATCATCTTCCAAAGTAGGAATGTACATAGTTTCACTCTTCTTAAGTCTCTTATAATTTTGCTTTCGTGTTTACCTTTTTTATGTTTCTCTTGAATCTGGTATTTGAAATTCAAATTTTCTATTCAGCTAATTGTCTTTTCATTAAGAATGTTTGGGGGCGGAGCCAAGATGGCGAAGTAGAAAGACGCATGTACACATAGCTCTGAACTCACAAACCACAGAACGGCTAGAGGGGACCAACCCAGGGCGAATTTTGCACCCAGAGACCACGGAATATTGGAGCGAGGGAGATTTCTGTTCCGGAGAGACCTGCAAACCTCTTGCAGGGGGTCCTTCATGCCCTGGACTGGGCGCCGGGACAGGGAGCAGAGGGCAGCCCTGCCGCGGACACGACACCGTGAGGAAAAGATCCGAGAGGGCTACGGGGATGGGATCTCCAGTGGCCACGCGGGTCCCCCCACCCACAGAGGGACCGGCAAACCTCTCGCAAAAGGTCCATCGCGCTGCAGATGCGGAGCCCAGCCTGGACCTGCGGCGGCCGCGCCTCCAAGAGGCACAGATCTGAGGAGGCTCCAGAGACAGGATCTCCAGCGGTGGCACAAGCCCCCCCACCAACAGGTGACTGACGGGGGTAGGTGAGAGAGTCTCTTTGGCGGATTGAGAGGGGAGTGGGGTGCCCCCATGGCTCGGGCTCCCCCAGGAGATAGAAGCTGAGAGGCGGCTACAGACAGGGGTGCCCCAAACGGGCAGGAGCCTGGATCCATTGTGGAAGGTCTGTGCATAAACCCCCTGAGGGAACTGAGCCAGAGAGGCGGCCCTGCCCCTGACCACCTGAACTTAATTCTCACACTGAATAGCAGCCCTGACTCCGCCAAAAACCCTAAGGCGGGAAGCAGCATTTGAATCTCAGTCCCCAAACGCTGGCTGGGAGGACCAGGAGGTGAGGTGGGTGTGAGGAGAACATTCAGAGGTCAGATCACTGGTTGGGGAGAATGCCAAGAAAAGGGAAAAGAAATAAAACTATTGAAGGGTACTTTATCGGAGAAAAGACACTTCCTCCCTTCCTTTCTGATGGGGAGGAACAATGCTTGCCATCAGGCAAAGACACAGAAATCGAGGATTCTGTGTCCCAGCCCACCCAATGTGCTCGGGCCATGGAAAAGCTCAAGAGGAATTTTGAAAATCAAGTTAGAGAGGTGGAGGAAAGACTGGGAAGGGAAATGAGAGGGATGAGGGAGAAGCATGAAAAGCAGATCAACTCCCTGCTAAAGGAGAACCAAGAAAATCTTGAAGAAATTGGCACCTTGAGAACTAGCCTAACTCAGCTGGCAAGGGAGGTGCAAGGGGCCAATGAGGAGAAGAATGCTTTCAAAAGCAGAATTAACCAAATGGAAAAGGAGATTCAAAAGCTCACTGAAGAAAATAGATCTTTCAAAAATGGAATGATACAGATGGACGTGAAGGACTTTATGAGAAAGACAGATATCTCAGAACATACCGCGCAGATGCGAAAAATGGAAGATAATGTGAAATATCTTATTGGAAAAACAACTGACCTGGAAAATAGAATCAGGAGAGACAATGTAAAAATTCTGGGACTACCTGAAAACCATGATCAAAAGAAGAGCCTAGACATCATCTTCCATGAAATTATCAAGGAAAACTGCCCTGAGATTCTAGAACCAGAAGGCAAAATAAATATTCAAGGAATCCACAGAACACCGCCTGAAAGAGATCCAAAAAGAGAAACTCCTAGGAGCATTGTGGCCAAATTCCAGAATTCCCAGGTGAAAGAGAAAATATTGCAAGCAGCTAGAAAGAAACAATTCAAGTATTGTGGAAATACAATCAGGATAGCACAGGATCTGGCACCCTCTACATTGAGGGATAGAAGGGAATGGAATAGGATATTCCAGAAGTCAAAGGAACTAGGACTGAAGCCAAGAATCACCTGCCCAGCAAAACTGAGTATAATACTTCAGGAGAAAAAATGTTCTTTCAATGAAATAGAGGACTTTCAAATTTTCTTGATGAAAAGACCAGAGCTGGAAAGAAAATTTGACTTTCTAACACAAGAATGAAGAGAACCATGAAAAGGTGAACAGCAAAGAGAAGTCATAAGGGACTTACTAAAGTTGAACTGTTTACATTCCTACATGGAAAGACAATATTTGTAACTCTTGAAACATTTCAGTATCTGGGTACTGGGTAGGAGTACACACACACACACGTACACACGCACACATACATAGAGACAGAGTGCACAGAGTGAATTGAAGAGGATGGGATCATATCTTAAAAAAAAATGAAATCAAGCAGTGAGAGAGAAATATTGGGAGGAGAAAGGGAGAAGTTATATGGGGCAAATTATCTCTCATAAAAGAGGCAAGCAAAAGACTTATTAGTGGTGAGATAAAGAGGGGAGGCAAGAGAAAAACATGAAGTCTACTCTCATCACATTCCACTAAAGGAAAGAATATAATGCACACTCATTTTGATAGGAAAACCTATCTCATAATACAGGAGAGTGGGGGACAGGGGCACAAGCAGGGTGAGGGGGAGGATGGAGGGGAGGGCATGGGGAGGAGAATTCAATACGAGGTCGACACTCATGGGGAGGGAAAGGACCATAAGAAAATAGAAGTAATGGGGGACAGGATAAGATGGAGGGAAATATAGTTAGTCCTATACAACACAACTAGTATGGAAATCATTTGCAAAACTTAACAGATATGGCCTATATATTGAATTGCCTGTCTTCCAAGGGCAAGGGGTGGAGAGGGAGGGAGCTAAAGAAGTTGGAACTCAAAGTGTTAGGACCAAATGTAATGTTCTTACCACTGGGTAACAAGAAATACAGGTTAAGGGGTCAAGAAAGCTGTCTGGCCCTACAGGACAAAAGAGAAGACGGAGACAAGGGCAGGGAGGGAGGATAGAGGAGAGAGCAGATACGTCACAGGGGCAATTAGAAAGCTTGGGTTTGGGGGGGGGAGGGGATAAAAGGGGAGAAAATTTGTAACCCAAAATTGTGTTATAATAAATGTTAAAAGTTAAATAAAAATAAAAAAAAAGAATTACAAAGCACTTTAAAAAAAAAAAAAGAATGTTTGAAAGTCCTCTATTTCATTGAATATGCACTTTTCCCCCAAGGATTATACTTGATTTTGCTGAGTAAGTGATTCTTGATTGTAATCCTAACTCCATCGTCCTTCAGAATATCATATCCTAAGAACTAGGATTTTTTAATTTAAAGAGCTATTAAAGTGAACTGAGTTGCTGTCACGGAACCTCTGCACTTTGGAGTTGAATTAAGATGACGGTGCTGGAGGTATGTGTCAGTATTGCTGTTGCTCTGTTGAGGTTTGTTTTCCCAGAGGTAGAAGTTGTAGAATGGAGAAGTCCTCATGTGCTGAGATATGGAGGAGGAGCAGAGAGCTACTTATGTGAGAATCCAGTCAAAAATCAGGAGTGGTCAGCCCATAGAAGAGTCATGGAACTTGGAAGTCAACCTCAAGTTAAGATAAAAGAGGACTTTACTTGGACATTTGGTATTGATAAAGGAGATAGTTCGTACTGTGACCCAGGCATGTATGGTGTGGTATTTTCTGCTACGCATTAATGATATGTTGTGCTAGAGAAGACCCTAATTTGGGACCTCCTGATTGTATAAACAAGTATTTTGAGAAATGCTATTGAATGTAATGATATATGCTATGTGCCATATGACATACTTTACTTAGAGTTATATATATGCACATATATATATAGTATATATATATACATACATATATACGTATGTATGTGTTGTGTGTGTGTGTGTGTGTGTGTGTGTGTGTGTGTACACTCAAGGGTGTTGCTATAAATGTTACACTTTACTTTGTTGAACAACGTTTACTTTATTGCAGAATAGAGAGTTCATTGTACTATGCTATTAGACCCTTGAAATTATTAACAGGAACAGTGTACTATCATATTTGGAGCTACAGGTCTGTATCTCAAAGAGATAACAAAAAAAAAAAAACCAACTATATGTGTGGATATATTTACACCAGTTTTTCTTGTGCTGGTAGAGAACTAAAGCTGAGAGGATACCTATCAGTTAGCGAATGGCTGAGTAAGTTGTGGTATATTTTTGTGATAGAGTACTATGGTGCTTTAAGCAATGATGAATAAGATGTTTTAGAAAAACTGGAAAGACATATGAACTGATGCAAAGTGAAATGAGTAGAAAATGAAGAACACTATACATAGTAAGAGCAATATTTCATGATGATCAACTGTGAATGACGCAGCTATTCTTAGCAATACAAAGATTGAAGACAATTCTGAAAGACTTATAATGAAAATGCTACCCACCTCCGGAGAATGAACTGATGCAGTTTCAATACACATCAAAATATACTATTTTTCACTTTATTGATTTTTTATTCTGTATTTTCTTTCATAATAAGACTAATATGGAAATATTCTTTGCAGGATTGAATATTTTAAGCTATATCAAATTACTTGCCTTTTCATGGAGAAGCAAGGGGCAAAGTAGAAAGTTTCGAATTCAAAAATAAGTGTTAAAATTGTTTTTACATATAATTTGAAAAACAATTTAAAAGAAAAAAAGTCAAATTTGAGAATTATAAACAGGCCACTTAACGTCTCAAATTGATTAGTTTCCTTACTGATAAAAAGAAATTATTCTTTTAAGTTTTGTTTCAACATTATTTATTTATTTATATATTTATTTCTTTAAAAAATTAAATTATAAATGTTTTCTGTTCCTTTAATCCCCTCCCCTATAAACTAAGAAGGCAAAGAATACGTCAGTTTTACATGTGAAATCATGGAAAACATATTTTTATGTTAGTTACTTTTTTAAAAAAAAAGACAAAGTAAAACATTTGTCTTTTATTTTGCAATCAGGATTTATCAGTGTTCTGTTTTTTAGAAATTGTCTTAGATCATTACATTTATCAGAGTAGCCAAGTCTTTCACAGTTGATCATCATTACAATATTGCTCTTACTGTGCAAAATGATCTCCTAGTTCTCTCTTCACTTTGTATTAGCTCATATATGTCTTGCCATGTTATTTTTTTCTGAGACTACCACCTTTTGTCATTTTCCACAGCACAGAAATACTTCATCTCAATAATATGCCACAATTTGTTTATCCATTCCCCAAGTGATGAGCATACCATTGATTTCAATACTGTTGAGCAAAGTTAAATAGCAAGATTTCACTACATGTACTCTGTAGTGCTTCAAGTTTCAGGCATGTCACATGTTCATGACAATAGTCTAGTCATCCTTCCTTTCCCCACTCCTTAAAAAAATGTTTTCACATTCCATAAGAGGGCTGGATTGAAAAACAAAATACCAAGAGTACTCTCTGGAGATATCTTCTTGATCCATTCTTTTTTCTTTTGGTAATTTTTCTTCCTGGGACAGAGAAGACTGAGAGAAATTTGTGAATGAGAGAATTGACATTTTATTTAGGGATTATGAATCCAGGTCCTTTAAATCTGACCATGAGCAACTAATCTCCTGAAGGCCTCTGTACTCTCTTACCATTCTTGACATACTACTTCTGTTTCCTTCATGTGATTATTATCCATCTCCTGATCATGAAGAGTGGGCTTTCCATAGTGAAGATGGAGGAATAAGGTAAGAATATCTAAATTCTACCAAATCCACCTCCAAACAACTATAAAATAATGCCTCAAAATGAATTCTAGAGTGACAGAGCAAATAAAAAGACAAAGAAAGTAATTTTCCAGCATAGAGCAACTTAGAAGGTAGACAGCAGTCTCATTTGTGTAACAAGTGAGTGAAATCCAGTTCAAGTCAGTATCAGGACATGAGAACCCAAGCCCCAGCACAGGCAGGTAACTGAGACATCCTCAGGCCTATGAAACAGCAAGCAAAAGGCCACACACACCCAAATACCCTGGCCCCAGTACAACAGCTGATGAGGGTCCACAGTCTGCATCTCTTAGCAATAAAAGTACTAGGTCTATATCCCAAAGAGATAAAAAGGAGGAGAAATGATCTATTTTTACAAAACAAATATTTATAACACCTCTTTTTGTAGTACCAAAAATTGAAAATTGAGGGGATGCCCATCAATTGGGGATCTGCTAAACAAATTGTGGTATATGATTGTAGCGGAATGTTATTTTACTGTAAGAAACTACTACTAGACTAATTTCAGGGGGACAAAACATATCTGGAATGATTTACATGAACTGATGCTGAGTGAAGTGAGCAGGACCATGAAAAAAGTGTATACAGTAACAAGAATATTTTATGATGATCTACCATGAATGATTTACCCATTCACAGCGAAACAATGATCCAATACAATTCTGAAGGACATACAGTGACAAATGTTATCTCTGTGCAGAGAAAGAACTGATAGAAAACAAATGCATATTGAAACATATTATTTTTCATTTTCTCTAATTTTTCATGTTTTTCTTCTATTTTTTTTCTTTCACAACATGGCTAATATATAAATATGCTTTATAAGACTGCACATATATAACTTATATTAAATTACTTACCATGTTAGGGATTGAGGGAAGGTAAGGAATGAAGAAATTTTGTGCTTATTTTGTAAATGAATGGTAAAATTATTTTTACATGTAATTGGAAAAAATACAATATTACTAAAAAAATTAAAACCTCCTGAGGTTCTACCCTTAGTCCTTTCATTTTATTCTCTGTGTATTTTTCTTTGGTGTTCTACTTCATTGAGTTCATTTATCATTCCTATATAATGGTTCTCAATTCTATAAATCTGCCTCTGATCTACTCTCCTTTCAGAGGATATCATGAAGATAAATGCACCTTTAATTGAACAGTGGTGATGTGTGAAGTTGGAAATCAAATGAGATCATATTCAATCAGTACTTCTATTCACACCTACAGTGCTTCTACTATTGCTCTACTCATTCTTCTGAGCAGACCACAAAAGTCACCAGCATTTCCTCCATATACTACAATGTTCTCAAAATGGACATTTGTTCTAAATACATGCTTTAATCACACTGTTATAAATATATAGAATAAATTATTAATTGACTTTATCAAGGTAGGAGGAGATTTCTTAAACTACCAAGGGATAGTGAAGATGAAAAAGATAAAATAAATGGTTTTGTGTATATGAAATCAGAAAACTGTTTCTTAAAATGTAGCAAAGATAAGGAGGGAAGGATTGTCAAAAAATATATTTGCATAAGTTCTCAATAATAGAAGCTCAATAATAGCATGTCTAGTTCCTTTGGTATCTTAGAAAGTAGTTCCTCTTGTCTTGTGAAATGAACTTTTTGAGAGTGATTACATGTTTTCTGATGATCACTTTTCATGAATATTGAGTGACCATGCCTTGCTATTTCTCTTCACTTCTTCTTACTGTAAGAATCACTTTTTCTTGTACTAGAAAACAAGTACAAAGTAAGAATTTAGTAGCTCAGCCTTCCTACTCTCATTCATTAGAATTATCCCCCTCCCACTTTGAACAAGCATACCTAAGCTTCCTTTGATCCTCCTTTTGTCCCAACAATGCTTATAGTGCCCATAAAAATAACAACAAAACTTCAACAACATTTCTAGCTGTGAATTTATCATCAGCCCCAAATGATGACTCATTTTGTAGTTGTCCTTTATTTTAGTTTTTTGTTTTTTAAAAAAAAATACTTGTCATTGCATTCCCTTTAGATCTATACAGGTGGATTTATATAATGCTTACATTTTTTATTTTATTTAAAATATTTTTGTTTGAATCTTGACAATTTCATTTTCCTGATAATCTCCTATTCCACTTGAATCTATATCACAGAGTCTCATAGTATTTGTTTCATACATAATGAGGAGGAAAGTGTGTTGATTAAATGAATTCCTTCCATTAATTTTTTCAACATTCTTCTCTCTATATAGCACATAGACATGTAAAGGGAACATATTTTCTCCTGAGTAATTCTTTTTGATTGAGGGTGACCTAAAGATGATTATTTGTTCAAGAACATAAAGCTTTGTCAGATGACACCTTATTTGTGCTAGATTTTAGAATAAAGCAATAGGCCACACCTGATCTTTTTTTAAAAAAAATACCGTTACTCTGTTTGGAAGATGAAACAGAGCATGCAAGAACTGATATATACTGGAGTTTGGCTTGGGGAGCAGGGCACAAAAGAAGTCTGTTATGAGATACCTGTGAATGTTCAGAGTTGCCTCTCCCCAGATACATTTATATGTTGTGTTCTAAGCAGAGACCAGAGAATGGAAATGGTGAGTTTCTTCAGAAGTATCTGGCAGAAAGGCAGAAATGTGAAAACTCCTAAGATAATTCATTCTGAACCTTAAAGATGATATTAACCAAGATAATTATAAAGTATCTAGAGAAAGACACATTTGCTTGACAACATGTCTCCAGAGGGAAATTTATATAAAATTTTCAATTTTCAGTGGCTATTTCCTGTATAGAAGAAGGGGTATTTTTGACTTTCTGAACTTCAAGGCCCTAGAGTCAAGTTTTTGAATCAAAAAGGGGAGATTTCAAGGGAAGTGATAGTCTTGAAGATATACCTCCATTCTAACTCTATATTAGAGTTTAGAACATGGCTTCTAAAGAGAATAGGATGTAAGCAGATTAAGCAGCATACCACTTTTTGAATAAAAAAATAATCCTCATTTATCATTAAGGATCCAGATAAGCAGTCAGAGACTTAGAAATGATGAAGATACTAGGGACTTGCACCCATCTACAGTTATCATGAGTTATTATGACAATAGAAATTCAATGATGAAAAAAAAATTTTTGCATCAAAAGCTTACAGACAGAACGTCAATAATTACACTTGAATTACTACTACAAAATGTGCATCTTGAAGGTGATCTATGTAAGTAAAAATGAACACAGAATCCAATAACAAAGGTAACAGTTTAAGTGTTTAGGAGGCAGGGACTATGTAGAAGTCCATGGGAAAGACAGACTCACTAGATGTTCCATTGATTGTTCTAAGATCAATTCTCTACTCAGGGGAATTTTATGTACTAGTACAAGTATTTTCTGTTTTCTGCATTTATTTACAGGTTCTCTGAGTCCCATGTAAAACTTAGGCATTTTCTTCATCTTTTTAATGGACTCCTATGGATATTTTGCATTTTTCTATGGGATGAAATAAAAATTGTCATCAACCTAATTGTGTATCACTTTGAATAACTGTATGGGAGTTAGAGATCGTTTTCATCAATATTTATAGAAAACCAGATACTAGCTATATTTAGATATTTTCCCCATGTGTCTTCTCTTTATAACCTGTGATTGCTGAGATTGTCTTTTGACCTACTTATGCAAGTCAAAACTTCTGGATCTTGCCATATACCCCACAACTTGCCCCTTAGGACTTCTAGGCCTTTTCATCTACCTTGCAGCCGAACTTCCCTCTATGTGTTGCCTTCCCTTATGAGAATAAGAGTTACTTGAGAGTGGAAACAGTTGTACTTTTTAAAAAAATATAGTATAAGAATAGGCAACTAGGTGGTATAAGTGCATTGATCCAGACTTGTGTAGATATACCTCCAAACCCTAGACATTTATCATCTTTGTGACCCTAGTAAAATCACTTGATCACTATATGCCTCAGTTTCCTCAACTGTTAAATTTAGATTATAAAAGAACTACCTCCTAGAGTAGGTGTAAGGATTAAAAGACATGATACTTGTAAAACATTTAATGTAGCTTGGCAAATAGTAGGTGCCTAATAAATGCTTCTTCTCTAATCCCATCATATGAGTCCTCAGTTCTTGGTTCACAAGTTATTATTTTCCCCTAAATCTATTTATTTATTTTAACACACCTTTCTTCAAATATTTGAGATTCAGATCCTACCCTCCTTCTGCTCCACCTTCACACATTGAAAAGGCAAGCAACATATAAATTATACGTATGAAATCATATAAAATATATTTCCATATTAGTCACCTTTTCTAAAAGCAAGAAAAATAAAGTGAGAAAATTATACTTGAATTTTCCCTGAGTTTATCAGTTCTCTCTCTGGAGATAGAAAACTTTTTTTTGAGTCCCTCAGAATTGTATTGAATCACTATGTTGAGAGAGTAGCTAAGCCTTTCACAATTGCTTCTCATTGTAATATTGCTGTCACTGTATACAATGTATTCCTGGTTCTCCTTCACTTTACATCAGTTCACATGGGTTTTACTATGATTTTTGTGAATAACTTCTTTCTCATCATTTCTTATAGCACATAGTACTATATCATAATTATGTGCCATAACTTGTTGAGCCATTCCTGAATTAATAAGCATCCCCTCAATTTCCAATTCTTTGCCACCACAGAAAGAACAGTTAAATATTTTTTTTAACTTCTAGGTCCTTTTCCTTTGAATTCTTTAGGTAAAACTAAATAGTAGTATTGACAGGTCAAACAAAGAACATAGTATTATAGTACTTTGTTCGAACTTCCAAATTGTTCTCTAGAATAGTTAGAGCAGTTCACAAATCCACCAACAGCTTTTTATTGTACCTATTTTCCCTCATCTTTTCTAGTATTTGTCATTTTTGATAGATACGAGGTGATACCTCAGAATTGTTTTAATTTGCATTTTTCTGATCATTAGAGATTTACAGTATTTCTTTATATAATTATAGATAATTTTTATTTCTTCTTCCTAAAACTATTCCCATGCTTTGGCCATTTATTAATAGGGAATGGCTTTTTTCTGTACTAACTTTTTTCAGTTCCCTATATATTCTAGAAATTAGGTCTTTGTCAGAGAAGGCTTCTGCAAAATATTTGGTACCTGTTAGCAAGAGAAATCACATAGGTCATTCTGTAACAATTGTATAGGAAAATGTCTTAGGCATTGCCAGCAAAAGTTTTGCTACATACCTCCTTAATAGACTTATTCTTCACCTGGAAGATGGTCCTATTCCTACCTGAGAGTCATTGTGGTTTCAGAAAGAGCTACTGTGGTGTTTGATATGCAGTAACTCCAGGAGAAAATCCCGGACAAAAACAACCAGGAAAAAAATGGCATCAAACTCTGCTAACAGCCCTAATGGTAAATTATTTAACTTAAAAAGGGTATAAGCAAAGAATAAAGTGGAGGGAGAATTGATGCATGACATTTTGTCCAGAGATGATTTTGCATTCAATGTACCCTCTGAGGTTGAGATGTAACAGAAAAGGCATTGATTCTTTGCTGCTTGTGCTAATTTTCGCCTGAGAACTAACATCAAGAAAATCGAGGTTCACTACCAACACCAAACGATTTATATGTGGAATCAAGAGTTACAGCAAAAGAAGAAATTTTGAATGATGTGGATAAGTTCACATGTCTTGGGATTGTACTTTCCAGGAATGCCCACATGGATAATATGGTTGAGGCACACATTGCCAGAACCAGCTCAGAGTTTTGTGAGCATCATAGTTAAAAGCAATAAAGCAGGAATATTAAAAATATCCTTTTAAGATCATATTGCAATAAATTACATTTAACAACTGACCAAGAATGTATACTAGAAACTAATTGGAGATTAAACAACAGAATCTTAAAGAATGAGTAGGTTAAAGAATAAAAGATATAAATAATTGATAATTTTATTTGAAAGAATGACAATAATAAGACAATATATGAAAGCCTATGGGATACAATAAAAATAGTGATTAGAGGAAAATGTATTTTTCTAAATTCTTAAATCAATAAAACGTAGAAATAGTAGACTAATACATTGGGTACACAATTTTAAAAGAATTAAAAAAAGAATAAATTTAAAAGCCCCAGTTAAACACAAAATTGGAAATACTAAAAACTAAAGTGAGGTTAATAAAACTGAGAAAAATAAATTTATAAATAATGTCAGGAGTTGATTTTATGAAAATAAAATGAAATAAAAATTGGTTGATTTGATTTTAAAATGAAGAAAACCAAATCAGTAGTATTAAATATGAAAAGTATGAATATATGACCATAGAAGATGAAATTAAAAGAATTATAAAAAGATATTTTCCCAATTAATTGCTAAAAAATTTGAAAATTTAAGTGAAATGGAAGAAAATTATGAAACATAAATTATCTACTTTAGCAGGAGGAAACAGAATATCTAAAAATAGTTCAGTTTTAGAAAAAGACATTGAAAAGGTTATAAATAAACTTCCTAAGAGAAAAGCACCAGGATTAGATGGATTTACAAGTGAATTCTATTAACCATTTAAAAACCAACTAATTAAAATACTAGATAAATTTTTTGAAAAAATAGACAAAGGAGGTGTCCTACCAAACACCTTTTATGAAACAAATATGATACTAGTACCTAAACAAAGAAGAGTAAAAACCAGAAGATAATCATAGATCAATTTAAGTAATGAATATGGATGCAAAGCCACTAATAAATCACTAGCTAAAGTATTATGGTAAAATATTACAAATATTATAAGTTATGATTAAGTGGGAACAATATCAGGAACGTAGGGATGGTTTAACATAAGAAAAATTATTAAGTCAATTGATTACATCAATAATAAAAGTAAAAAGAAATCATATGATTATATCAATAAATACAGAAAAAGTACAATGCTCATTTCTATGAAAAACACTCAAAAACAATGATACAAAAGAATTCTTCATCTAATTAATAATAATTAAAACATTTATCTAAAATCTCCATCAAACATTATTTGTAATAGGAATAAAATAGAAATCTTTTCGGTAAGATCAGGATATCCATTGTCACCAATATTATTCAGTACTGTAGTGGAAATAATAACAATGACAGAAGAAAAATAAATTGAAGGAATGATAATATGAAATGTGTTGACAAAATAATCTACATTTTTGGATGGTATGATATTATCCCTGGAAAACTCAAAAGATGAACTTAAAAAGAATGTTAAAACAATAATTTTACCAGAGGAGCAGGATATAAAATAAGTTCAAATTAATCATCAGCGTTCCTATACATCAGAAATAAAAGCTCTACAAGAAGACATGGTAAAATATAACCTATTTGAAGTAACTCTAGACAGTATAATATACCTTTAAATATACCTTCAAAACAAACAAAAGAACTATATAAACACAATTATTTTAAAAACTTGATATGCAAATAAAACAGATTGAAATAGTTGGAGAGATATTAGTTGTTCATGGGTAGGCAGAGTCAATATAATAAAAATGACTATTTCATGCAAACAAATTTCTATGTTCAATGCCATTCCAATAAAATTACCATTTTTTTTTAATGAATTAGAAAAAAAGTAAAACTCATTTGGGAAAACTAAAAGGCAAGCATACAAAAGGAAATAATGAAAGAAGAAATGCAGAGGAAGGAACACTACCAGATCTTAAACTGTGTTAAGAGGTAGTAATTATCAAAACCATCTGGTACTAAGAAATGTGAAGGTAGCTCAATAGAATATAGCAGACATATATTTCACAACAACAAATAAATATAATGACTATGTATTAGACAACCACAAACCCTTAAGATTTTAAGATAAGAATACATTTTATGGGAGAAAATGTTGGGAAACTGGAAATTAAGGGGTGAGAGAGAAATATTTTGGGAGGAGAAAGGGAGAAATGGAATGGGGCAAATTATCTCTCATAAAAGAGGCAAGCAAAAGACTTTTTAGTGGAAAGAAAAAGAGGGGAGGTGAGAGAAAAACATGAAGTTTACTCTCATCACATTCGACTTAAGGAAGGAATAAAATGCACACTCATTTTGGTATGAAAACCTATCTTACAATGCAGGAAAGTGCGGGAGAAGGAGATAAGTGGGGTGGGGAGGATGATGAAAGGGAGGACAATGGGAGGAGGGAGCAATTTGAAGTCAGCACTCTTGGGGAGGGACAGCATCAGAAGAGAGAATAGAAGCAATGGGGGGCAGGATAGGATGGAGGGAAATATAGTTAGTCTTACACAACACGACTATCATGGAAGTCATTTGCAAAACTACACCACTATGGCCTATATTGAATTGCTTCCCTTTCCAAAGGGAATGGGCAGGGAGGGAGGGAGGAAGAGAAGTTGGAACTCAAAGTTTTAGGAACAACTGTCGAGTACTATTCTTGCACTAGGAAATAAGAAATACAGGTAATGGGGTATGGAAATTTATTTGGCCCTACAGGAAAAAAGAGAAGATAGGGACAAGAGAAGGGAGGGATGATAGAAGAGAGGGCAGTTTGGTGATAAGGCCAATTAGAATGCTCGATGTTTTGGGATGGGGGAGGGGACAAATGGGGAGATAATTTTAAGCGCAAAATTTTGTGAAAATGAATGTTAAAAGTTAAATAAATAAATTGAAAAAAAAGTTCAGTCTCTTGACGGGTATTGCTGATGAATGACCTAACTTTTTCATTCAGACTCCACCCAGGTTGAGTAGTCATTGTATTCTTCTCTGTCTTGGATACAGGCATAAATTTTTTGAATCAATTGCTCAAGGATGGGGGTGGCCTGAGTAAAGAAATAGTCTCTCTGTCCAAGGGTGATGTGATGTCACTTTTAACCCCTCATTGTAATATTCATTCTCTCATCAACTGTTAACTGTTTGGGGTTGATTCCCACCCTGTGGAACAGCTACTCTTCAAAGTGTATATAAACTGTGAACCTGCTGCCTTGATTGTCTTTTGTCTAAGAGAGACAGTCAAATCACCATTGTTTTATTAATAAACATGCTGGCCTTATTAATAAAATGATTAAATTACCCCCAAAAAAGAAAAAAAATAGAAAAAAGTGTGAAACATCCAAGAAGAAAAACAACTGACAATATTGTCAAGGCACTGACAGTGACTATGAATATACCAGTGTAGTTCTGAATCACAAAGTATAACAGACTCATCATATAGAAGGCAGAAAAAATACATTTATTGTGCCACCACAAAGCCAAATCCCAATACCAGAAGGCCAAATACATCATGGTAGCAAAGAAGTCAATGCACATTAGCACTGCAGAGGACAAAGTCACTCTGAAGTCTTCCCTCTAAGCTCCCCACTGAAACCTTCAAATAAAAAAACAACTTCTAAGACTAGCTGTGCCTATCTGTGTCCTCTCTCCTCCACTCATAACCACTCTCACCAGCTTCCTCCCAGTTCTGCTTCACCTTTCCATGTTTTCCCTGGAAGTATTATACTCAGTTTTGCTGGGTAGGTGATTCTTGGTTTTAGTCCAAGTTCCTTTGACTTCTGAAATATCCTATTCCACACCCTTCGGTCCCTTAATGTAGAAGCTGCTAGATCTTGTGTTATCCTGCTTGTATGTCCACAATACTTGAATTGTTTCTTTCTAGCTCATTGCAATATTTTCTCCTTGACCTGGGAACTCTGGAATTTGGCCACAATGTTCCTAGGAGTTTCTCTTTTTGGATCTCTTTCAGGCGGTGTTCTGTGGATTCCTTGAATACTTATGTTGCCCTCTGGTTCTAGAATCTCAGGGCAGTTTTCCTTGATAACTTCATGAAAGATGATGTCTAGACTCTTTTTTTGATCATGGCTTTCAGGTAGTCCCATAATTTTTAAATTGTCTCTCCTGGATCTATTTTCTAGGTCAGTTGTTTTTTCAATGAGATATTTCACAATATCTTCCATTTTTTCATTCTTTTGGTTTTGTTTTGTGATTTCTTGGTTTCTCATAAAGTCATTAGCCTCCATCTGTTCCATTCAAATTTTGAAAGAACTATTTTCTTCAGTGAGCTTTTGAACCTCCTTTTCCTTTTGGGTAATTCTGCTTTTGAAAGCATTCTTCTCCTCATTGCCTTTTTGAACCTCTTTTGCCAATTGAGTTAGCCTATTTTTCAAGGTGTTATTTTCTTCAGCATTTTTTTGCATCTCCTTTAGCAAGATGTTGATCTGCTTTTCATGCATTTCTTGCATCTCTCATTTCTCTTCCCAGTTTTTTCTCCACCTCTCTAACTTGCTTTTCAAAATATTTTTTGAGCTCTTCCATGTCTTGAGCCCATTGAATATTTATTTTGGATGTTTGAGATACAGAAGCCTTGATTTCTCTGTCTTTCCCTGATGGTAAGCATTGTTCTTCCTCTTCTGAAAGGTTGGGAGGAGATATCTGTTCACCAAGAAAGTAACCTTCTATAGTCTTATTTTTTTTCCCTTTTCTGGGCATTTTTCCAGCCAGTGACTTGACTTCAGAGATTCCTCTCCACACTCACCTCGGCTCCAGATCTGCCCAGCTAGCACTTGGGGGCTGAGATTCAAATGCTGCTTCCCAGCCTCAGGGCTTTCAGAAGAGGTGGGGCTGCTATTCAGTGTGAGATTAAGTTCAGGTGCTTGGGTAGGGGCAGAGCCACCACAAGGGGCTCAGAGAGTTATGTGGAGACCTTCAACAATGGATCCAAGCCCCTGCCTGCTTTGGGAGCCCCTATCTGCTGCTGCCTCCCAAGGGGTCCTGAGTTATGGAGATACCCCACTCCTCTCTCGGCTAGCCAAAAAGACCCTCTCACTGACCTTTGGTGTTTGTGGGTGGAGGGACCTGCGTGGCTGCTGGAAATTCTGTCCCTGAAGCCTGCTCAGATCTGCTCTTCTCGGTGCTGCTTGGCCAAGGCAGGGGTAGGCTCTGCTCTGGGTCTGGTGCATGACAGACCTTTCATGTCAGTTTTTCAGGTCTATCTAGAACAGAAATCTCCTTCACTCCATTGTTCTGTGGGTTCTGCTGCTGGAGAATTTGTTGAGAGTTCTTTTTTACAGGTATTTTATGGGCTGTGGGTTAGGAGCTAGCATATGTGTATCTTTCTACTCTGCCGTCTTGGCTCATCCCCCCTATTTTTCTATTCTATTGTTTTGTTATTTGTTGATCTCTTATAACTTCACTTCCCATTGCCCAGTTTTGATTTTCAAGGAGAAAATTCCTTCCTTAATATTCTGGATCTTCTTTTCTAATTTGTTGACCCTTTTTACAATCTTGTTTTTCTTGGATTGTTATTTTTTTCTTGTTTTTTTTTTTTTCTCAGTCTGTCTCATTTGATCTTTAAAGTCGTTTTTGCATTCTTCTGTGATTTCTTCTCAGGCAGTTGACCATTTGACTTTACTCAGTGCAGTAGAAGATGGTTTCTTTGCTTCCGTATCCCCCTCTGAAGATGAATTCTATTCTTCTCTATTCCCATAGTAACTCTCTTTGTTTGGATTCTTCTCTTTTGCCTCTGCAATAAAATAAAAGTGTAATAGCTTACTTTTCGTGATCACCTCAGTCCTGGGGAAAGGGGTTGGTTGTATCTCTGGTTTCAGATTCATCTTTAGGTCTCCCCTCTTTCCTGGAATTGAGATCTCCAGCTTCTTGTAAGTGGCCAAAGCAACTGCTTCTGCACTCATCAGGCAAGTGAGGTATACTTCTCATCCATCTCTGTGTCTCCACAGCACAGTTCTGTCTGGCATTCCTTGTCAGCAGAGATTACCTCAAGCAATCTTTCCTGGTTCAGATATCCAACTACCCTCACTTTTCTTTGGGTAAAATTTTCTAGGTAAATGCAGCCTCCCAACCCAGCAATGACAGGGCTTGTCATTTTTTTTCTTCCTTAGAGCTACTATCTAACCTGGAGGTGTTTACTCTTCATTAGGACCAAACTTTATCCTAGAATTTTTTGTCAGACCATATCTGATTATTCCAGGAAGACCGTTGTTCTACCCCTACTATTATTTATTTCTAGTACTCTATATTTATCCTGAGGTGCTATTTCATCTCTTTGCTTGGGGAAATATTGAGAAGTTGGAATTTTCTGACCTACTCCACCGTTTTCCCAGAATCCTTTCCCATGAAGAGAGATTTTACAATAAAATTTCAAGAACATGGAACAAATATGAATATATTATGAATAAACAAGAGATAGAGAAAAAATAAGATGCAAATTGGATAATTTTTATTATAAAAATTAAAACCAAGGTTTTGCACAAATAAAGCAAATATAGCCAAGTTTAGAAGGAAAGTAGAAAATTGGGAAAGTTGTGCATAGTAGATTTGCAATTCCATGTGCATTCATATTTTATATAGTACCATATCATGGAAATGCTTGTCTTATTTCATGAATTAAAAATTAAAACTAGAAAAAAGAAAGTGAGAGAGAAACAAAGGAAGGAAACAAAAGTGCATGAAAGAAATATTAGGCTGTCTATCAAATTGAAGGTCTACAGAGTTCGATTGTTGTATGCTTGTAAAACCTGGACAGTATACCACCATTGTGTCAGGAAACTGAATCATTTCTATTTGAATTGTCTTAGGAAGATTCTGAAGATCACCTAGCAAGATAAGGTAATGAACGCTGAGTTCCGTTTCTTGAGCTGAATTGCTAAGCATTCAAACTCTACTGTAAAGAGCACAACTCTGATTGGCTGGCCACATTGTTTGAATTTCAAAGGTATGTTTGCCCAAAAGACTATTTTACTGAGAACTCACACAAAGCAAGCACTCACATGGAAGTCAAAAGAAGATCTCTATCAAGATATGTCTGAAGAATTTTTAAATTGATTGTGAGACAGAGGAAACACTGCCACGGGACAACCCAGCACAGCATGTCCACATCAAAGAAGATGCTGTGTTCTGTGAGCAAAGTATAATTGTAATAACACAAATGACACGTAAGATGCACAATTTAGGGGCATCTCTATTCCAAACTTTTATATGAGCTCTTGGTTTCTGACTTGGAGATTTCTAAATTCATATTGGTCTGATTATCCACAGCTGGACTCATGATGCTTTGATTCTGACATAGTGATGTCATTTTGGTGCTCTTCAAGAATGAAGGACAGCAACCAGCAACCAACTAAACTTTTAGCAAAAAATTATTTTCCCTGATTAGCTTTGAATTAGATCTATTTTCTTTTTTGTCTTGTCTAATAACATGATTACTGCCTTTTTTTACTTCTACTGAAGCTTAATATATATTTGCTCCAGCCCCTTAAGTTAATGTTGTGTGTAAGTCTTCCTATTTCAAGTGTGCTTTAGTAAACAACATGTTCTTGAATTCTGGTTTCTAATCCATTATGCTGTCCACTTCCATTTTACGTGTGAGCTCATTCCATTTACCTTCACAGTTATGATTACTAATTGTATTTTTTTTATCCCATTTTGTTCTATTTACTGTCTTTCTCTGTCTCTGTGTGTGTCTCTCTACCTCTCTGTCTCTCTGTATCTCTGTTTCTCTGTATCTCTGTCTCTCTGTCTCTCTGTCTCTCTCTGTCCCTTGCTCTCTCTCTCTCTCTCTGTGTCTCTTACTCTCTCTCTCTCTCTGTCTTTCTCTCTGTCTCTCCCCCTTGTCCCTCCTCAAAAGTCAGTTTTGCTTTTTGGCCATTGCTTACCTCAATATGCCCTACCTATTATCATTTGTCCCTTTCTATTATCCCCATCCTTTCCTAATTCCCACTTGGGTAAGGTAGATATCTAAACCCAAAAAAGTATGTGTTCATTTCTATCTACCTACTTACTTATCTGTCTGTCTATCTATCTATCTATTTATCTATCTATCTATCTATCTATCTATCTATCTATCTATCTATCTATCTTTCAGTCATCTATCTGTCTCTCTGTCTATCTGTCTATTCATCTATCCATCTATCTATTTTCATTTTTTGAACCAGTTCCAATGAGAGTAAAATTATTGCACTGGCTGCCACCCTCTCCATTTTAAAAGCTCCTCTTTGTCTCTTTTATATGAGAAAATTTTCCCCATTCTTCTACCTTTCCCCTTGGCTCAGTGCCTCCCCTTTTCTCACACATTCATTGTTTCAGCTAATTCTGCTTTTTAAGGTTTTTTCCTAAGCAAATTTTTGTGACGAGTTTACCATTAGACCTTTTGTGTTTTAAGGCATTATTTTCTTCACTATTTTTGGTACCTCTTTCATCAAACAATTAATTATCTTTTCATAATTTTCTTGCACTATTCTCATTAATTTTCCCAATTTTTTTCCTCTATCACTCTTATCTTTTCTTTTAGCACATCCAGGAATTTTTGTTCAGCTTTTGTCTAATTAGCATTTTTGTTCTTCTTTGAAGCCTTCCTTGTATCTGTTTTCACATTGTTGTCTGCTTCTGAGTTTATATCTTGGTCTTTTTTGACATAGTAGAAGCAATTTTATGGCCAGGCTCTTTTGCTGTTGTTTGCTCATTTATTTGAACTTATTTCTTGACTCTGAACCATATGTTAAAGTTGGAATCCTGTCACCTGGTGGTTGGGAAGCACTATACCAAGCTTCAGGCTTTTTTTTTCATACTGTTGCTTTCATATCTACTTCTGGGAGCCTGAAAGTTTTTAGTTCTTCCAAAGTATTGTTATTTGGAGTGAGATGTGATCATAATCTTCCTGGTCTTTACCAGGAATGTCCCTGTTTATTCACAGTGACAAGTTCACTTGCCCCAGAATCCCTAATCATTTTTCCTGTTCTCTTACAGTCACAAGATCTCCTCTCTGCCTTGCAACTGAGTCTAGGACCCTTGCCCCTTTGCGAATAACCATTACTGATTTTCTTTGCTCTGTATCTGAAACTCAGAACTATGTATGAGTAATAAAGTTTCCAATCAGTGCCAGCTATACCCAGTGCCAATAAAGGTTCCTTCGAAATCTCTTTCTAACCAGTTGTCTAACCCCCTTATCATGTCTAAGTTGAGAGTTCCTTAAGCTGTTATTGTTGCCACCCACCATTGTGGCCCCTGTCATGATACATGTTGACCTTGCCAGCTCTCATAGTGTCATAGACCTCCCCTGCTGACCTCCTAAATTACTTTATGCTGAAAAGAAAACTCTCATTATGATTCTTTCTTGACTCTTCCACTACAAAATTTTATTCGGGTGATTATTTGAAAGTTGTTTGGAGGGGAATATTAGAAGAATTTTTCTGGGTTGCTGACGCTACTCCACACTCTTGGCTCTGCCTCCCATGATAAGTTTTTAAATAAATATTTTTCTTTCATTTATTCATTTTGTTTAGTTCTTGGGATTAGGTATATTAGACGTAAGTATAGGAAGACTAGGACCTACTGGTAACACATTTCAATCATCATTGATTTATTCTTGAAGTCACTGGGCTTAAATTTCAGATTCATTTTAGGTTGGATGGATGGAGGGACAACCAAGTGTATCTTCCCAGTGGATTCACCTCTTTTCATATGATTTTGCGTCTTCCTATTGATGTACCAACAGAGTGAGAAAGCTGAGTTCTTTTATCAGTTGCAGTCAATGTATTCATCTAATTTGAGAAGCAGAGACTTGGTTAAGAGTGATTCTCAGAAGTACAGCATTCATAAATAACCTTAGCAATGACTTTAAGAAATAATCAAGGGAGTCAAGGTGAATGGTGTTAAAATCAGAGAAAACAGAGACAGATGGACTGTTTCCTCCAAATGTTCTCTTGGGAACACAAAACTTCATGCAAATAGTAGAAAGAAATTGGAGTTCAGTACAGAGTATGATTTTTATAAGTTCAGATGTGTGATGAAGACCCTGACAGGAGGAGCTGTATTATACTGAAATTTCAAAATTCATTTTTTACGTTTACCTCATTATTTTCCTCTGTTTTCATTTAATTTCATGTCCATTTGTTATGGTTCTTCCAGTTTTACATGACTTTTTCTTATTTTAGTCAGTTTGCCTTTTCTAAAACAGCCAGGCGAAGATGGGACACGCTTGAATAGTCCAACCAATGGTTTGTAATATTGTCCTTCTACTAAATGCCCTATGCCTGTCATGTGTCTGCAGCTCGTTACTCTGAGTAGGAGAACTTTCACTCAGGGCACTCACAAGCCTACCAGAGAGCAGATTTCTATGGACAAATGCAGCCAGAGAAGTGCCTGAAGGAAATAAATTGGCAACGTATTACACTTGTATATAATGCTGTGTTAGTGTGACTTTACATTGAGACAGAACTAGATCGCTGAAGATCCAGCCTATATTTTTAAGGTAATGCCCTTTAATCTCATTATCCTGCTTTCATTTCATCCCTTCCATCAGGGTTATCAATTGTCACATGCTCCTTGTGACAGTTTGCCCTTCCTTGCCTTTCATTGAGCAAGCAATACTCCAGACTCTAAAACTTTCTTGATGTATTTCACCAACAATTGCAAAATGTATATGCAAATGCATCTCACTTTCCAATAAAAGATATCACTACATTAAATATGATTTCTTCGTCAATTTTGGAAAGTATTGATATTTGAATGTTATTTTATGTTATTTAAATGCTATTTTATAACATTTAGCTCGGATTGTTTATATTAAGGAGAATAGGAAGAGTATTAAGATAATAGAAGTCACTTATAATTCCCAAATCCATTATTAATTAGTAATTTGAACTTTTCTTGCCACAAAACCTGTGATCAGAGATGTTAAGACATTGCAAAGCTGATTGCTGTGGTGTAATCTACCATTCTGATTCATTTATTCACTCACACATTCAATTATTTTTTTCTGCAAGAAATATGGAACATGGAGGGCAATAGTTTAAAGTTACTGAAAATTAATATAGTTGATTCTCACAAATTAACTTGAAAATTGTATTCATTCACTCATTCATTAACTAAACAACGTCTTAATGAATGTCTATCTTCTTTATGCAAGGTATGATGAATTTTAGGCATGCTTGTCCATCATGTCTATCATCATCCAACATTTTAAGTATTTCAAAGAATTTTACATATATTACTTCATTTGATCCTCATAATAACCATGCAAAGGAGATTCTACAAATAAAAAAATTGAGACAAGTTAAGTCTCTTGCTTAGGGTTACCAACTAGTATGTATCTGAGGAAGGATTTGAACTCAGGTCTTCCTCATTACAAATTCAGCATTCTATTTGCTATGCCATGAAACTGCCTATAAACAGAGATGAGTGATTTTAATTGTGTGAGAAAGAAAGCTATTGAGTGCTCCACAGCCTTTCAGTATAAGGAAAGTTGAAGTGCTCATTATGTCCAATCATTATACTAGGCATTATGGATGTAAAGACAAACATGAAATAATCCCACCCTAAGAGAGTTTATACTCATCTGAAAGAATACAAGGACGCAGAATGGTGTAACACAAGACAATTAGAGGATGATAAGAGAGACATACATCACTCTCTCTCATCCTAGGCACCATTGACCTGTGCCTTCAAATTTTATGGTTGGCTGCATGTAGATTGAGGCCCTGGGAAAGAAAACTGAGAAATTCCCAATATTTAATGCTTAGTTACATATCCCCAGACTGCTCTGAATTTGATGATACATATTGCTACTAAAGGCATGGGTAAATCATTGGTTGATTTCCACAAGATTACATTAATTGAATTTTGTTTGTCCTCTCTAGGGTCTTCATGTAATAGAGGCCAGGGAGTAGGCTATGTAAATATTTTGTTATAGTTTCTAGAAAAATGTCTTTTATGGAGCCAAAAAACTTATTTTTAGTGGTTGCTGCTTGTAGAATATCTAGAAAACCACGTGATGATAACTAAGAAACAAGAATAACTAAGAACGCAAAAAAAGGTTAAAACTGAGTATTTGCTAAATCAATGAATCAATTAGCAAGCATTTAGTATTTATTTAGTTTTTTACATTAGTTTAAAGATTTATTTATTTGTAGTTTTCAAAATTTACTTCCACAAAACTTGGAATTTCAAATTTTCTCCCCACCTACCCCCTCTCCCACCACAGTAGAGCATGTATTCTGATTACTTCTTCCTACAATCTGCCCTCCTTTCTACCACACACCCCTCATTCCCTTCCCTTCTATTTTCCTGTAGTGCAAGATAGATTGTTATACCCCATTGCCTATATGTCTTATTTCCTAGTTGCATGCTAAAACAATATTAAACATTCATTTTAAAGTTTTGAGTTCCACATTCTCTTCCATCCACCCTCCTCACCCACCCTCATTGAGAAGGCAAGCAATTCAATACAGGTTATACATATATAGTCATGTAAAACACTTTCAAAACAGTCATGTTATGGAAAACTAACTACATTTTCCTCTATCTTGTCCTGCCCTTCATTCAATTCTTTCCTTTGACCTGTCCTTCCACAAAAGTATTCCAAATACTCTTTCCCTCAATCTGCCTTCCTTTCTCTTTTGGCCCCTCTCTTATTGTCTTCCCCACTACTTTCCTGTAGCATAAGAAAAAACTTCCATACCCAGTCAATTATCTACGTTTTTTCTTCCAGAAGCCAACTCTGATGAAAAGAAGACTCACATTCCCTCTTATGTTCCCTCTCTTTCTCTCCGTTTTAAAACCTCTTTCTTGCCTCTTTCATGTGAGATGATTTACTATATTTTCTGTCTCCCTTTCCCTTTCTTCTAGTTCAATCCTCTCAACAATTAATTTTATTTTTAGATATTATCTCTTCATATTCAGCTCACTCTGCACCCTCTGTCTCTGTCTGACTTTCTGTGTCTCTCTCTGTCTCTGTGTGTCTTTCTCTGTCTCTCTGTCTATTTCTCTTTCTTTCTCTCTCTATATATGTATATATACACATATATACACACATCATACACATATATAATGTACATAAACATATGCACATGTATACATATATACACATATACATACTCATACATGCACACAAACACAATATGTACATATGTATGTATACATGCACACATACATATTACATCCAACTACTGTAATACTGAGAAAGGTCTCATGAGTTTCAAATATCATCTTCCCATGTAGGAATGCAAACAAATCAACTTTAATAAATCCCTTATGGTTTCTCTTTCTTGTTTACCTTTTCATAATTCTCTTGATTCTTGCATTTAAAGTCAAATTTTCTATTTAGCTATAGTCTTTTCAGCAAGATTGCTTGGACATCCTCTCTTTCATTGGAATTCCATCCCCCTCACCCCTATCTCCCACCCCAGTGAAGTTAAAATACTTCCTTTTTCTGGGTAAGGAATTCTTGCCTTTAATACTACCTTTTTGACCTTTGGAATATAATATTCAAGCTTCCTCCCACCCCATCCTTAAGAATAGAAGCTGCTAAATCTTGCATTATCCTGATTATGTTTTTACTACACTTGAATTGTTTCTTTCTGGCTGCTTATATTTTCTTCCTTACCTGGGAAATCTGGAATTTAGCTACAATATTCCTAGGAGTTTCCTTTTTGGGATCTCTTTCAGGTGGTAATAGGTGAATTCTTTCCATTTCTATTTTCCCTTCTGGCTCTAGAATATTAGGGCAATTTTGTTTCATAATTTTTTAAACGATGATGAGTGGCTTTTATGTTTTGTATCATGGCTTTCAGGTAGTCCAATAATTTAAAAAATTATCCCTCCTATATCCATTTTCCATGTCAGTTGTTTTTCCAATGAGATACTTCACATTGGGAATATATATATACATATATATATATATACATATATATATATATATACACATACATACACACACATATATGTATATATATATATACATACACACACATATATATGTATATATATACACATGTGTATGTATATTTATATGTATATGTATGTGTGCATATATATGTATATATATACACATATATATGAAAGCTGTTGAGTCATTTTTCATGATTTTTTTATATCACTCTCATTTCTCTTCCCAATTTTTGCTCTTCTTCCCTTATGTGAGTTTAAAAATCCTTTTTGAACTCTTCCATGGCCTGAGATTAATTCATAATTTTCTTAGGGACTTTGGATTCAGGAGCTTTGATTTTCTTGGCTTTTTCTGGATGTATATTTTGTTCTTCCTTCTCACCAATGACTCAGAGAAAATACCATTTCTCTGAGAAAGGAAAATTTGCAGTCTATTTATCTTTATTCCATTTCCTCATTTTCCCAGCCAATTATTTGATTTTTGAGTTTTTTTTTTTTTAAGTGGAGGGCTCAAGAAGCACCCACTGTTTCAGCAATGGATTCCATCACCCTTAGGCTGGGACTGGGCAGGGGTTGGGCTGGGGCTGGGGTAGGGGCCAGGCCACACTTCCCTCTCACACAGATGAGAGAACTTTCCTACTAATCTTAGGAGCTACTTTTGGCATTTGTGAATTGAGAAGGTAGTGAACCAACACAATCATCAGTGATTAGTTCCCTAAAGCCCACTATACTTCTGTTCACATGGGCATGGCATAGGTCAAAGTGTGCTTCACTCCCAGCCTGGTGCAATAGACCCTTCCTGTCAACCTTCCAGTTTGCATTGGGCTGAAAATTTGCTTTATTCTGCCATTTTGTGGCTTCTGTTGCTCTAGAATTTGTTTAGAGTCATTTTATACAAGCTTTTGAGAAATTTGGAGATAGAGCTCAAGCAGGTCCCTGCTTCTACTCTGCCATCTTAACTATGCCTCTTCCCACCTTGGCAAGCATTTCTGAATTACTAACTATGTGTTAGACATGTGCTAAATGTTAGGGATAAAAAGAAGCAAAAGATTTACTAATGTAAAGAATTCATATTTTATCAGAAGAAATTACATCCACACATATAAGTAGAGGCAGCTAGGTTGTGCTGTGGATAGAGTATTGGTCCTGAAGTCAGGAAGTCTCCTCTTCCTGAGTTCAAATCTGGCCTCAGATACTTCCTGTGTGATGCTGAGCAAGCCTGTTTGCTTCAGTTTTCTAATCAGTAAAATGATCTGGAGAAGGAAATGGCTAACCACTCCAGTAATTTTGCCAAAAGCAATCTCAAGTGATATCATGAAGATTTGGACATGACTAAATATGACTGAACAATGAAAACATAAGTGAATATAAAATTCAAGCAAAAGAAAAGAAAGGAAAGGGTCTAAGCTCTAGGAGTTTTAGGAATTATGACATGCTTGAAATAGAAGGGAGCTCGAGTTGACATTTGATGTAGGCTAGGAAGTCTAAATGATAGAGGTGAAGAAGGAATTTATACCAGGAAAATGAGGACTTGGTATACATTCCTTCTTCACCACTATTATTTAGAATACCAAGGCTACAAATAATAATAATAATAAATAATACAATAATTACTGTAGCCAAGTTGTTAGACTCAAATAAGACGGTAAATGTAAAGCAGTTTGCAAACTTTAAAATGACATATAGTTATCAGTTGTTATTATTTATCTATTATCAGCCTACTAGCATTAAATCTCAAAATATCATTTTAATCTGAGGCTTCTACTGCACTCTTGCTAAGTTAAAGTAAGATTTCTATAGCAAGACATAGCTGTTCTGATATATTTTTAAAACTGGGCTCTCCAAGAGAAGAAAAATACTTGCATACATAATTTTTTTGGTAACAATTTATTTTTTTTTTAGTTTTGAATAGACACTTCCACAAAATGTTGAGTTCCAAATTTTCTTCCCATCTCTCACCACCATGCACCCTAAGACAACATGCATTCTGATTGCCATTTCCTCCAATCTGCCCTTCCTTCTATCATACCCCTCCCTTCTCTTAAGCCTATCCCTTCTATGTTATTGCAGGGCTAGATAGATTTCTATACCCCATTGCCTGTATATCTTACTTCCTTGTTGCACGTTAAAAAGAATTTTTGACATTTATTTTTAAAACTTTGAGTTGCAACTTCCTCTCCCTTTCTCCCTCTCCACCCATCCCCACTGAGAAGGCAAGCAATCCAATATAGGTTATACATATCTAGTCATGCAAAACACTTCTATAATAGTTGTATTGTGAAAGACTAACTATATTTTCTTGCATCCTCTATTGCCCCCCATTTATTGTATTCTCTTTTTTGACTCTGTCCCTCCTTAAAAATGTTTAATTCTAATTACTCCCTCCTTCCTTTTTCCCTTCCTTCTATCATCTCCTCCAACCTCCACTTAACCCTTTTTCCTCTTCTTTCCTGTAGTGTAAGGTAGGTTTTCATACCAAATTGATTGTGCATGTTATTCTCTCCTTTAGTCAAATGTGATGAGAGCAAGGTTTGTTCTTTCCTTCTCACCTCCTCCCTCTTCTCCTCCATTAAAAAAACCTTTTCTTGCCTCTTTTATGTGAGATAATTTGTTCCATTCTATTTCTCTATTTCTCCCCTCAATATATTCCTCTCTCGCCCTTTAATTTTATTTTTTAGATATCATCTCTACCTATTCAACTCACCTTTCACCTTCTGTCTATATGTATATAATCCCTCCAACTACCCTAAAACTGAGAAAAGTCTCAAGGTTTACAAATGCTGTCTTTCCATGTAGGAATGTAAACGGTTCAAATTTAGTAAATCCATTGTGATTTGTCCTTCCTGTTTACCTTTTCATGTTTCACTCGATTCTTGTGTTTGAAAGTGAGATTTGCTATTCAGCTGTGATCCTTTCAACAAGAACGCTTGAAATTCCTCTATTTCATTGAATATCCATTTTTTGCCCCGGAGTATTATACTCACTTTTGCTGGGTAGTGATTCTTGCTTTTAATCTTAGCTCCTTTGACCTCTGGAAAACCCATATTCCAAGTCGTATTCCCTCCAATCCTTTAACATAAAAGATGCTAGATCTTGTGTTTTCCTGATTGTATTTCCACAATACTCAAATTTTTTATTTCTGGCTGCTTGCAACATTTTCTCCTTGACCTAAGCTCTGGAATTTGGCTATGATATTCCTAGGAATTTTTCTTTGGGATCTCTTTCAGGAGGTGATTGGTGAATTCTTTCAATATCTTTTTTACCCTCTGGTTCCAGAATATCAGAGCAGTTTTCCTTCACAATTTCAGGAAAGATGATGTCTTGGCTCTTTTTTTTTGATCATGGCTTTCAGATAGTACAAGAATTTTTAAATTGTCTCTCCTGGATCTTTTATCCAGGTCAGTTTTCCAATGAGATATTTCACATTTTCTGCTATTTTTTCTTTCTTTCCTTTGGCTTTGTTTTATAATTTCTTTATTTTTCATAAAATCATTAGCTTCCATCTGCTCCATTCTAATATTTCAGAAATTATTTTCTTCACTGAACTTTTGGACCTCTTTTCCCATTCTGCCTATTGTGATTTTTAGGGCATTCTTCTGCTCATTGGCTTTTTTGGATCTCTTTGGCCATATCAGCTAGTCTTTTTTTTAAGTGTTATTTTCTTCAGCATTTTTGACTTTCTGTTAGCAAGCAGTTGACTGATTTTTCATGATTTTCTTGCATCACTCTCATTTCTCTTCTCCTTTTTTGCTCTACTTCTTTTACTTGATTTTCAAAATCCTTTCTGAGCTCTTCCATGGCCTGGAGACCAATTAATATTTTTCTTGGAGACTTTGGACATAAGAGTTTTGACTTTGTTGTCTTCTTCCTGTTGTATGCTTTGATCTTCCTTGTCACTAAAGTAAGATTCTATAGTCTGATTCTTTTTTTCTGGGTTTTGCTCATTTTCCCAACTATTTACTTGACTTTTGAGCTCTTTATCAAGGTAGTTCTTTGCTTCCAATGGAGATGGGTAGCCTACTAGTTCTCCCACAAACTGTGGGCCTATAGCTCCAGAAATAGTAGGTGTTACTGCTGCTTCCCCTGTTGCTTCTCTCCCTGCTTCTGCTGACACAGGCTCCTCCTCCAAAGGCTGTTCCACCTTGTCTGTCACACTGGGGCTGAGGTCTGACCACTCTGCTCTCTGACACAGGTCTCACAGTTTGTTTTCCACTTACTTGCCAATTTTTCCTCAGTTTTTTTTAGTTTTGAAGTCTGAAAATTACCACGGGTGCCTGAGATTCAGTCCTCCAAAAAGCCTACTCAGGTCCCATCTGTGCTGGGGCAGCCCACACTGCACAGCACTCTGCTCCCAGCAGCGCAAGATAGACACTTCCTGGCAACCTTCCAGGCTGTCTTGGGCTACAGATTTGCTTTACTCCATCATCCTGTGGGTTCTGCAGCTCTGGAATTTGCTTAGTGTCTTTTTTTTACACGTAGTTGGCTTGATTTTGGGGAGTGCTAGCAAGTCCGTGCTATTACTTCACCATCTTGGCTCTACTCCCTTGCACACATAATTTTTAAGTTAGTTAGCATAGTTAACGTTTTTTAAAGGTGTAGACAAAAATGAAAGGAAGGAAGGAAGGAAGGAAGGAAGGAAGGAAGGAAGGAAGGAAGGAAGGAAGGAAGGAAGGAAGGAAGGATAACAAACCAAGCTGTGATTTGTAGTGATTGTTGATTTTCTGAACTGCAAATGGGCACACTGAAAATTCAACATTTGTGTCACTAACGGTGGTTGCTGGCTCCAGTATATGCTTACCATAGACTTCATAAAAGATTAAGTATAAAAAAATCAACTGAACCCAGACTGTACAGTACTTTGAATGCAAATATGAAAGTTTATATTGATCAAAAAAGCAAAAAGGAGCCACTGAAGTTTCATGAGTAAGATAGTAACATAATCAGACATATGCTTTGTCTGCTATGGGGAGGATTGACTGGAGAAGGAAGATACCTCAAGGCACAGAATCTATTAGGAAGCTATCACAAAAGAGGTGATGAGTTTTTGAAATAGAGTGATGATCCTATGATTGGAATCCAGAAAAGAAAATTTTAATACATTATGTGGATAGAATAAATAAATTTGGCAAATGATTTAGATACTTGAGGTGAGAGTAAATCATCAGGCATATTGCTGAGGTTGTGAATCCATGTGACCTGAAGAATAGCAAAAATGTTACAGAAATATGAATTGACACAAATGTAGGAGTGGTTTTGAGGTAAAGGTAATAAGCTCTGTATTTGGCATGTTGGGCTTGAGATGTCTGTAGCATATTCAATTTGAAATGTCTAAAGGCAGTTGGTGATATGTAACTTGACGTTAGGAGAAAAGTAGGGCTGCTCATATATGTGTGTGTGTGTGTGTGTGTGTGTGTATGTGTGTGTATCTGTATAGAGATGATAACAGAACATGAGTATTGAGGAGTGCATCAATAGAGAGAGTACTGAGAGAGAACAGTAAATTACCCACATGCAACATCACCTAACTGTAGGTGATAGAACATAGATCTAGCATCTGAGAAATACTGGAATGACAAGTAAGAAAACCAGGAGAAAACAGTGTCAGGAATACCCAGAAAGGAAAGAGTATCTAGGCGGAGAGGTTGGTCAATAATGTAAAATGGGTAAGAGAGGTTAATGAGAACTTAAAAAGAGGCCATTGGAATTGATAATTACAAGATCTTTGGTAACTTGGGAGAGAATTGTTTTAGTTGAGTTAACACTGAATATCAAATTGTAAGGGGATGAGAAATGAGTCAAAAGAGAGGAAGCGCTGCCCTCAATCATCGTCCTTTAAACTTTCTATCCCAAAGTACCTTTTCTCAGAACACCACTCTCTTTTTTTAATCTCACACATTTGAATATATGCTCCTTGAGGGCTGTGCTTTTATATTTGTATCCCAAGCATGTAAGATATTTCCTCACGCATCCTCAAGTTTTACTACATGATTTTTCACTTGTTTATTCATAATATTGGTTTTCTGAATTATTTTCTTTTTGATTCTCCCACAACATTTTCTCCAGATCAAAACCAGTCACATGAGTATCCCCTAAATTTCTTTCCTGGGTCTTCTCATTTCTAATTTGGTTATCTCATCAGCTCTAATAGATTCAATTATCATCTCTTTGCAGACGATTCCCAGATCTCTATATAAAATCCCCATCTTTCTCCTGAGCTACATTCTGTGATCATCAGTTACCTAATTAAAATTTCAACTCCATGCCCATGCATTTTAATTCCATGTTTTCAAAACTTAACTCATATTCTTCCTCCATCCCCCAATTCTGCCTCTCTTCATGGTTTCCTTGATTTTTTCTAGGGCATCACCATTTTTCCCCAGTTACTCACGTTTGCATCTTCAATGTCCTCTATTCTTCATTTTCTCTCACTTGATATATGCAGTTTGCAAGTTTTCTCTTTTTCTTTCTTCCCTAACATTTCTGCTCACAAAACCAGTACCTTAATTCAGATGAAGATCACCTTTTAAGTACACTATTTCCATTACTTTCTAATTTGGCTCCTTGTTTGACGTCTCTTTTCCCTCATCCAAAATATTGACCTTATCATGTCATATCCTACCCTCAAAATTCCATTGACTCCTTATTACCTCTAGAATTAAATATAGGCTCTTGTACTAGTAATTTAAAGTTCTTTACCAACTAGTCTCTTCTCATCTTCACAGTATTCTTACATCTTATGTACCTCTTCCATATACTCTATGGTCCAACCATACTGGACTACTTGTTGTTCCTCATTTGTGATGTACACCTTCCTTTTTTTTTTGTACATACTGATTTTCTCCAGTGAGTGGAATGTACTTTTACCTTGTTTTCACCCTTTGAGATTGCTAGCTTTCCTTAAAATTCAATTCAAATGTTACCCACTGCAGCAGTCATTTCATGGTCTCCTTACTCCTTGCCTTCCCTGATAAGGTTATCTTCCATACTCTATTTATCCTGTATGTAACCGTTTATACTCATGCATGTTGTCTTCCCCATTGGAATGTAAGTTCCCTGAAAAAAGAGATTTATTTATCCCCAGTGCTTAGAATGGTATAGGACACTTCATGTGTGCTTAATAACTCATGTTTATTTATTATTCATCCTCTGGAGGATTCTTTAAATATAGAGGATCAAGTCTGGTTGTTCTTCTGATACACACATACGGATAGATTTTCCCTGAAACTGACAGAACAGGTCTCAATAGTGGTAAATTACTGTGCTTTTCTACCTAGAAATAACTCCTTCACTAGACACACATACACACGTACATGTATATGTGTGTATATACACAAGCACATACATATATGCTGTGTTCTACCATTCTTTGCTGATATATGCCTACCGTGACACTGAACTGAATCAAAAAAACCCTTGTATATCCTCCTTATTCTATATTAAAGCCAAAGAGAAGATAGTAATGCCTCTAGTACCTATATGATTAGCATGGTTTTGAGGACAGAACACGATAACCAATACACAGTATGAATGTCCCAGAAATGAACTTCCAAGTTATCACTCAAAATCTAGAAGTATTCTTCAGGAAAAGACTTTTGGGAAAACAATAGAACTGATGAAGCTGAGTGAGGAGAGATATGGCAAGAACACCATAGTTCTGTATGCTGCAGCAGGGAGCTAATAGAGACAAGGGATTATGTAAAGAATAGGACAATACATCATCTATCTAGATAAAAGTTCTAACTTAGGGCTCTTGCAGAGAAAGTGGAAAGGAAGAGACAGATTTGAAATATATTTCAAAGGAAGAACTGATAGAACTTGGAAATTTCCTGCATGTGAAGGCTTAGCAAAAGGAAAGAGTTCAGAATGATTAAGGTTATAAGCCTAGGTAGAAATTTCTAGTGTGCTTCAAAATGGGGAGTTGTTAGGAGAGGCATGTTTACAAGGAAAGCTGAGTTCACTTTGAAGTACTGGTAGAATATTTACATGGAGTAGGCAATGAATAAGAAACTGTATTACAATACTGGAAGAGCAGTTAAGAGTGGAAATAGAAATATGAGTAATTAGAATAAAAACTTTTGCTTAAGGTGGACAGGGAAGGAATGGATGATATTGTAGAGGGTAAGCATTCAATAATGAAAGAGTGATACAAAAATAAAGCTTACCCCGACCACATTGTTTCCAATTTTTAGAATCACAAATGTTGAGCATTTGTCAAACCCATATCTACACATATTAAAATTGGGATAAATTACCTTTAAGAATTGTTTTCCAATACTTTGGGAGGGGGGATAATTTATAATAGTTTAATTCAATCTTTTTAGTCTTACTAATCACACTCATCATCACATTCTACCTGACTGACTTTTAGCTTTTTATCAGTCCAAATATCTCCAGCATCATTTTATCTAGATTCTGTTGCATTTTCATATCATTAATGCTATTTTCTTTCAGTTGTATGTCTAGGAGAGATTTTCCTCTCTTATGTGATTTATGTATTCATACTTTGACATATTAATATAGCCTTGTACTATTGCTTGGATGATGAAAGAAATACTTCCACATTGAAATGATTATGACTGTGTGTACAGTGAGTCACCAACTCATTGTTTCAGCTTTATGCAGAAGCTTTTGTTGCTTGTCATCAATAATCACTTCTTTTGTTACTTTTCTTGTCATCTTTTGACAGTTGGAGTTGGAATTTTTAAGCCTTGGAGCTTCCTCACAGAACCCCTGCCCTAAACAAGACTCAGATGTCTTGTTGATTGACAAGGATTGTATTCATCTCAGGATTAGAAGAGCCAGCTTTTCCATCCTCACCCTTTTCTCCAATCCTCTTTGCTCTCTCTGCACTACTTCATGTCAGTTAAGTAGAAAGGATAGGTCTTTGTGCATATAAAAGATTATCAAAAAAGCTTGTGACATTCAAAACATGGCCATCACTGAAAAATCACCTTTGGTGATTTACCATAGAAAACATTTCTTAAGCTGTAAAGAGTTCTCATTTCTGTTAACTTTTCCTGACACCAATTTGTGTATTGATTCTTCAAAATATTCTCATTTGGAAACGATCCCGAGGAATCATATAACTTCATGATTATGTTCTCTCTAGTCTCCATCCCTAAGTAATTAAATTGGTATCTATTACTTTGCCTTAAATTATATTTAAGAAATGCTTTCTATGTCTTAAAGAAATAATTTAAGTGACACAAACTTACTCTTCACTTGGATGTATTTTGGGATCCTAAAGCAAATACAAACTAAGGTTACTTATAGCCTTGCCACAATTCAAATGCTAGAACAATAAAAACTACAAATTTTTTACAAACTGTTGGTTGGGTAAGCAAAATACATTTGGATTTTTAAAGAGAATTAGTCTAATCTTCAAGGGAAAGAATTACTTTAAAATGGAACCTTACAAATTATCTCCAAATACTCCATTTTTTGTACATATGAAAAAATAAGATAGGATCTTATTGAATTCCACTTCAAGATCTGTCGTCTGGAAAATTAATAAATAGGTACAAATGTTTTGAAACAAGATGGGGGATTGATTCATGCATTACATTAACAGAAAATTATTTTTCAGGTAAACCATTATTTTTGTGCTGTCATAGTAATTTAAATGTAAAGATCTTTCTTATTCATTAATAGGCCCATATGATTTGCTTAAATCACCTGGAAGCCTAAGTCACATGTGGTGGGAGCAACTTGCTGAACAGGTGGAAATGGAAGGGTAGAGCAGTACCAGGAGGAAGTGAGTGAACATGGTCGAGTCAGAGGAGAGAGGATGCAGGCAGGCAGACTTGGCTAGGGTCAGATTTGTGAGTGTTTGCTTATGACAAGGCCCTGGCTGAGGAGGTGAAGATTGGGAATAGCTTTGCCCCCTGCAGTGATTTTGTATATTAACTTCTTGGTCACCATGACAGAATTTGCTTTCTGGTTCTGGGATTTGGCTTTCTGGTTTCCAAATAAAAGTTTTTCTTCTGCCTTCTCCATAGAGTCTTTTATATTTTGGGAGTGAAAATTATGCTGATATATTCCTAGTCCCCACCAGTGCTTTGAATTTTGAGCAGGATTGCAGGGTATAAAACCTCTATTTGGTGGCAGAAAGCATTTAGAGGAAGAAATTAAAATCCCCGTTTGGGGCAATTTAACTTTTTCATCACTTGCCAGAGAATAGTACAAAAACATAGGACCCTATGAAAACTGAGAGGAAAGAATACAGTGGGAGGAAACTGCAGATGTGGAAAAATGTTTGCCTGGAACACCAATAAAACCAGGGACGGAGTTAGCAAGGGTAAGTAGGAGAGGCTGGAACTTATTAATGGGTTACTGCATTAAGTGTAAAAAGAGAGATGAGCTGCTTAAGGAAAAAAATCAGATGAAAAAAGAGTTAGCTAGTTTGCATGGGAATTCTCAGCCTTCAGACTCTTCATTACAAGAACAGTCTGGGGAGTCTCAGGCAGAAGGAAAAGCTATTCATTTAGGTCAGAACGGGCTGAAGGCTGACAAAAGAAATGTGCATATGACCTTTGTACACACCCAGCCTAGTTGCCACAGTGACCAGGGAAGTGCAATAACTTTAGAGGGAGTAGTTTCTCAGGGCAAAACAGGCAGAAATGGGAGAACCAAGGAAGTAGCATAGTGTTTAGGGAAATAATTGAGGATTTCACTCTACAGGAGGTCACAGAAGTTTTGAGTCACTTTATCCAAAGGATGGAAGAAACATTGGTATCTTGGACTGTGAGAACCAGTGATGAAACAACTCGAGAAATATCTATAGATAGTATAGACTATTTGAAATTTATAGGTATTAGAATCCTTTTGTTTTATTTTTTATTTTTTAATGTTTAACAATCACTGCCATACAATTGAGATTTTATCCCCCCCACACCTAACCCCCACTACCCCCCTCCCTCCCCACGACTGCACACAATTCTGTATAGGTTCTACATATACTTTCCTATTGAGTACATTTTCACTATAGTCATGCTATGTAGTCGGACTAAAATAAATGGAAGAAATCATATAACAAATCAAAACATGATACACAAAAACATGCACATACACAGACATGATCTGCTACATTCTGCAAAGGACTTCCATATTTCTTTCTCTGAGTGTGGAAGGCATTTTGCTTTAGAGAATCACCACTGGGATTTTTTTTTTAAGAAGTTCTTGCATTATTACGAAATTCCAAGTCTACCAGAAAAAACTCTCGCACACTGTAGTCATGGCTGTGCACAAAGTTCTCCTGGTTCTGCTCCTTTCACTCAGCATCACATCATATAAGTCCTTCCAGTCCTCTCTGGAGTCTTCTTGTTCATCATTTCTTATGGCACAATAGTACTCCATTACATTCATATACCATAATTTATTCAGCCATTCCCCAATTGATGGGCATCCCCTTGACTTCCAGTTTTTGGCAAGTACAAAGAGTGCTGCTATAAATATTTTTGTACATGTGGGACCCTTTCCCATTTTTATGATCTCTTGGGGATACAGTCCTAGTAGCGATATTGCTGGGTCAAAAGGAATGCACATTTTTGTAGCCCTTTGGGCATAGTTCCAAATTGCTCTCCAGAATGGTTGGATGCACTCGCAGCTCCACCAACAATGAATTAGTGTTCCAACTCTCCCACATCTTCTCCAGCATTTATCATTTTCTTGTTCTGTTATGTTTGCCAATCTTATAGGTGTGATGTGGTACCTCAGAGTTGTATTGATTTGCATCTTTCTAATCAATAGTGATTGAGAGCATTTTTTCATATGATTATAGATATTTTTAATTTCTTCTTCTAAAAATTGCCTGTTCATATCCTTTGACCATTTATCAACTGGGAAATGACTTGTATGATTATACATTTGAGTCACTTCTCTATATATTCTAGAAATGAGGCCTTTATCCCCGAGCTTAGCTGTAAAAATTCTTTCCCAATTAACTACATCCTTCCAAATTTTGGTTGCATTGGATTTGGTTGTGCAAAAACTTCTCAGTTAAATGTAATCAAAATTATCCATTTTGCATTTCATAATGCTTTCTATCTCTTCTTTAGTAAAAAATTTTTCCCTTCTCCATAAATCTGATAAACACACTATTCCTTGCTTCTCCAGTTTATTCATGATATCAGTCTTTATACCTAAATCATGTACCCATTTGGACTTTATTCTTGTATATGGTTTCAGGTATGGGTCTATGCCTAATTTCCGCCACACTGTTATCCAGTTTTCCCAGCAATTTTGTCAAACAGTGAGTCCTTATCCCAGAAGCTGGGGTCCTTGGGTTTATCAAACAGAAGGTTGCTATATTCCTTGCCTACTGTGTCTTGAGTGCCAAGTTTATTCCACTTGTCTACCTCTCTGTTTCTTAGCCAATACCAAGTGGTTTTGATAAGTGCTGCTTTATAGTACAATCTGAGTTCTGGTAGCACTAGGTCACATTCCCAAGCATTTCTTTTCATTATTCCCTTTGATATTCTGGACCTTTTGTTTTTCCAAATGAATTTTGATATTATTTTATCCAGCTCTAGAAAATAATTGTCTGATAGTTTAATTGGTATGGCACTAAACAAGTAAATTAATTTAGGTAGAATTGTCATTTTTATTATATTAGCACGGCCTACCCGTGAGCAACTGATGATTTCCCACTTACTTAAATCTGACTTTATTTGTGCAAAAAGTATCTTGTAATTCTGTTCGTATAATCCCTGGGTTTGTTTTGGCAGGTAAACTCCTAAGTACTTTATACTGTCTACCCTAGCTTTAAATGGGATTTCTCTTTCTATCTCTTGCTGTTGGACTTTGTTGCTAATATATAGGAATGCAGAAGACTTGTGTGGGTTTATTTTGTAACCTGCAACTTTGCCAAAGTTGTTTATTAATTCAAGTAATTTTTTACTTGAATCTCTGGGATTTTCTAAGTAAATCATCATATCATCTGCAAAGAGTGATAACTTAGTTTCTTCTTTGGCTATTCTTATGCCTTCAATATCTTTATCTTGTCTAATTGCTACAGCTAACATTTCTAGTACCATATTGAATAATAGTGGTGATAATGGACAACCTTGTTTCACCCCTGATCTTATTGGGAATGCATCTAGCTTATCTCCATTGCATATAATGCTTGCTGAAGGTTTTAGATAGATACTGCTTATTATTTTATGGAAAGTTCCCTTTATTCCTACATTCTCCAGGGTTTTTAGTAGGAATGGGTGTTGTATTTTGTCAAAAGCTTTTTCTGCATCTATTGAGATAATCATGTGGTTTTTGTTAGCTTTGTTGTTGATGTGATCGATAATGCTAATAGTTTTCCTAATATTGAACCAGCCCTGTAATCCTGGTATGAATCCTACCTGATCATAATGTATTAATCTCGTGATTAGATGCTGTATTCGTTTTGCTAAAATCTTATTTAAAATTTTTGCATCTATATTCATTAGGGAAATTGGTCTATAATTTTCTTTCTCTGTTTTGTCTCTTCCTGGTTTGGGTATCAAAACCATATTTGTATCATAGAAAGAATTTGGGAGGACTCCTTCTTCCACAATTTTCAAAAATAGTGTATGTAGTATTGGAATTAACTGTTCTTTAAATGTTTGATAGAATTCACTTGTGAATCCATCTGGCCCTGGAGATTTTTTCCTAGGGAGTTCATTGATGGCTTGTTCAATTTCTTTTTCTGAGATGGGGTTGTTTAAGTATTCAACTTCCTCTTCTGTTAATCTGGGCAATTTGTATTTTTTAAAATATTCATCCATCTCGTTTAGATTATCGAATTTGTGGGCATAAAGTTGCGCAAAGTAGTTTCCAATTATTGTTTTAATTTCCTCCTCATTCGAGGTGAGTTCACCCCTTTAATTTTTTATATTATTAATTTGATTTTATTCTTTCTTTTTTTAAATCAAATTGACCAAAGGCTTATCAATGTTATTAGTTTTTTCATAAAACCAACTATTGGTTTTATTTATTAATTCAATAGTTATCTTAATTTCAATTTTATTAATCTCTCCTTTGGTTTTTAGTATTTCTAATGTGGTATTTACTTGGGAATTTTCAATTTGTTCTTTTTCTAGCTTGTTCAACTGCAAGCCCAAGTCATTGATCTCCTCTTTCTCATTTTTATTTATGTAAGCATTCAAAGATATAAAACTTCCCCTAATAACTGCTTTTGAAGTATCCCATAAGATTTGGTATGTTGTCTCACTATTGTCATTCCCTTGAATGAAATTGTTGATTGTTTCTATGATTTCTTGTTTAACCCAACCCTTCTTTAGGATTAGATTATTTAGTTTCCAATTGATTTTTGGTTTTCTTTCCATGGCCTTGTATTACATGTAATTTTTAATGCATTATGATCTGAGAAGGATGCATTGATTATCCCTACCTTTCTGCACTGGATTGTGAGATTTTTATGTCCTAGTACATGGTCAATTTTTGTAAATGTTCCATGTACCGCTGAGAAAAAGGTATATTCCTTTCTATTCCCATTCAATTTTCTCCAAAGATCTATCATATCTACCTTAGTCAGAATTTTATTTACCTCCTTAACCTCTTTCTTGTTCATTTTGAGGTTAGATTTATCGAGTTCAGAGAGGGGGAGGTTGAGGTCCCCCACTAGTATAGTTTTGCTGTCAATTTCTTCCTTCAACTCCCCCAACCTCTCCTCTAAGAATCTGGATGCTATATCACTTGGAGCATAGATGTTTAGTAATGATATTGCTTCATTGTCTCTGGTGCCTTTTAGCAGGATATAGTTTCCATCCTTATCCCTTTTGATTAGATCTATTTCTGCTTTTGCTTTGTCTGAGATTAGGATTGCTACTCCTACCTTTCTTACATGAGCTGAAGCACAATATATTCTGCTCCATCCTTTGACCTTTATCCCATGTGTATCCCCCCGTTTCAAATGTGTTTCTTGTAAGCAGCATATTGTTGGATTATGGCTTTTAATCCATTCTGCTACCCGTCTCCCTTTTATGGGAGAATTCATTTCACATTCACAGTTATGATTACAATCTGTGTATTTCCCTCCATCCTCTTTCCCACTTTTTGTGCTTTTAGCTCTCCCGTCTCCCTTCCCCTCCTCAATAGTATTCACTTTTCACCCCCTCCTCCTACAGCCTTCCCCTCAGTCTTTTAGCCTTCCTCCCTTTTACTCCCCTTTACTCTTACTGCTTCTTCCCTCCTTTTTAGCCTCCCTCCCCTTTCTCGCCCCTTCCCCTCCTACTACCTATAGAGCTAGTTAGGATTATCTCTTTAAGATTATTGTTCCCTCCTTTAAACAAATCAGATGAGAGTACCTCTCAAACAATGCTCATCTCCCTCCCCTCATTCCCTCTACTATAGTTTTTTACTTCTTCCTGTGATGTAATTTGCCATTTTCTGCTTCCTCCTTTTCACACCTCCTATTACCATCCCTTCTCATACTTAAATTGTGTTTTTGACATGACATCATTTACTTTATACCCGTTCCCTCTATGTATATCCCTTTTATCATAATAGCTGCACAGTTCTCAAGATTAACAGGTATCATCTTCCCTTATAGGGAGGTAAACAGTTTCCCCTAAATGAGTAACAAGTTTTTGTTTTTGTTTTTGTTTCTTCCCCCCTGTTTACCTTTTTATGATTCTCTGGAGACCTGCATTTGAAGATCAAATTGTCTATTGAGTTCTGGTGTTTTGGTCAGGAAGCTCTGGAAATCCCTTATTTCGTTGAATGACTTTCTCCTTGCCTGAAATGTTATGCTGAACTTTGCTGGGTAGTTCATCTTTGGTTGAAGTCCCAACTCCTTTGCCTTACGGAATATTGGGTTCCAATTCTTTTGATCTTTTAATGTAGAAGCTGCAAGGTCCTGTGTGATCCTGACTGTATGTCCTTGATATTTGAATTGTTTCTTTCTGGCTGATTGTAGTATTTTCTCCTTCACTTGATAGCCCTTGAATTTGGCAATGATATTTCTTGAGGTTTTGAGTTTGGGATCCCTTTCGGGAGGGGAACGGTGGATTCTTTTGATGACTATTTTGCCCTCTGAGTCTAGTACTTCTGGGCAGTTTTCCTTGATGATTTCCTGAAAGATATTGTCCAGACTCTTTTCTTCATCATGGGTTTCTGGCAGGCCAATAATTCTTAAATTTTTTCTCCTGGATCTATTTTCCAGGTCACTTGTTTTTCCAATGAAATATTTTACGTTTTCTTCTCTTTTTCATTCTTTAGATTTTGTTTGAATGATTCTTGCTGTCTCATTGAGTCATTAGTTTCTACTTGCCCAGTTCTAATCTTTATCATATTGTTTTCTTCAATTAACTTTTGCATCTCCTTTTCCATCTGACCAGTTTTTCCCTTTAAGGAGCTATTTTCTCCAGTTAATTTTTGTACTTCCTTTTCCATTCGACCAATTTTCTCAGTTAGGTCTTGGGTTTCCTTTTCCATTTGATCAATTTTTCCAATTAGGTTTTGGGTTTCCTTTTCCGTTTGATTAACTCTTCCTTTTAGGGAATTATTTTCTCCAGTTAATTTTTGAACTTCCTTTTCCATTTGTTCAATTTTCCTTGTCAAAGTGATGTTCTCATCAGTGAATTCTTTTTTTATAATTTTAAAATCATTGGCCAGTTTTTCTTCTATTTCCTTCTTCAGCTGTTCCAGGAAAGCTACTTGTGCTTGTGAGAGGTTCATAATCCCTTCTGAAGTTTCAGATGTACAGTCTCAGCTCTGACCTCTTTGGTGTTTGTGTTTTGGTCTTTATCCCCATAGAAAGATTCTATGGTTTTTTTCACTTTTCGTCTGCTTTTTCTGATTCATGATGTTGGCTGAGTGTTGTAGCTTCTGGTTCTTTCAGCCAGAAGGTACAGAACTTTGTGTTGAGCTGATGTGTGAAAAAGCTAAAAGCAGGTTTTTGTTTTTTGTTTCCCAGATCAACCCTGGGGTTAGCTTGTTAAGTGTGTGGGAGGAGTGGTCTGGTCACAGGAGATCTCCTCAGCTGAACTGAGGCAAAGGCAAGCTCAGGGGATGGTGATCCCAGCTTCCCTATTGTCTTCCCTTTTCACCTGGAGGGCTGAGGCATGCCTCAATGCTAATGCGTGTTCCCACCCCTCCTGGGGCTCTTCTCCTGGCACTGAGGCTTGCGTGGGTCTCAGTGCGAATTTTCCCTGCCCTGGGTCCTCTGTCCCTCTGGATCACCTCCGCCACAGTAGGAAGAATTCCCCTTTGCTATTTTCCTAGCCTCTGGTGTTATGAGACTATTTGTCCCCTTCTGCTGTTCCCACTGATCCAGGATTTTTCTGGGGAAATATTTTATGGTTGTCTCACGGTCATCGGGGGGGAGGAGACAGCATTTACTCATCACTCCGCCATCCTGGCTCCCAGAAGTTCAAGTAGGTGACTTACCAAAGTTTAGTCTTCAGGCTGAAGGTTTCAAGGGCTGCTGCACTGATATCTGGCACTCAGCGGCTCTCACCGGCTCTCACCGGTTCGGTTTGGCTGGTCTCCTGCTCCACTGGTTCCACCCTCCGCTCTCAGGCTTCTCAGGTCCCTTCTGCCCTGCTGCACTGACCACGCTGTGCTGTGCGCTGGGGCCTCAACCCCGCAGAACAGATCCTTCCCGTGGACCTTCCAGTCTAACCTACGCTCCAAATCTGTCAAAGTCTGTCACCCACTGGATTCCGCACCTCCAAAGTTTGGTCAGATTCTCCTTTCAGAGGTATCCAGAGGAGTTTGTCCAGGAGCTTAGGTGACTCGTTGCTTTCACTCCACCATCTTGGCTCTGCCCCTAGAATCCTTTTGTACTGCAGACTTTTAGAGATTACAATATGCAACAAGGGAACAATACAACTAATCTGTTAGCTTTGACTTCAGAAGACTGCAGTAGACAGTATCCTATTGACTCTATGTGGCCTAGCAGAGATAGACCCTGGTATAACCTTAGGAACTGTATAAGAAAGTTAAAGAAGGAGGTAATGAAAACTACCATAATGATCAGAAACACACATGCATACTGGGATACCCACTTCGCAGTTTCCCATAGGAATCTAATAGTGAAGACAGCTCCTCCTGCTTACAAGCACTTGATTTTGACTCTAAGAACTGGGAAAATAGGGCACCCTCTTTCAGAGGTGTTGGACAAGACTTCACAGTTAAGTGACTTAGCAGAGTGTGGGAAAGACAAAATTCCTAGAGAGAGAAGAATGAATTCAAAATTAGAATAAATTGACAATGAGAGAATTGTTTACTGCTCTTGAAATCAGGGGTAGATTTTGAAAGCATAGATAGTATTCCAACTAATGAAATATACAGAATATACTGAGAAAAGAGAATTGATACTTAACAAAATAGAGAATTAACAAGTGCCCCTACAGATTTTGGTGGATCTTTGTATCCAAGTTTGTCACACCTTCAGGAAGAATAAGAAGTTGGTCAAACCTCAGCTTAGATGAAAGAAATACACATACAGGATTATAGATCTGTATGATCAATTTGACCATATATTGGAAAAATGGGTTGAATACCGTAACTAGACACTGGAGCAGAGGTCGCCTTTGTATATGGAAGCCCTGATAAATTTATTTTCTTAATTACAGTTTTTTTTTTTATTTGTTTTCAGGGTTTGACAACCACTTCCATGTATCTTAGATTTTTTCATCTCCCTCTGCTTCATTATTCCCTCCCTCCCCATTCCCTCCTGAGACAGCATACAATCTTATATATATATATATATATATGTTCTGCACACACTTTCTTATTAAATATGTGTTGTGTAGAAGGATTAGAATGAATTGGAGAAACCATAAAGAAAAAAAAGAAACAAAATATAAAAGAAAATAGCTTGCTTATATGTAATCCAATTCCAAAGTTCTTTCTCTGGATGTGGAAGGCATTTTGCCTCATGTCCATTGGAAATTATTAAAGTCTACGCATTTAAATGAAATATTAACTTTACCAGAAAAATTCCTCACACACTATGGTTGCGGCTATGTACAAAGTTCTCCTGGTTCTGCTCGCTTCATTCAGCATCAGTTCATATAAGTCTTTCAAGGCTTCTCTGAAGTGTTCCTGTTCATTGTTTCTCATAGCACAATAGTATTCCATTATATTTATATACCACAACTTGTTCAGCCATTCCCCGATTCTTTGGTATCCCCTCAATTTCCAGTTTTTGGCCACCAAAAAGAGAGCTGCTATAAATATTTTTATAATTATGTGACCCTTTCCCATTTCTATTCTCTTTGGGAGAGAGTCCCAGAAGGAATATTGCAGGGTCAAAGGTTATGCTCATTTTTGAAGTTGGGCATAGTACCAAATTGCTCTCCAAAATGGTTGGATCAGTTCACAGCTCCACAAACAATGAATTAGTATTCCAACTCTCCCACATCTTCTCCAAAATTTATCATCTTCCTGTTTTGTCATGTTAGCCAATCTGATAGGTGTGATGCATTGCCTCAGAGTTTTGATTTGCATCTCTCTAATCAGTAGTGATTTAGAGCATTTTTTCATATGATTATAGATAGTTTTAGTTTCTTCCTCTAAAAATTCCTTATTCATATGCTTTAATCATTTATCAATTGGGGAATGATTTGGATTCTTGTACATTTGACACAGTTCTCTATATATTTTAGAAACGAAGTCTTTATCACAGACACTAGTTAGAAAAAATCTTTCCCAGATTTCTACTTCCCTCCTAATCTTGGTTGCATTAGGTTTGTTTGCACAAAAACTTTTTAAATTAATGTAATCAAAATTAACCATTATGAACTTTATGTTGTTCTCTATCTCTTGTTGGGTCATAAATTTCTCCATTCTCCATAAATCTGACAAATACATTATTCCTTGCACCCCAAATTTGTTTATTGTATCAATCTTCATACCTGGATCATGTATCCATTTGAACTTTATTATTGTGTATGGAGTCAGGCATTGGTCTCTGCCCAGTTTCTGCCACACTGTTATCCAGTTTTCCCAGTAATTTTTGTCAGAGTGAGATCTTAACCCAGAAGGTGGAGTCCTTGGGTTCATAAAACTGTAGATTGCGATATTCATTAAGTACTGTGTCTTGAATACCTAACATATTCCACTGGTCTACCCTTCTGTTTCTTAGGCAGTACCAAGCAGTTTTGATTATTGATGATTTATAATACAATTTGAGATCTGGTAGGGTTAGGTGACCTTCCATAGCATTTCTTTTCACTCGTTCCCTTGATATTCTTCACCTTTTGTTCTTCCAGATGAATTTTGGTATCATTTTTTCTAGTTCTACAAAGTTTGATTGGCATGGCACTGAATAAGTAAATTAATTTAGGTAGAATTGTCATTTGTATTATATTAGCTTGACCTACCCACGAGTAACTGCTGTTTTTCCACTTACTTGTATCTGACTTTATTTGTGTAAAAGTGTTTTGGAATTGTGTTCATATAGTTCCTGGGTTTGTTTTGGTAGGTAGACTCCTAGATATTTTATAGTGTCTACCATAGCTTTAAATTGGATTTCTCTTTCCATCTCTTGCTGTTAGGCTTTCTTAGTAATATATAGAAATGCCAGTGATTTATGTGGGATTTATTTTGTAACCTGCAACTTAGCAAAAGTTTTTTAATTCAAGTATTTTTTTACTTGGTTGTCTGAGATTCTCTAAGTATATCATCATATCATTTACAAAGAGTGATGACTTAGTTTCTTCTTTGCCTATTCTAATTCTTTAAATTTCTTTTTCTTCTCTTATTGCTACAATTAGCTTTTCTAATAATGTATTGAATAACAGGGATTATAATGGACATCCTTGTTTAACCCCTGATGATATTGGAAATGCTTCTAGCTTGTCCCCATTGCATGTAATGCTTGCTGATGGTTTTAGGTAGATACTGCTTATTATTTTGTGGAAAGTTCCATTTCTTCCTTTGTTTTCCAGTGTTTTCAACAGGAATGGGTGTTGTATTTTATAACAAGCTTTTTATGAATCTATTGAGATAATCATGTGTTTTCTGTTACTTTTCTTACTGATGTGATCAATAATGCCAATAGTGTTTCTAATATTGAACATGCCATGCATTCCTGGAATAAATCCTACTTGATCATAATGTATTATTCTCATGATAAGTGGTTATATTCTTTTTGCTAATATCTTATTTGAAATTTTTGCATCTATATTCATTAGAGAAATTGATCTATATTTTTCTTTCTCTGTTTTGGCTCTTCCTGATTTAGGGATCAGAACTTTATTTGTATCATAAAAATAATTTGATAGGACTCCACATTCCCTAATTTTCCCAGATAAACTATGTAGTATTGGAATTAGCTGTTCTTTCATGTTTGATAGATTTCACTTGCAAATCCATCTGCCCTGGATCTTTTTTCCTAGGGAGTTAGTTGATGGCTTGTTCAATTTCTTTTTCTGCCACGGGATTATTTAAGTATTCAACTTCCTCTTCTGTTAATCTGGGCAATTTATATTTTTTTAAATAATCATCCATATTATTTAGATTGTCAAACTTATGGGCATTCAGTTGGGGTAAGCAATTTCTAATTGTTGTTTTAATTTCTTCCTTTTTGGAGATTATTTCATCTTTTTATTTTTGATATTCGTAATTAGGTTTTCTACTTTCTTTTTTCAAATCAAACTGACTAAAAGTTAATCAGTTTTATTGATTTTTTTCACAAAACCAACTCTTAATTTTATTTTTTACTTTAATAGTTTTCTTAATTTCAATTTTATTAATCTCTCCTTTGGTTTTTAGTATTTCTAATTTGGTATTTATTTGGGGATTTTCAATTTGTTCTTTTTTTTTCGAGCTTTTTCAAGTGCTGAAAGAAGATCTCCTCTTTCTCTATTCTACTCTTGTAGGCATTCAGAGATATAAAATGTCATGTAAGAACTGCTTTTGCAGTATCCCATGGGATTTAATAGGTTGTCTCATTTCTGTCATTCTCTTGCATGAAGTTGTTGATTGTTTCTATAATTTCTTGTTTAACCCACTCATTCTTTAGGATGAGAATGTTTAGTTTCCAATTAATTTTTGGTTTATATTTCCATGATCTTTGATTACATATATTTTTTATTGCACCATAATCTGAGAAGGATGCATTGACTATCTCTGCCTTTCTGCACTGGACTGTGAGGTTTGTATCGCCTAGTACATGGTCAATTTTTGTATATGTGCCATGTCCCACTGAGAAAATGTTATATTCCTTTCTATCCCCATTCAGTTTTCTCCAGAAATCTATCATATTTACCTTATCCAGAGTTTTATTTACCTCCTTAACTTCTTTCTTGTTTATTTTGACTTTAGATTTAACAAACTCAAAGAGGAGGACTTTGAGGTACCCCACTAGTATAATTTTGTTGTCTATTTCTTCCTTTAACTCCCTTAACTTCTTTTATAAGAATTTGGATGTGACACCACTAAGAGCACTTACATTCAGTGATGAAATTGTTTTATTGTCTATGTGTCTTTTAGCAGGAAATAGTTTCCTTCCTTATCTCTTTTGATTAGATATATTTCTGCTTTTGCTTTATCTGAGATAAGGATTGCTCACCCTGCTTCTTTATATCAGCTGAAGTGCAAAATATTCTTTTCTAACCTTTTACCTTTACCCTGTGTGTATGTCCCCATGTCAAATATGTTTCTTGTAAACAACATATTGTTGGATTATGGTTTTTAATCCATTCTGCTATCCAACTCCATGTTATAGGAGAGTTTATTACTTTCACATTCACAGTTAATAGTACTACCTTTGTCTTTCCCTTCATCTCATTTCCCCTTGTTTATGCTTTTAGTTTTCCCTTTCTCTCCACAACAGAGTTTTAATTTTTGACCCTCATCTCCCTCAGTCTTTCCTTCCATATATCATCCCCCTCCCTTTTAATCCCCGTTTAACCCCTCATCCCTTTTCTTTCTCCCTTCTGGTTCTACTACCCATAGACAGTTGTATTTCTATCCTTAACTGAGTTTGCTGTATCCTTCTTGAATCCAATCAGATGTGAGTACCTCTCACAAAATGCTCATCTCCCTCCCTTCTTTCCCTCTACTGTAATACATTTTTGTGTCTCTTCCTGTGATGGAATCTATTTTTTTCTGCCTCATACTTTTCACATCTCTGATTAAAAGCCATTTGCACCCTTAAATCACTTTTGTTACCATCACATCATAAATTTATACCCACTCCTTCTATCTATGTATATTCCTGTTATATTTCATAATAAATATACAATTCTCAAGTTTCACAAGTATTGTCTTCCCTTATAGGGATGTAAACAGTTTGCCCATATTGAGTAATGGATTTTTTTTCCCTGTTTACCTTTTCATACCTCTCTTGAGACCTACTTTTGAAGATCAAATTTTCTATTGAGTTCTAGCCTTTTCATCAGTAAGGTCTAGAAATCCCTTATTTTATTGAATGTCCTTCTCCTTGCCTGAAATAGTATGCTCAACTTTGCTGGGTAATTAATCCTTGGGTTTAGTACCAGCTCCTTTGCCTTAAGGAATATCATATTCTAATCCCTTCAATCCTTTAATGTAGAAGCTGCAATGTCCTGTGTGATCCTCACTGTAGGTACTCAGTATTTAATTGTTTCTTTCTGGCTGCCTGTAGTATTTTCTCCTTCACTTGGTAGTTCTGTAGCTAAAAATTCTGGGCAATTTTCCTTGATGATTTCTTGGATGATATTGTCCAAGCTCATTTTTTCATTATGGCTTTCTGGTAGACCAATAGTCATTAGATTTTTCTCTCCTGGATCAATTTTCCAGGTCAGTTGTTTTTCCAATTAGATAGTTTACATTTTCTTCTATCTTTTTATTCTTTAGATTCTGTTTGACTGATTCTTAATGTCTCATTAGCTTCTACTTGCTGATTCTAATTTTTATCAAATTGTTTTCTTCAGTTAACTTATGTTTCTCCTTTTCTATCTACTCAATAGTTCCTTTTAATGAGTTATTTTCTCCAGTTAGATTTTGTAATTCTTTTTCTATTTGTCCAATTGCCCTTTTAAATTTTTTTGGATTTTTTTTCATATTTTTAAAGTCATTGTTCAGTTTTTCTTCTATTTTTCTAATTTAGTTTTTAAAATCTTTCCTGAGCTCTTACAAGGAGGCCCTTTGTGTTTCAGACCAGCTCATATTTCCTGCTGAAGTTTAAGATGGGAGTGCAGTCTCAATACTGACCTCTTTGGTACTTATGTTTTCGTTCTTGTCCCTATGATCTTCTCTTTTCTACTTCACTTCTTACTGATGATAATCACCCTTTTCCTGGGTTTAAAATAGATCTCTTTGTCTGAGACACAGGGGACTCTGTTCTACAGTTTTTATACCTAAAACTTGAGGCTTTCTGTGTTGTGGTCTCTGGTTCTTTCAGCTAGAAGCTAAAATGCTGCAGCTTATCTGGTGCTGAGCTGGCTGGTGCTGGAAAGCAGAGACCAAGTGAGGTCTTTTTGGGTTTCTCCTCAGTTACCCTTGATCTAGTTCATAAGTGGGGAGAGGAGTGGTCTGGCCACAGGAGGTCTCCTCTACTTAGTTTGAGCATAGGCAAGCTCAAGTGTTTGGTGATCTCCTCTGTGTGAGTGTCTTTCTGATTCTCCTGGGGTGCTGAGGCATGCCTGGAGTCCTCGTTTTCTCAGTTGCTGGCTTCACCCCACTGAGGCTCAGGATCTTCTCCCAGTTTATTGAGGTGGTGTTGTCTGAGACTGCTCTAATCCTGCACTGCTCCCCTTCAGCTACAACAAGAGGGACCCTCCTTAGTGATCGTCCTAGCCTCATGTGCTAAGAGTCTGTTTACCTCTTCAGCTGCTCCCTCTGTTCCAGGATTTCTTTCCAAGGGAGATCATTTCTGGGCTCATCAAGGTCAACAAGGGGAGGGATATAGCAATCACCAATCACTCTACCATCTTGACTCCCAGAACCAGAAATCTTGATATATTCTTTCAATTCAATATAAATGTATTGTCTTATAGGGCAATAACTTCTTTATTTCTGGAGACTTTCAAATAAAGGCTAGATCACCACTTATAAAAGTTCATAAAGACAGTATTCATTCTTATGGATTTAGTAGTATTTGACAACCTGGAAGACTCTTTGCAACTCATTCATTTTTTAATTTATTTATTAATTTATTTGTGAACCGAATACAAGATATGAGATTGAGTTGTTATAATGTACTGATTTCTTGTCATGCACCAATGGGAAAATGCTCATTGGTTGAATAGCAGCAGTACTAGCAGCACTAGCACGAGGAGCTGATGTTTATTTAGAACTTTCTTCTCCCCCACACACTTTTGCAACCTCACAATAGAGTTTGGCAATCCATGTATTATTTTTTCACATTTTACAACAGAGGAAACTAAGACTCAAAATATAATTCACTTTTGCATGGCCATGACAAGTAACATCAAATAAATAAATATTAATTTTACAATTAAAATTCAGGTCTTCCTGACTGAAAGTCCACCACTTCTAACAAAATCCAAAAGTCATGCCCCTTGCTTCCTAACTATTTTGATAGAATAGGCACATAACAAAAGCTTTGAAAGAAAAGAAAGAGAAAAAGGGATGACAGAGATAGTAATGATAAAAGAGAATTTATAGAGATGTACATATATACATATATTGCACATATATGTGTATGTATATGTTTGTATATATATGTGTGTCTGTGCATATGTATATGTTTACACACACACACACATATATGCATACATATTTGTGTGTATATACATATTCACCTTAATTAGACTCAATGTGTTATCAAGACGTAATTTTGTCAGTATAGATAGTCATATATTTTAGAAGAGATCTGAATCAGGTCGGTCCAGTGATTCAGTATCATCAATGATACTTTATATACCATAGAACACAGTAAAAATAGCATAACAAATAGCAGTGTATAAAAATGATGCTATTCCTAAGCTTTACAAAACAAGCTTCCACATTCAACATGGCAACTGGGCAGCTAGGTTACAAAGTTCTTCTTGAGGATAGTGGGAATTCCACCAAAACTGACATTAACTTCCCAAAGGATGGGTATTCTATGCCTCAAGCAATGAAAAAACCAACTCGATGATGATTTCAAGATCAGACTTCCTTCCCTCTTAAAGGGAAGTCAGTCAAACCTACAATTAAATAGATGCTGCTCCTACCTTACCAAGGATTGAATGACATTTCTGTGTCTGAAAGAACCGTTCAAAGTCTTAAAAATCAATGAACCATATAAATGAAGGCCAGTGTCTCTCTCACTAATATGGATCAAATTGCCTTGTATCTTACAAAGGAGAGAGAAATTTTAGTCTTTTAGTTTGAATACAATTATTCCAAAGTAATACCTTTAGCTATTGCAGAACATTTTGATTCAAATAATCATTCCTTGATATCTGAGTTATTCCTTATTTTTATGGTGTTGTGGCTATTTCATAATTTATGTAGGTAGCAAAAACATGATATTGTTTAGTGTAAAGAATTAAAAGTGAAATGAACCAAAATCTTGATGTAGCCTAGAAATCCTTGATTCTATCTTTTATTTTTGCTTTTAAGTAAGGCTATTTTTGCATGAATATAATAAAGTCTTATTTCTCCACATATCTGAGTGACCTTGTTCCCCTTCAGACTAAAAGAGTATGAAATAAAAGCATAGCAACATTTTGAAAATCAACTCTCAAAATACATTCCTAAGAAACTGAAAACTGATGAAATAGCTTAAACACTTCAAGAAAGGTATCACCAAGAAACAGCCTGCTGTTCCTTTCTTTTGTAGTCTCACAAATATTAAGTAGCATCCAAAGCTGTACTGTCTTAATGAATATTTAGGTGTCACATATAGCATCTATAGTAATATGCAATTTAAAATTCTTGTCATCATTTACATATCAAAGAGGAAATGAACGTTTCATCAGTTCATATCTAGATGATCAGCAGAATTACTAGCAAAAGCACTAAATCCTCCACCAATTTTTACTACAGGATATTTTAAAATTCCCAGTTTTTTCAAGTTCAGAATCCATCCATCCAACCATGCATCCATACATTCAACCATTCATCCATCCATGCATGCATAATATATGCATATATAACACCTTTTATATTACATACACTGTACATGCATACACAAAGTATAATATATATATATATACAAACACACACATAAATATATTATACTTAATACACAATTTTCCATTCCTACACATGTATATACAAATATATGTGTATATAGTGTATATTCTATATTATTAATTTCTGCTCTGAACATCGTTGAAGTACAAATGATTCCGTTTTCGCATGAATAAAAACTTTAAACTTTGATTGGCTTGACTTAACATAAAGGTGGGAAACATTTGATCTGAAACTCTTTAGGTCTTCAGTGTTCCTTTTTCATTAAACTTTATGGTTCATCTTGTTTTAATAAGTGCAATCAAACTTTTCTCTTGCCATCCACCCTCATCCGGGATCCTACAATGACCCTCATGATCATCTTCCCTTCTTGGCTTCTAATAAAGTGAAAAATAAAAAAAAAGAGTAATTGGAACAAAATAAAATTAACATTCATTGGAATGCTTATACTCTTTTAGTATTCCTTCATATTTCACCAATTCCACAGAAGAGTTGAAAGAGCATTTTCACAGACCAAAAGTTATTTGGTCATCCTCCATCCTAAATCCTGTGTCCATGTATATCACCTTCATAGCATACAATGAGAAAAGGACAGTTCTACTGACTATAACTTCTCCTCAGCCCCTTCCTTGCTGACACTTATTAGTCTCACGCAGAGCTTGGATATCAGTACCTATTACATTATCAATAGTATTTAGTTATTTGAACTGCAGAAAGATATTCTGTCATAGATGATAGCGGACAGAAATGATTGTGGGACCTTCTGAAATTCTTGGGCCTAAGGATTTTAAGATGGGATCTTGGTAGTCTCTATAACATCATTTTGTTCAGTATACTAAATCATTTTGGATGAATTCATAGGTGTCTGCACTTAATTTTTTTCACTGAGATTTGTTTTCTTTTCGCTTTCCTTCTCTATTTTTAAGCACAGCACAGGATGTTAAAAATAACTCAATGACAGGTGGGGGCAATAGAGGCATCCCCTCCTCCAATAAAACAATCCATAGACAGTGAAATGTTGCTATTTTTTACGAGTTATTAAAAATGTCGTATGTACTTGTAGCAAACTTCTAAACTTTTTTATATGAAAAGATCTATAAATGCAGCTTCAAACCACCAGGCTTATTTAGCTTTAAATCTTAAACCTTAACTCAAAAACAACAAAAATATAAAATGCTATTCTTCATAGTTATTAACTGCAACATTGCATTTATGTCCAGATGAGTTTCTCCCTGTGAAATTCCCTTGTGAATATTATAAAGACTTTCCTTCAGAAATGCCTCAAGCACAAGTGCAGGAAGAATCTCCATTTGCCACCACTATTTTTGTAAATGTTTAGGAGCAATCAAAGAATTAAAATGCCACACTTTGTCTGAACAGTTATGATGAGAGTACTATGTTCTGCCATAGTAGATGGAATACTGACAGTTATTTTGCCTCAAGATTCCAAGTCAGTTTGAGTGCCAGAAATGGAAGATCAACTTAAATAGTTGAGTATGAATAGAAAGTTCCTAAATTTAAAAGGAAAATAAGGTTCTCTTCTCTTTATGTATAGGATGTGGCTGGGTTGCTAATATGTGCATGTGGTTTGGTGGAAGGGAGAAGACAGCTGTAGCACAAGAGAAGAGAATTTAAAAAAAAAATTTGGAACGTCTGATGACTTTTCCACTTATTCCTTTGAGTAAATTTGAAGAAATCACCTGAACTTCCTGATCCTCAATTTTCTCATCTTTTGAATAGGAATGATAAAAATTTATGTTAAGTAACTGACAATATTATCTTAAGTAAAAGATTTTGTGTACTTTAAAAGTTTAAGTTGTTATTATTACTTTATCCCCATATTAGGAGTTTAATAATCTTTTTGCCATAGTAATCTGATGAATTTTATACACCTCTTCACAGTTTCTGCTGCAAAGAAATTATAAGGGAATATAGTGATTAAATTATATAAAAAATAAATTTCAGGGACCCCACATTAAGAATCTTTGATATAGTCTTTCACAATAAATGCTATTAAGAAAGGGAAACTTTTTTTTTCTCCTTTTCTTTTTTTTTTTCTTTTTGCATCTAGATAAATTATAAACTAAAGGCAGGGGAGGTTGGGTACAATTATGACAAAGATAGTTAAGTGAAAAGTTTCAGGGAAGCCCTGTCCCTCTGATCCACTTAATAACATGTAGTGAGTAAAGATTCAATCAAACTAAAGGAAAACACACCACTGGGCTCCGCTCTAACACAAAGCCTTACAAGAATACAGGAAACCTATAGCTAATACATTTCAAGGTATAAATCTTCCAGGAAGTGAAACATGAATCTGAACACCTCCTAGAAATTTTCCATACCCAGAAACATAAACAAATCCATTATCACTATACCAAGGAAACAGTATGAACTCAGTACAACCTTAGTTTCTGGTTCTCCAGGGGAAAAAGTTCCCACTTTGAGGGTGATCGTTCAAGGAAATAAAGCCAAAGCTGGTTCCATGGGGAGGCCTCACGAGACAGAACAGAGAAGATTTCTGCTGTAATTGATGGGGGTTCATCCTAGCTTTAGATTCAGCCTCTAGTTCCAGACCCTAGACTAAAGAAACTCCTCATTCAGTGACTATAATAGAGAACAAAAACAAATAAACAAACAAATAGAATAGCCTGCACTGAGCAGACCAGCGATGAAACTGAACAAATTCTGGACTACCTTGAATTAACGTATGCATCTGGTGTTATATTAATCAAACTGCAAAGGGTTACTTTTTGGAACAAGAAACCGTAACAACGAAATTGATCTGGAAGAACAAAAAGTTAAAAAATCTTTTTTGTTTCTTTAATTTAACAATATTTAATTAATTCTTTTATTTGAACTGGTCTTAAGTCAGTGTACAGGTAAAGTTCCTCCCCTCCCCCAAGTACTGGCACCAATCTCATAAAACTCACAGGGAGATTATAAAGTCTTCATTCACATCTATGTTGGGGGAAGGGAGGTAACTTAGGGGAGCATTCAATATGGCTGACATTGTTTTTTTAAAAAGGAACAAATATTAAGGGGGAAGAAGCAAAAAGTTATTTTGTAAAGGATTACATAATTTACATGTAAAACAATGCTAGTACCTTTCCTCCTCCTCCCCTTACCATCTCCATTTGTTACTTAGCTCCTTTGCTCTAGCAGAGGACAGTCACAATGGAAGCTTACAACTCTGTAACAATGCATTATACATTATTTGGAATGACTATTAAAAAAAAAAACATAATAAAAAGCACAAAAGCCAAATGACCTGAAGATGCATTGTAGAACTTTGGGGATGTTTTTCTCCAGCATACTTACACTGCTCATCACCTTCACCATTTTAGTTTTTAAAACCTGAGTCAAATGCCAAAATAAGAAACAAAAACAACAACAACCAAAAACACCAAACCAAACCAAAACAAATAAAGCCTTGCCAATCTCATCTCTTTTGGGGCGCAATTATAATGTCACACCCTTTTGACCAAAAAAAAAAAACACAATAAAAAACCCCAGTACATTTAGAAACATTCGCAGTGAACAATAGAGGGTCAGATTCATTATACTCTTGCTCACTGATCCACATCTGCTGGAAGGTGGAAAGAGAGGCCAGGATGGAACCTCTAATCAAGACAGTATTTGCACTCAGGTTGGGCAATGGTCTTGATTTCCATTGTGATGGGAGCTAGGGCTATAATCTCCTTCTCCATCCTGTTGGCAATGCCTGGTTTGGTACATGGTAGTATCACTCAGCAATACTGGATCAGCATACAAATTCTTACGGATGTCAATATCACACTTCATGATTGAGTTGAAGGTAGTTTTGTGGATTCCACAGGAATACCTAAGAAAGATGGCTAGAAAAGAGCTTCTGGGCATCGGAACCGCTTGTTGCAAATGGTGATAATGGGACCATCAGGGAACTCATAGCTTCTTTTCCAGAGAGGAGCTTGATGCAGCAGTGGCCATCTCCACCTCAAAGTCTATAGTGGCATAACACAGCTTCTTCTTGATATCACACAGGATTTTCCTTTCAGCTGCGGTAGTGAAACTGTACACTTTTTCAGGCAAGATCTTAGTGAGGAAGTCCACCAGATCACAGTCATTCACATCCAGATGAAGGATGAGATGGGGTAAGGGCATAACCTTCATAGATGGGCACAGTATGGGTCACACCATCACTGGAGTCCATCACAGTACCAGTGGTATGATCAGAGGCATACAGAGACAGCACAGTTTGGATGGTGACATACAAGTCTGAGTCATCTTTTTCCTGTTACCTTGGGGATCAGGGGTCTTCTGTAAGTAGCCCAGGGGGCTCTTTGTGGCCCACACGGAGCTCATTGTAAAAAGTATGGTACCAGATCTTCTCCATGTTATTCCAGTTGGTGCCAGTACCATGTTCACTGGGGTACTTCAGGGTCAGAATACCTCTCTTGCTCTGAGTCTCATTCCCCACATAGCTATAACTGTATTTCTGGATCATATCTACTATCACACCCTGATGTCTAGGGCACCCAACAATGGAAGGGAAGACCTCTGGAGTGACATCATCTCCTTCAAAGCCAGCTTTGCACATTTCAGAGCCATGTCAACAATGAGAGCAGCAATATCCTCATCCATGGGGAACTTTGAAGTAACAAGTTTAAACCCTTAAGAGAGAGAGGAGGGGACTCCCCACCTGGAAGTGGAAGGAGGTAAATGCATGTTGGGTGGAAGAGCTCACAGCTACCTTAAAAATTCTTAAAGGGAAATAATGGAAGGAAAGTTGGAATGCATCACGTCTTGAAGTACACTATAAAGCAGCAAACATCAAAACTATTTAACTTTATTTACAATATAAAATCATTGTGGAAATGGATTAGCTAAATAATACCCAGAAGCAATACATCCTTGTAGCCCAGATAAACACAAGGAGAGAAAACATGTGGTAAAAACTTCCTATTTGACAAAAATATTCTGGAAAGACTTGGAAGATGCCTAGTGTACATCAAATTTAAACCAAGAATTAATGCCATGCTCAATAACAAGCTTTAAATGAATGCATGACCTAAATGTACAACAGTCATACCTTCAAAAATCTGGAGAGGGAGAAAGAAAAGAAAAATATTTCACATAATTCAATTCTAATTACTTAAAACAAACAAAACTTTTGATATGGTATCATCTTGTCACAACCACGTTTATGTGTGTATGCTTTTACTTTTACAGCAAAACTTAGAAATTAGAATCTTTGAACTTGACTAGTTTGAACTAGTATCAGCTACATTCACCATCTTTTCTTAGTTCTGTTGATTGAATATTGGATATGTATGTGTGTGTATATATATGTATATATATGATATATATATATATACATACACACCCATGCATTTTATATATATATATATATATATATATATATACATATATATGTATATGTATATATATGTGTGCATGTGTGTGTGTGTGTATAAGAGTGGATTTCACTGTTCCTTTTTTGCTGTATTTTTTAATTCTATTTTTCAATATGCAAAATTAGACACATGGCAAAGTTATACTCATTAAAGAATACGCTTCTATGACTGTTAGATATGTTGTAGTAGCTGTTGATATGGAGAAGTCAAGTGCTTCCAGGGTCATTCAATCCCATAATCAAAGGGAATAGTCATATTACAGAGAAAGGAATGTAGGCCTGAAAAAGAATCACATCAGGGACTGATAAACTACTGCTATCAAGAGGCATGATCAATCTTCTGAAAACAGGCAAAACATTTCAAAGGGACATTGCTGCTGCTTGTTATTGACTTGAAGTTGGAAGAAATCAATAACACAAGGAAAAAAAAACATCCAACCATTGTCAAGAAGAAATAATATTTATCATAGAGAGAACAATACAAGAAATTGAATGCATTGGAAAAAATTTTTTTTTTTTTTTTTTTTTTTTGCTGATGAGACTCACTTTTGATGCAAGAATGTAGTAAAACCATTGGCAGAAATCAAGACAAACTTTCAAGATATGAATATCTTGATTGGAGCATAAACCGCATACCCCCCAAAATATTTTTAACTTCCATCTAAAGTTTCAGTTCTTGTGAGCATGGACATCTCACTGAATAAATGTTGTACTTCAATAAATATAATGATATACTAACAAGCAGAATTATTCTCAAATTATAAAAATCAAATCATTATATTGTTAGACCCTGCCACCCTCCTCCAAGTTTTTTTAAAAGCAAAATATGCCTAATTCATTCTGGGGATTATCACATGGCATGAACTTAAGTCCCTTCACTATTCTTTAGACTTTCTTTTGTATCAAGGGTTCTTAAGATTTGTTTTTGTGTCATAGACCCTTTTGGCAGCCTGGTGAACACTGTTGACCTCTTTCATAGAATACTGTTTTGAACTTACACACACACACACAAAAATGCACGGGGTTAGAAATAAAACCTTTCATGCTGAAATAAAGATTTAAAACATTTTTTAAAATATTTTAATTTTTGAGTGATGTTCATCACTCAAACAGTGATGTATAAACCTTTGATAGAAAGGCCTGACTTTAAGAACCTGAAGGTTATTTGCTTGTGATACACACACACATGCACATACATATAGCAGTTGGTGAACTTTTTTGCTCTCTTTAAGGGTCAAGTTATCTTTTTTTTTTTTTAATTCCTGTTTGCCCAGGATTGTCTCTTATCCTTTCCAATCTACTTTTCTTTAACTGATCTAGAAATTTAACTCAGTTTCAGTTTTCTAACATCTTCTTTCTTTCTCTAACTCTGAGTAAGTTTACAACTTCTGGTCATTATTCCTTATTGCTTTGGTTCTAATATTTAAGTCCTTATTCTCTGTGGTTTCAGTCTTCAATCTTTAAATAACCAGTATGAGTCACTGTAAGTTATATGTTATATTTTAAAGTAGAACCATTCCACAAAAAGGACAAAAAATATCTTTTGTGACAAAACTGTTCCTACAATATGGTTGAATGAAGTAGTTCAGTTAAAAAAATGATTGTAGAGGGAAGAGCATTGGAGTGTTTGAACACTGTCTTTGTCACTTAATTCACTGTGTAACCTTTGTTAAGTCATATACAAAGTCAGGACTTCAGTTTTCTCTTCTGAAAAAAAAACGTAGAGGTGGGACTAGAATCTATAATCCCATTTAGCTACATATTTCATTAATTGAACATGCAGCTCTGGGCAAGGTGATTTATTTGGATTCAATATAGATATGATTTTGCCACCTTCATTGCAAGGTGAGTTTCCTTTAACTGGAGAGCACTTTCATCATGGAAAGAATCTTAGAGGTCAGCAGATACTCATTATCACCCCTGAAAAATATTGGCTCTACCCTGCTCATGGTGTCATCTTTAAATGTAAAGGACAACACATCGGCCTGAGTACTTATTACTCGTTGGCATTTTGATGTTTGTTTCTTGTGCTCATGATGGAATCTTTTTTTCCTATTCAGCATTTATAAAGATAATTCTAAGTAAGTACCTATATTACATTTCTAAATGTTGCATTTTGTTTGGTGGGCACCTATTCATCTTCCTATATTACATTTTTTAACATATCAGCAAATTTTCCATATGACTAACAGGAAAGATTGAGACTCTGGATTGGTGTTATCCAATTTTTATAGAACCATAAAGCTGTCTGGTCACAAAAACTCATTAAACCATCTAGTAAACTATGGAGGTTTTCTGATATTGTATCAACAAAGGAAAAAGTACCCACAAGAATGAAATCATGGCTCCATTAAATACTGAAGTAAATAGAAATAGCACAGAAACTAAATGGAATGCTACTGTAGATACAAGATTTATAAAAGATAACATTTCCAAGCTGTCTATTTATCCCTAAATAATCAACGCAATTCAGCAAATATCCATTAAATGTTTATGTGAAAATCACTGTGATATAGGGTAAACAAAGATGTAAAAAAATATTTCCTGCCCTGAAGAGCTTCTAGTAGAGGGTGAAGAGTCAGATCTGTATAATAAATAACTACAATATAATGCATTTTAAATGCCTCTTCTATCATTAGTAACCTGAAAAATATCAACAAAAGGGAATGTTTCTCTATTCAAAAAAAGAAGGGGAAAAAAGCTGCATACAAAGCTACTAATCTCCACTACTTTCAGTTTATTTTTATCTTTTAATATTTCAAATTTAATATGGACAGGGAAGTACTACAGTTGAATATTTTTCCTATTTCTCTTTTGACAGACCAGTACCACAATTTGGCTCCAAATCTTTGATTATAGGATCTTGTGTTACCTTGTGATACTCATGTTTGAAGATTAACTTCAGGTTCAATTCTGGCAGCTTACATTGACTTTCCTGTCTTAATTCTTCTCCCTTTCTCCTTTTTGTATGGCTCTGAAATGAGTAGAGGAGCTCATTTCTGTTTCATTTTGATTTTCTCTGTCATTTGTCTTTCTGGGGCTGCTTTCTGACACTTGTTGGGTTTATGTGGAAGAAATCAGCTCTTTTATGAAATTTAATGTTGCCATTTTAACCAGAAGATATAAAATGCAGTTTAGAAAATGATTGTTTAAGAGAAGTCAAACAAAACATCTGGAGAAATTCGAATAGTGACTCATTAGCATCTAATCAGAAGCCATTTATTTTGGGAAAAAAATCCTGTCCAATTGGCCAAAACCAAGTTCATTAAACAAATGTGGATATAGTTGCAGAAAAAAAGGGGTAGCACCAGTTCTCATTTCAGCCGATTCCACTCAGAGTTAAGTATCCAGTAGTAATGAATTTATTTGCGATTGTGTTGACATAGCCCAAATCACTAATTTACCATATTCAAAGTATGCACATTATCAATCTGGCACCCAATTTACATAAAACACAGGAACCTAAATATCTTCTTATGTAGGACTCCCCTAAGAGCATATGCAGTGTATATTATCCCTTTGCCAGAACATATTATGTAGCTCAGGATTGAGCTGTATTGTCTAGCAAACTGTCAGTGAGTCTTGAAAGAGTAATTTGTAGGCATCTTTCAATATGGCATGATGTACCCATACTGGACACAGAAAAAATTATGTGAAACAGCAGCTGGTGATAAATTCTGATGATGGCAAATAACAATAATAGTGTTGTTGAATTCTACCCAGTACCTCTCATCTAGCCACAACAATCTAACATTAACTAGCATTATGAAATAAAACTGACCATTACAAAACAGCATCAATAAAAGGACATAAAACAACTTCTCCAATATTCTTAGTATATAATATGATTTTTCCCAACACTTTGTCCATGTTACTAATTATCAGGGAATCATATTATTATAGTTAAAGAATCAAGGAAATATTTCTTTTATATTTTCATAAAAAATATTCTTAATGCACTGGAAAAAACACACTACAGCGTATCTACAAAATAAGTTATCTAGAGCAAAGTATATTCACAACAGTTAACAAAGGAAAATGTAGTTTGTGACAAAAAAGTCTTCACTAAACTTCATTGGAAATTAAATAGAAAATTACACACTTCAGAATAAAGCGTGGAAGTAAAGGAGTAACTGAAAAATTATTTTATTTTCATAATAATAACACAGTCATACAGTGCTTTTTAAGGGATAGAAGAATTTATTTTTTTCTCTGTATCACTAGCATGTCACATAGTTTATATACACACGTGTGTATGTGTGTGTTTACACATACACCATAATCATATGTATATGGACATCTATATATAGATAAACATTTTCTCTAAATTGGATTAATGCTAATAAATGATACCTGTTTGCTTTGTTTTGAACACTTTCATGGTATCTTATTTGATTTTCACAAAAACATTAAGATATAGATGTTATTAACATCATTACATTTCTAAAAATGAAGAAATGAAAATTTAGAAAAATTAGTCAGAGTTAAATCTAGTGTTTTTTCTGGTACAGTATATTGTGCAATATAATGCTTTAGTAAAAGATAACAATTCATAAACTGATGTGACAAGTTCACTGTAGAAAATATAAGGCATGATCTATATTTTATCCATTGAATTTAAATTGTCCAAACATGTTACCTTCAAGAGAATTACTAATGAAATAGGTAAGTATGAAAGTCTAAATTATAAGGAATTTATATTCAATTAACCTTAATTAAACATTAGTTGCCTAATGCATTTCAGTACCACAAAAATGGATAGGTCCCGAACCTTTTGTAAGCAGATTAAAAAAATAAATGAATTAATCAACTAATATATCCTTTCATTCATCCATACATTCAAGAACAATTTGTTGAATGCAGAGCCTTGTGGTAGATAATGTGGAGAATAAAACAAGAAATAGCTTTCAAAGTCTCTGTCTTTGAGGGCTTTAAAATCTATTCTGAAACAAAATGTAAAATGGAGAACATGAACATACAAGGTATAACTATAAAGTTACACGACTGATATTTCAATAAACAAGGCATAACTTATACAACATGATTAGTTTACTGTTCTTAAACATACACAGTGCATTTAAATGTTGAACAAATTTCTCAACGTATTTGGAAACCACTCTTCTGAAGTTTTCTCCAAAGCATATCTTCCTGCATTTGTTACATAAGACATCATTCATACTAATTTTATTTTGTCCACACATTATCTCTGAAGTCTGTTAAAAACAATACAGAATGTAAACATCCTCAAAGAATGTAAAGTAAGGAAGTGATCAAGCTGTGATGGAATTAGTCACAAAGGACTTTTTGAGGAAATGATTTTAGAATAAGTCCTTTAAAAATGTATTCTTTCTACCTTCTATTTTTGCATCATACTAATTTATAGATGTAGCCTATTCTTTCAGTCAACCCCATCAATGCTTAAGCCCTCCTTTGTCAAAAAGAAAAGGAGTTAAGGATAAAGGAAAACTGAGTAAACTCTGACAAGGTACGGCATGATGATATACTGAAAGGAAGGAAATGTTTTTCATAGCATCTTCTTTGGGGAGAAGATTGGTAATCAGAAATTACTAAGAGACTGGCTTTCTTTTGGTGCTGAACCTACTCATAAAGGACATAATATATGTGAATTGACAGAAAGAAGGTCAAGAGCTATTGTTGGAGGTATACAGAGGTGGTGACATGAATCAGGGATGGTACATGAACAAAATCAGGAATGTAGAATTGTTTATTTTTTTACTAACACCCAATGGTAACATTCACTAGAATTGTGAGCCTATTTATAACTGAGAAACACTAGATTTAACCCTCACTAGTTTTTCTAAGTTTCCATTTCTTCATCTTTAAAAATGGAATGATAATAATAATGCCTACCTCCTAAGATTTTTGTGAAAATCAAAAGACCATTCTTTAGTGCAATAGTGATTGAAAGTAGAGGCAGAACTAATTGCCATTTAATCAATTAAAAATAAAACTAAGTAATAGCAGTCCCATTAAAATTTAATTCCATAAGAGGTGATTGAATAGAAGTCACAACAATGTTTTTCCTAAAATGGAATTGCTTGTTCCCTGGATAAATTCAAATCATAAAAGATGGGAAATTAAATCAATGGAGATATTAGTTCAGCTGGTATAGGAAAAAGTCAATTAATCCAAGGTTTTTCTGTTTCTGTTGAGAAGAATGTAGTGCCAATTCATAGCACCTACAGTAACCATATGCCAGAGCAATTCTGAATCACAAAGTACAACAGATTCTCCACATGAAAGACAGAACCAAAACATTTGTTCAAATACCAGACAGCCACATTCTAATACTAGAACACCATATCTGTCATAGTAAGAAAGAAATCCATCATAGTAACCAGAAAGTCTTTGCACATTATCAGACCTTTGCACAAACACTCACAAGCCTAGTTGTCTACTTTTCTCTCTTTCTCAGTTCTGACTGCTCTAATCAGTTTTCTCTCAGCTTTGCTCTAGCTCCCCTTGTTTCTGTTCTCCCCTTCCTGCTCCATCCCTTCTTGTTCCATGTGACTTGACTCATGTGACTCATGCTTCCATGCGAGCCAGGCAGATGATATGGGCCTATTAATGAATGGGAAAAATCTTCCCACCTAAATTACCATTACGGAGATGTAATGAAAAGATCTTCCCTGCCCATCAATAAGCCTTCGATTAGTGGAGACTTGTTTTGTAGGAAGGCCCACACCTTTTGCTAATTGCTAATGAGGCACTTGGTCATGAAAGTCGTGCCCTCCAGCTCAGAAAAATGTATACATATTCTGAAATGAGTTTTGACTTTGGGGGCTTACCTTTGGAAGAAATTTCCTGTTGAAAACCCAGATGTTGGTGCTTCTCTCTTGTAACTATATATGTATGTAATGGTCACCCAGTTGGATCTGTCTGTTGATCAGTGATATATGTATTGCTTTTGGTCAGACAATTAGATGCCCTGTCTGCTGGTCTCTATTTTTCTACTTGTATTTTCTCTGTTGGTGAATGTAAGTAAAGAAAATTGCTCACCTCTCAAAAGTTGCTTTCCTTTTAGAAAAGCAGACCTAAGAACCTGTGCTAGCAGGCCATCCTGGATGTACCAGGGTGCCTTCTTCTACAGGAGACCATAATCTTTTCAGTCTCACACTTGTAATCTCAGTATCATTCTTGTTTACAATTGGGATGGCATAGAAATGAAAGAGAATGATAATTTATGTATCACCTGTGCCAGACATGTGCTAAATGGTTCCACAAATATTATCTCATTTGTTCCTCACAACAGTCCTCTGTGGTAGGTGCTATTATCATCCTTCCTTTACAATTGAGATAACTGAAAAATACAGAAGTTAAGCTACTTGTCCAATGTCACACAACTACTAAATATCTGAGGCCCAAATCAAACTCTGCCTTCCTGACTCAAGTCTTCCTACAGTCTAATTCCCTTTTATGTAGTCTATGATCCACTGTAACTAGCCTCCTAGGACAAGACACTTAATCTCTCAACTCCATGCATTTACACCAGCTATTTGTTATGTCTAGACCATTCTTCCTCACTACTATAGACTCAGTTTCTCTGGCTACCTTCAATATTCAGTTCAATCTCCATTCTTTTTGTTTAAGCAGATTTTCACTTGTTCCCTATGTTGTGGATCCCTCATGAGATGGTCTTCTATCTACTATGTGCAGAACTTATAAATGCCTAGATAATTACTTATGTCTCCCTCATTGTAACATGAGCTCCTTGAGAACAAAAAACCATATTCTTTCTTCATATTACCATAATGCTTATCGCAGCCCTTCAAGTATATAAAACATCAAAAAAAATGCTTTTTGACTAACTGATCAAAATTTTAGTTGCTACCTATGACTTGTAGGATAAAATAGAGTCATTTCTGCAGAACAAAAATTTGTTTCAACATAATTGATATGTTAGCAAACATTTTAAGCATAATTCAAATTTTCATTTGCTTGTGCCAAATTTTCTTTGAGAAACAGTGAGATATGCAAAAAAACGATTAAAACAAAATTGCAGGTTTTTTCCTTTTTCCCTACACTCTGCAGATTCTTATTCCTTTCTTTTTTTAATCAATAAGGGAATGTTTATTTGCATTAACAAGAGGATTCAGATATTAAATTAATATATAAAAGGAGGCTTTACTTTATGAAAGAATATAATAAAAAATTTCTATAAACTTTTCTGATGTATTTAAAATATGATTTGATTAACACAACTTTTGATGGACCTGCCAATTATATTTAACAAAGTAAAACAAAATACCTTCTCTTTAGTTTTCTCCCTTTCACAAAGCACCCACCAAGGGGGAGGGTCCCTGAGCAGGAAACTGCCTTGTGACTTGAAGCAGCCAGAATTTTTTTTTTTTTTGCATTTAGCTTTAAAAGTTTAGGATAGTTATTTATAGTAAGAAATGAACAGAAAACAAAGACCAAGGGACTTCTTAATGTAATCTGTGGTGGACAATAGTTTATTCTGAAAAAAACAAGGCTATCTCATGAGAGTCAAAAGAGTCATGCAGTTTCTTTTGTTTTAATGTTGGAAGTTCAAAGAATCAAGTTTTGCTCAAATTATGTACAGAGGCCTGTGAAGTTTAGTTTTATCAAAAGGGGTGGTAGTGGTGACTGTGGGGTTTGAAGGAAGGGAGAACATGTATAGCAACAAAAAGAAGTACCTAAAAAGCAAGATATTTTTGGGTTCAGAAATGCATTTGATGCAAACTTAAATAGAACCCATGCTTATTAAAGGTGACTCCCAGCAGGATAAGCTCTTGTTTTGGGGATCAGGATGACCCTGAATTATTTAAAAGTATTCAAGAAACAACATATTCATGTTATAGCCCACAGAAGTCCAGAGGTCAGTGCATGGGGCAGTCATACTGGCAGTGGACACCAAGCAGCTGTCTTAAGGAAAAGGTCACAGTATTTAGAGGGACAAGGAAGGAGGTCACAGAATTATCCTAGCATAAAAAATCTTTCCTTGCTTGAGAAGATTGGTTCCAAAAGCCAGTAAAATAGTCTAGGAAGTTGTCTTACTAATACAACATCTGCACCTTTAGGGTACTTTAAAATAGAACAACCTTAGGAAAACTTCCTGGATGATTTGCATAGCTTCTGGAGAATTGTCTTTACTATTCCTGTCAAAAGAGGATTCTACATCTCTCATAATCTCTCATAATGAAGTTAAAGCCCATTGATTTATATTGTAAGGTCATAGATTGAGAATTATCTGGGATCTTAGATATCAACTATAAACAATCAACTAATTTTTCAGATGAAGAAATGAGGTCAGACAGAGTGAAAAATTTCCCCAATTTCACATATGAATAAGTGTCAGAACCTTGACTCATACTCAGATCCTTTGAACAAAACAGGCAGTTTCTACTATTCCACACTGCTTCAGGAGCAGGTAATTAGATTGAATAGGAGGATCTTGTTTGTGTAAACACTTGACTGTATATGTGAATATATATTACTCTGTAGGAAGGCAGCTAGACAGATCAGTGTGTAGAGCACTGTGCCTGGAGTCAGGAAGACTCATCTTCCTGGGTTCAAAATTGGCCTCAGACACTTATGGGTGTTACCTTAAGCCAAGCACTTTACCCTGTTTGCTTCAGTTTCCTTATCTGTAAAATGAATTGGAGAAGGAAATGGTAAAACTCTCTATTATCTCTGCCAAGAAAACACCATATGGGTTCAAGAAGAGTCAGACATGACTGAAAATGACTGAATAACAAACTTATGTGTATACATGTAGCTTTCTAAATCTGAATAGACATGCATAAGTATGTCTAGGTTTATATATTTCATGTTTGATTCTAGGGCTTCATCTACCAAATGGAGAAAGCTAACAATGGTTTAGAGTACAAGTTCATTTTGAAAACAAGGAAAGACTGTAACAAAATACCAAAAAAATAAAAAAAAAATCACTGCAGTGGGGAAGGGGGGTGGTGGAATTAGCTAAGGAAATGTCTGATGAACCCAGTTGGAGAGGCATGAAAACATACATGAAGTGCATCAAATCTGATAAATTATGATGATGAATAATGATCCAGATGATGATAACAGAGTTTTTATTTAAACACTACTACCATTATATAAGGGGAGTGTTAGTTCAGGGAAGGCTTGTACCTCTGGTGTGAGGGTGATGAGCACTTCTCAGGGCTGCTTTCCACCTTTGGTGTCTACCTGGTCCACCTAACTCTCTGCTATGGCCTCAAGGTCTCCCATATACAGCAGCCACACCATGATAAAACATTTGAGCAGACTGGTTAAAGCAGGTTGGGAAAACCAAGGGATCTCAAATCTGTTGGTGATTTAGGGGAGTGAGGGATGGACCCCTAAGGATGTAGAGACTTGCCTGGTGAAATGGGTGGATGGGAACAATTTGTTCCAATGGCCATGAAGGTAGCTGAAGCAGGCGCGATTCTTGTTCCTTTCATACAACACTCTCTTTCTCATCTCTATGCCTTTGTTCTGTGTCACATACAGAGTATAGTCTCTCTACATCTAGCCCTTCTAGAATTCCTTCAAAAGTCAATGTATGAACACTATTACACACACACACACACACACACACACACACACACACAATATTTTTTGTGATCCCTCTCTCCTTGTGACTTCCCTCCTTAAATTACTTTATATTTATTTTTCACTTATTCTGTATTTCTCCCTGGATAGAATACAAGTTACTTGACATCCGGGAAAATTTTACTTTCACCTTTGTATTATACTTAGCACTTCATTCAGTGCCTGGAAAAATAATAAATCCTTAATGAATTATTGTTGATTGTTTTATTGAATATAAAATGACATGCTAGTAGAATCAGAGCTCCAATAAACACTAGAGATTAAAAATTTCAAGCGAGATCCCAGAAATAAACTATGTTGTCTGTCTGAGGACCAAATCAATTAAATAAGTACAAGCACATAACTAGAATGTTATCCATTAGGTAGAAAATCTTTTCACAATGATAATCAATGAGTAAAATCCCCAACGGGCCATACTCCACGATGACCTGCTTCCTCAGTGATGATGTTATAGTGACAAAAAGGGTATGAAGAACTTTACAGAACTTGTAAAAGTACCAATGTGACCATTACCATTAGTAAAATAGAACCTCCTTTCATTAATTGATGAGCTGACACATTCTTTGAGAAACTGAAAAAAAGAGTTCATTTTGACATTCTTTCTTTCGATATAGAAAACAAGAAAAAAATAAAGTCTCCCTAAATGGAAGCATGCCTCACATGTTTTTCTTGGGGAAATAAATAAGAAGTTGTCAGCATCTAATTCATTGTGTGCCCAAAGGCAATAAAAACTTCATTTCACTGTTCACTTGATCATTTCACCTTGTCATGATCACAATGAATGTAAACAAACAAGCAAGAGGAAGATAATTGCTCTTTATTGGTCAACATCTGTTGCAGAAGATGAACAAATCGAGAAATTCTACAAATATTTTGATAGTATCATCCAAATGAAGTCTTAAAAGCTTTTTAATCAGTAACTCCTACAGACAGATAGAAAGAAGATGGCAAAACATGTTGGAAAATTAAGTTTCTTAGTTTAGTTTCATTGACTGATCTAAAACCTCTAAATTGAACATTATTGTTTCTTCACCCATAAGTGTTTGAAGGCATTAAGGAAGATAAGTATCAAAAAGTATTAAAAATGACTATCTTAAAAACCACAAAACAACTGGTGACAGATGTAGCAATTTTTTTTTTCAAAATGATCTGTCTGTGTACACTTAGGCTGTTGACTAATTGAGCAAAGTTCAAAATAAAAGTCAAATTCAGAAAAAGAAAAACAAGAATGCATTATATATGTCTATAATGACTCTAAGTTGACCAATTAAAAAAGTTAATATCTCTCCCCAGTATGGGGATGAATAAAATTAAAAGTATTGGCCCTGACATTCATTATGTCTTAGAGACCATTAAATAATGGTAAAAAATCACCATGCAAGAGAGTCAATAAAGACCAGAAACTCTCTTGACCAGTAAATGCTTCCTTCAACTCCTTGACAAAAGATATAGCAGGGACGATTAACATTGACTTAAATTAGAAGATTTTTTATAAGACAATGGAGGATTTTGAGTGGTATACCCTTACAAAACTGAAAAGAAAGGTCAGGAAACATCAGGCATTTCAGATTATTCTTCATTATCCTTTGTGCGCTATAAACTGGCTAATATCAACTACTTGCTGTTCGTACTTGAGTTTTAACTTTCTGCATCCATAAATCTAGTATGCTCTCACTCTTCACCGTTGCTTCTTGTGGTCTAAGGCTCAGTTAAACTATCATCTCATGTAATAAGTATTTCCTGGTTCTTGAGTTGTCAACAATATCATTTCCTCAAACCTTATTTTCTCTATAATCAGTATGTAACAGGAAACTGGGATTACCAAAAGATAGCCCAGTACTTATATGAATAAGTGAATATGCATGTGAATATGTGAATATCCATGCAAGTGAATATGCACAGAATACTCTACCTAATACAGTATCCCAACATAGACTTGGAAGCACACAAAAATAGTGTTTCTAGTCTGCTTACTGTATGAAAAAGAATATTTTAATTGGCTACTGAGCAGCAGTTGAGACTGCTTACAAAATATATTACAAGGGCAGAGCCAAGATGGCAGAGTAGAAGGACGGACCTGTAGAAGTTTCCCCTCATAGTCAATAAAATACCTGTAAAATGACTTTAAACAAATTCTATAACAGTTGAAGCCACAAAACGACAGAGTGAAAGAGATTTTCAGCCCAAGGCAGCTTGGAAGGCTGACAGGAAAGGTCTATCACACTAGGCACGGAGCAGAGAGCAGCCCAGACTTGGCTGTATTGCTGGGCACAAAAAGATATGGAGCAGGACTCAGGGGGTGGAATCCCTGGAAGCAGTTGCGGTTCTCAGATCCCTCAACTCACAAACAAAGGCAGCTTCAAAGGTCAGTGAGAAAGCTCTTCCACCTGTATTAGAAGGGAATATGATCACACCCCAGAGGCCCAAGGGCAGTAGCAGTTGCTGTAGCACAGCATCCATTTTAGGAGCCCTCACCATAAAGCCCTTGGGGGAAACATATACCTGATCTCAATGTCAGCCTTGAGTGGTTCTTCTGGGGTGAGGAGGACCACTGGCTGGCCTGGTGGAGCTGATTGAGGCTCTGAAGAGGGAATTATCCTAACAGATCTTGGGCAGAAAAGAGTGCTTGTGGTTGTTCTCAGACCAGATCACAAGCCAAGAGAGGAGTAAACTCCTCTCCTATGATTATGTCACCTTGGAGAAACTGAGAAATTATAGATCCCCAGAGCATATGCTCCTCTTGAAAAAGGACTCAAAATCAAGTAACTGGTTGGGAAAATGCCCTAAAAAGGGGAAAAAATAAGACTATAGAAGACTACTTTCTTGGTGAACAGGTATTTTCTTCCATCATTTTGGATGAGGAAGAACAATGCATACCATCAGAGGAAGACCTAAAAGTCAAGGCTTCTGCATTCAAAACCTCCAAAATAAATATACAATGGTCTCAGGCCATGGAAGAACTCAGAAAGGATTTTGAAAATCAAATAAAAGAGGTGGAGGTAAAATTAGGAGGAGAAATGAGAATAATGAAAGAAAATCACAAAAAAGAGTCAACAATTTGCTAAAGGAGACCCAAAAATGTTAAAGAAAGTAATACCTTTAAAAATAGTCTAACTCAACTGGCAAAAGAAGTCCAAAAAGCCAATGAGGAGAAAATGCTTTAAAAAGCCAAATCAGACAAACGGAAAAGAAGCGTCAAAAGCTCACTGAAAAAAGTAGTTCTTTAAAAATTAGAATGGAGCAGATGGAAGCTAATTACTTTATGAGACACCAAGAAACTACAAAACAAAATCAAAAGAATGCAAAAATAGAAGACAATGTGAAATATCTCATTGGAAAAACAACTGACCTGGAAAATAAATTCAGAATAGACTTTAAAAAGTATGACACTACTTGAAAGCCATGATAAAAAAAAAAAAGAGCCTAGATATCATCTTTCATGAAATTATCAAGGAAAATTGCCCTAATATTCTGAAACCAGAGGGTAAAATAAATATTGAAAGATTCCACTAATCACATCCTGAAGGAGATCTGAAAAGAGAAACTCCTAGGAATATTATAACGAAATTTCAGAATTCCCAGGTCAGGAGAAAATATTGCAAGCAGCTAGAAAGAGACAATTCAAGGACTGTGGAAATACAATCAGGATAACACAAGACCTAGCAACTTCTACATTAAGGGATCAAAGAACTTGGAATATGATATACCAAAAGTTGTAGGAACTAGGATTAAAACCAAGAATCACCTATCCAGCAAAACTGAGTATAATAATTCAGGGGGGGAAATGGTCATTCAATGAAACAGAAGACTTTCAAGCATTCTTGATGAAAAGACTAGAGCTGAATAGAAAATTTGGCTTTCAAACATAAGAATCAAGAGAAGCATGAAAAGGTAAACAGGAAAGAGAAATCATAAGGGACTTACTAAACTGGAACTGCTTACATTATTTGTAACTCTTGAAACTTTTCTCAGTATTTAAGTAGTTGGAGGGATTATACATACATACTTATGTATGTATAGACAGAGAGCACAAGGTGAGTTGAATAGGAAGGGATGATATCTAAAAATATAAAATTAAGGGATGAGAGAAGAATATATTGGGAGGAAAAAAGAAGGCATGGAATAGGACAAATTATTTCTCATAAAAGAGGTAAGAAAAAATTTTTCAATGAAGGGGGAAAGGGGGAAAGGTGAGAGGAAAAAAGTAAAGCTTACTCGTATCACATTTGTCTTAAGGAGGGAATAACATGCACACTCAACTTGGTATGAAAATCTATTTTACACTACAGAGAAGTAGGGGAGAAGGGGACAAGTGGGGTGGGGGATGATTGAAGGTAGGGCAAATAGGATGAGGGAGAAATTAGAAGTAAACACTTTTGGCGATTGACAAGGTCAAAAGAGAGAATAAAATAAATGGGGGGCAGAATAGGATGGAGGGAAATATAATTAGTCTTATACAACATGATTATTATGGAAGTCTTCTACAAAACTACACATATATAGCCTATATTGAATTGCTTGCCTTCTCAGGGGGGATGGATGGGGAGGGAGGAAGGGAAAGAAGTTGGAACTCAAAGTTTTAGGAACAAATGTTGAGAACTGTTTCTGTATGCAATGGGAAAATAAGAAATACAAGTAATGAAGTATAGAAATCTATCTTGCCCTACAAGAAAAGAGAGAAGATGGAGATAAGGATAGGGAGTGGTGTGACAGAAGGGAGGGCAGATTGGGTGAAGGGGTAATCAGAATGCATGGCATTTTGGGGTGGGGAAGGGAAGAGATAGGGAGAAAATTTGGAACTCAAAATTTTGTGGAAAAGAATGTCGAAAACTAAAAATAAGTAAACATTAAAAAAAGAAAAAAAAGTCATTTACCTGATGATCTGGGATTTCTTTCCTGCCTAACTGGTTTGAGTAAGAAAAACATACCATAAGCTTCTAATATGGAAAGAGAACTCAAGGCTTCATTTCTACACTCAAATTGACATGAGGTTTGTGAACACAGATCTCTTTTCTTTACTTCTTTTTATTTGCACTTTCCTGCTTTTAGGTAAAAGAGTAGGCTACAAAACTGTAAACTTTGAAATATCAGCAAAACAAAGCAGATATCTAACCTCCAGACACAACACAGTCCAAAGCAACTTGCTTAACTCAGTATAGTAGTAGAGGTAAAGGAAGAAGGAGCAAATAATCCAAAATATATGCAAATATATTGGAAGTGAACTTGGATTGGCAAATACTTTGTAGGAAATACTTTAAGACTGAGTCTATTCTTTCCAGGACCTGTACTCCCAGGGTTGGGTGGAAATACTTTGTAATTTCTATCTTTGCGACATTTTCTCAGTAAATATCAGTAAACTGGAATAAAATATAAAATAAAAAAAAATGTTATTAGAAATGCAAAAGGGTAGGATGCTCATGTAATGAAAATGAGGGATAACTGATATCAGTATAAGTGCTATAATAATATTCAGAAAATACAAAAAAAAAGCATAGTAAGGCCTCATGAACTTTAAATGGAATTTATCTGGTCAAATTATGGAAGATCCATGATAATAAGGAAGCAACATGAAGAGGCATGAAGAGATCATGTTGTATATTTGTGCGACAATGTCTACGAACAGGATTATAGATTAATAACTGAATTAATACAGTTTGTCATTATCTTCACAAATAGAAGAAATATAACCTGGAATGTCATTCTTAGATTCATAGATCCTCTCTTCAAAGTCAACAAAACTTTTCTTGTGAATGTTCATGAGTAGTTTTAGAAATTTTATTGCTTAAAATTGGTTACCTTGGAAAGTAAGGATTGTTATCTCTATTTTTGTAGATGAGCAAAATAAAACTTGCAAAGTTTACTCAAGACCACAGGGTTAGAAAATGGTAAAGTAGGAATGGAATCCATATCTTCTTAATCTTTGGGATAGTTAAAGATCTAATCTATTTTCCATTAGCCATCCTAAGATTCTTTATCTTTTCTCTTACTAGTAAGTTGGAAAGAGATAGGCAAAGATAGGAAAGAGTATCATTGCCACATTTTTCAGTTTCTAATAAGAATGACTAAAATATAAAATGACTAAAAAAATAAACTGATTAAATCTTACAATTTAGCTGTAGTTTAACAGTATGATCATGTTACAGCAGAAGTAGAGGTTGGGGTGGGGGTGGAAGGGTGAGAAATTGAGAGACTAAGACTTGAAGCAAAATTTTCTGTTTCCAAATACCCATCCGGAAGTGACTGAATGACTAGTGAAACTTTGAAGTTATAGTGTAAGTACTGATTAAATCCATGACAATTAACAATTTCAAGTATCAAAAGGCTATATTGAGAGCTAAAATAAGGAAGACTGTCTTGGCACAGGGATAACCCTCGGTCAAATTGTGAAGTATGGAAATGTTGCTTTCCTCACTTTCCCAGTTTCCACTTCAATTCCTTTTTGCTCTCATAACATTCCCATGTAATTCCTTCCAGGGTCCCTTATTTGAAATCCCAAACAAGACCTTTTTCTTTTCTTCAAAGATTATAGGTACTCAAGTCTGGGACCTTTCCTGATTGGCTCCTTTCATGAAATTTGCCTGTCTTATTTCCCCTTCTCCTATACTCTTAGGTGATAAATAGGGTGCTATATTCTTAGGTGACATATAGCTAATCTGAACAATATTCTCAGATTATAGGTAATAAAGTTTTGCTCCTTTATAAAATAAAAGGATTAAATAAGCATCTAGACGATCAATAAGTTCTTACCCAACTCTCACATTTCTGACTATATTTTATGACTACAGCATGACATCAACATTTGCTGCAGAGGACAAGGTGTTGGAAAAATTCTACAAAGATCTCGATAAAACTCTCTCGTTCCTCTTCCTCTGCAATGGATATTGGTGAACAAAATAAGCTTCAATTCTACACACACTTTGATATTCAGTGACTCCACTGAAAAGAAGATGATGGAGAATTGTCCACTTGAGAAGATGATGGAGAATACTTTGGAAAGTTGGTCAGGAAAAAGCAATCAGAGGGGCCAAAGTCTTGCAGAGTACCACGAGGTCTCATGGCTAAACATCATGAGTGTTTTTCTTCAAGAAAAGAATTGGGAATAACTAGACATGCTGAGTCCTTAATTACATAGCAACAACAAAAATGAAATTGAATATGTTTTAATGCATTATAAAATCCTCATTTCTTCTGGGAGATTGACTTTCAAATTAATTGCCTGTGCACAGTTGAACCTACTGAATTATTAAGGCAAAAGATAAAAGAAAGGTAAAGATAAAAATAACAATAAAAGCGAGAGAAATGTGTTATCCAAGAAAGATAAGTGATATAAAGGGAAGAGAACTTTCTCTCCACTCAGAAGATTTGGGTTCAATACCTGTTACATTCTCTACTGGATCTCAATTTCTACATCTGCACAATGATGGAGCCAATCTGAATAGTTTCAGAAGTCCTGTCTAGCTCCACATTTGTGATCCTATGAAATCATAAACTCTAATTTGCCCTTGTTAAATAAATGACTAAAACTAAAAAATGAGAAATGGACACAGGAGAAGAAAGCAATACCAATTATAAGTTTCGTAATAGAAACAATGATATAAGTGAATTGAATAGCAAGACAATTAGGCCACAAAAGCCTCTAATCCATCTCAGTAAACTAACACTTGATCTCCTTGATAAGCAAAGAATTATAACAGCCAAAAGAAATAATGGTCTTGACTATAAATCCAACCCATTTGTAAAATTATATGGAAGAAAGTGGTAGCATGTTATAAATCATATTAAAACACAAAATGACAACAATTAGTAGAAGGAAAATCAAGTTGAAAGTTTGGCAAAATCAAATTTTATCAGAGATTCACTGCATGACATGCAGAGGGCATTTAAGGATAAAATTGAAAGCACAAAAATAGTTAAAAATAGAAAAATTTATTTAAAGGTTTTAATAATCAACTGTCTCATAAAGTAGAGCCATGCCATTTGGACTTTTATATGCCAAACCGAGATATGCTTTGTGAGAAAGTGGAAATAATATTGCAATGGACAGAGCAACTAGATTAGATTACATATACACAGACACATTGAGAGATCAATTATCAAGGCATTTGATAGAGGGGAAGATACCAGGAACCCCAAAACAAATCTCAGATCATTTTATTACCAAGAATAAAAGACAAAGTTGATGATATAACATCAATTACCAAACAAAATATTTTCCTACTTTCCCATTTTGAAACTTAGCTTCATATGCACATGCCAAGTACATAATTGGCAGAAGTATAAGAATGAAATCGGTAGGTTTTTACCTTTTCACAGGTTTTTCTATAGATGACCACATCTGTATAATTAGACACCTGCATGATGTAGACAATAACAAATGTCATCATACAGCTTGCTTATGTTAAAACAAAAAAATACATTTGATTCAGTACAGCAAAATAGTATCTTAAAATCTGTCTTCTCAAAAGGTGTCTCCCATGCTTATGCCTGTAATCATAGAAGATTTCTTGAAAGATGATACAAAAAAGCTGAAAGTTTCATGCATTTATTTCATGTAGTCCATGAACTTTGATGGGACAAAAAAATTACATCTTTCATTAGAGTATTTTACTTATACTTTTAAATAAGAGACTCTCAGATATAATCTTTTAACTTTTAAAAAATGGACTTATAATTGTGAGTATTTTAGTCCTTTGGTAGTTCCATTAAATAGATATTTAGGGTCAGGTGAGCCAACTCAGTGGGTCAAGGCAATTGCACTACCTAGATAGCTATCTTTTTCATCTGTGCAGGGGATTGACCTTACTTTTATCCCTGCCTTCTAGAATGTAAGGAAAATAACGGATTGGAACAAAACAGAAAGAAGTTATAGGGGTACATTCTTTTAAGGAATCTATGCTTAGGGCTTAGGTTTTAATGAACCATACTTTCTTAATTACCCCTTCCATTTCAAAATTAATCCAAAGAACCATTACCTTTGACTTTAGGGCTTTCTTCTTTACTAATTTCTAAATTTTATTTGTTCTTTGATACTTGGATCAAGTTTTGAGTCCTCAGATTTTTTTAATTTATCTCCTCATCTCTGCTGAGGGTTCAAATCCAAAATCTGAGTCTAAGCTAAAAACACAAATAGTGTGAATGAAATTAGAAAATAACAGCAGCAGAAACAATAATCCCAATTACATTTTTGACACATATTTCTGTTGATACACCTTGATGCTGGTTCCCATTCCAGAGGATCACCGAAGCTCTAAGTCAATTCATAAATGGTTGCTGATGAGTCCTAGGACTATTTGGTATTTTCAAGTCATCCATGGAATAGACGTATTCCTCTGATTTCTACTGGAATAGGAGAAGGGATAAGGACATTAGTATTTATATAGCACCTACCATGTGCCAGGCACTGTACTAAGCTTCATAAATATTATCCCATTTAATCTTCATAGAAACCCTGTGAAGTAGGTGTTGTTATTAACCATATTTATGGTTGAGGAAACTGAATAGAATAGCAGCTAACACTTAAAAGGTATTATCATAAAAAAAGTCAATCAGAAGGAATCCATTAGATTCATCCCATTTCCACTTCCAGAATAATGTAGAATGCTTATCTAGACCTTCCCTACAGCTCCTCCTTCAAGTGAATCTATGATTGCAGCAAGTTGATTTCACATTTGGTACACACAGCTTGATTTGGGTGCTTTAGTTATGAAATTCCTCCTGTTTTCTTTCAGTTAAATCGATGAACACAGTGCAGAGTGAGCAAACAATGCTTCAGTGATTTGAGGAAGAAGGGGCCTTCTCTTCTAGGCATCAAAAGAATACTTAGCTACAGCAACCAAGCTATTTTCAAGCTGGCCTTATTTGTAAATAAATGAGCTTCAAAGTGATAAAAGTATAAATAAAATAAAAATTTGCCCAATTTATACATTTTTCTTTATTTGCATTTGCACTAAAGGTTACCTACAAAGTTTCCCTTAATGTAATGGTAACCTTAGGTTCCTTCAGTTACTAAGTTAACCTGCATCATCTTTCCACAAATCTTGAATATAAGGAAGAAAAATAAGAACAACAAATCCACTGGGAAAAACCTATGTGTCACTATGTATGGTTCACTGTTTGACTGATTTAAGTTATTTTGTTGAATGATACTACTAGTACTTGGGCATCCACCCACTAGGTATAGCACATCAGTCACAAATCTTATCTCTTAAGAGTCTTGGTCTTTTGTGGTGAATAATAGACTTTGAATGATATTGAAAAATAATGTGGCATCATAGATATAAATCTATTCTAAATGTTAGACATTGATGTTCTAACTATTTTTGTTCATATGCATCATAAATCAAAAATAACACAGTTAGTAACAGGACAACGTGTGTTTCTTGCCTTTTTATGCCTTTTCCACCCCAGTCCTTTCTATATAGCATGCAGGATTTTTTTTTCTTTCCATTAAAAAAAAGAGACAGCTCTGCACCATCTTATTCTGTTGAGTAAGGTGAAGATAATGGTGCATAGTCTGATTTTTGATCTAGAAATGTTATTGATTGAAAGTGTGTGTGTCGGTGTGTGTGTGTGTGTGTGTGTGTATGTATGTATTTTACACATATGAGTACAAACTTGAGGATAAAAAACAAACTTTTAATGAAGTCTGATATGATAAAGACTCACCATGGAGAATCAAATATTTATTTTTTTCCTTAAGAAAACACAACCAGGGGGGCGGAGCCAAGATGGCGGAGTAGAAAGACGCACATACACATAGCTCTGAACCCACAACCCATAGAATGGCTACAGGGAAGTAACTCACGGCGAATTCCGCACCCAGAGGCCACGGAACATTGGAGCGAGGGAGATTTCTGTTCCGAGACCTGCAAACCTCTCGCGGGGGGGTCCTTCGCGCTGGGGACTGGGCGCCTGGACTGGGAGCTGAGTGCAGCCCTGCCGCGGCCGCGGCACCGAGAGGAAAAGATCCGAGCAGGCTTCACAGACAGGATCCAGCGGCCACGCGGGTCCCTCCACCCACAGAGGGATCTGCAAACCTCTCGCAAAAGGTCCGTCGTGCTGCAGACACAAAGCCCAGCCCAGACCTGCTGCACCCACGGCTGCGGCACCGAGAGAAACAGATCCAAGCAGGCTTCAGGGACGGGATCTCCAGCGGCCGCACAAGTCCCTCCACCCACAGGTGACAGGGGTGGGTGAGAGAGTCTCTTTGGCGGGTCGAGAGGGGAGTGGGGTGTCCCATAATTCAGGCCCCCCCCGGGAGGTAGAAGCTGAGAGGCGGCTGCAGACAGGGGCTCCCCAAGCGGGCGGGAGCCTGAATCCATTGCGGAAGGTCTGTGCATAAACCCCCTGAGGGAACTGAGCCTGAGAGGTGGCCCTGCCCCGATCTCAGCACCAGAACATAATCTCATACTGAATAGCAGCCCTGCTCCCGCCAAAAGCCCTGAGGCTGGAAGCAGCATTTGAATCTCAGACCACAAACACGGGCTGGGAGGATCAGGAGGTGAGGTGGGTGTGAGGAAAATATTCAGAGGTCAAGTCACTGGCTGGGAAAATGCCCAGAAAAGGGAAAAGAAATAAGACTATAGAAGGTTACTTTCTTGGCGAACAGGCATTTCCTCCCTTCCTTTCTGATGAGGAAGAACAATGCTTACCATCAGGCAAAGACACAGAAATCAAGGCTTCTGTGTCCCAGCCCACCCAGTGGGCTCAGGCCATGGAAGAGCTCAAAAAGAATTTTGAAAATCAAGTTAGAGAGGTGGAGGAAAAGCTGGGAAGAGAAATGAGAGACATGAAGTCAAAGCATGAACAGCAGATCAGCTCCCTGCTAAGGGAGACCCAAAAAAATGTTGAAGAAATTAACACCTTGAAAACTAGCCTAACTCAATTGGCAAAAGAGGTTCAAAAAGCCAATGAGGAGAAGAATGCTTTCAAAAGCAGAATTAGCCAAATGGAAAAGGAGATTCAAAAGCTCACTGAAGAAAATAGTTTTCAAAATTAGAATGGCACAGATGGAGGCTAATGACTTTATGCAAAACCAAGAAATCACAGAACAAAGAGAGAAGAATGGAAAAATGGAAGATAATGTGAAATATCTCATTGGAAAAACAACAGACCTGGAAAATAGATCCAGGAGAGACAATTTAAAAATTATGGGACTACCTGAAAGCCATGATCAAAAGAAGAGCCTAGACATCATCTTTCATGAAATTATCAAGGAAAACTGCCCTGAGATTCTAGAACCAGAGGGCAAAATAAATATTCAAGGAATCCACAGAACACCGCCTGAAAGAGATCCAAAAAGAGAAACTCCTAGGAACATTGTGGCCAAATTCCAGAACTCCCAGGTGAAAGAGAAAATATTGCAAGCAGCTAGAAAGAAACAATTCAAGTATTGTGGAAATACAATCAGGATAACACAAGACCTAGCAGCTTCTACATTAAGGGATGGAAGGGCATGGAACAATATATTCCAGAAGTCAAAGGAACTAGGACTAAAACCAAGAATCACCTACCCAGCAAAACTGACTATAATACTTCAGGGGAAAAAATGGTCTTTCAATGAAATAGAGGATTTTCAAGTATTCTTGATGAAAAGACCAGAGCTGAAAAGAAAATTTGACTTTCAAACACAAGAATGAAGAGAACCATGAAAAGGTGAACAGCAAAGTGAAGTCATAAGGGACTTACTAAAGCTGAACTGTTTACATTCCTACATGGAAAGACAATATTTGTAACTCTTGAAACATTTCAGTATCTGGGTACTGGGTGGGATTACACATGCACACACGCTCACATACATAGAGACAGAGTGCACAGAGTGAATTGAATAGGATGGGATCATATCTTTAAAACAAAATGAAATCAAGCAGTGAGAGAGAAATATATTGGGAAGAGAAAGGGAGAAATTGAATGGGGCAAATTATCTCTCATAAAAGAGGCAATCAAAAGACTCATTAGTGGAGGGATAAAGAGGGGAGGTGAGAGAAAAACATGAAGTCTACTCTCATCACATTCCACTAAAGAAAAGAATAAAGTGCACACTCATTTTGGTAGGAAAACCTATCTCACAATACAGGAAAGTGGGGGATAAGGGGACAAGCAGGGTGGGGGGGATGATAGAAGGGAAGGCATGAGGAGGAGAGTGCAATTCGAGGTCGACACTCATGGGGAGGGATAGGATCAAAAGAGAATAGAAGTAATGGGGGACAGGATAGGATGGAGGGAAATATAGTTAGTCCTATACAACACAACTATTATGGAAGTCATTTGCAAAACTACACAGATATGGCCTATATTGAATTGCTTGCCTTCCAAAGGGAAGGGGTGGGGAGGGAGGGAGGAAGAGAAGTTGGAACTCAAAGTGTTAGGATCAACTGTCGAGTAATGTTCTTGCCACTAGGAAATAAGAAAAACAGGTAAAGGGGTATAGAAAGCTATCTGCCCCTACAGGACAAAAGAGAAGATGGAGACAAGGGCAGAGAGGGATGATAGAAGAGAGAGCAGATTGGTCATAGGGGCAATTAGAATGCTTGGTGTTTGTGCGGGGAGGGGACAAAAGGGGAGAAAATTTGTAACCCAAAATTTTGTGAAAATGAATGTTAAAAGTTAAATAAATAAATTTAATAATAAAAAAAAAAAAAGAAAACACAACCATTGCTTGAGTCATGTGAGAGTGGATAATGAAATGTCTGCCTCCCCAAAGTTGTCTCTAGAATTTATACACACACATATACGTATACACACACATAAACATACATACACACACATATATATGAGCAAGATACATATGGGGATTAGATTAGTGTGGCAGTCTTCTTAAATTAATTGTTGCCAATATTTTCATAGTAATAGCTCTCTCAAAGATGATTATTGGATATTCTTAAGGAAACCTTCAGAAGCAAATGAACATTATTTGATTAAATTTTGTAAAGGAATTACAAAGCCAAAATGTTGAATAATCTATTGAGTAAAGGGAAAAAGTTTTCCTGATTCTGTTCACAGAGCGGCCATGGTAGCCAAAGCCTGACTATCAATGTTGAGCAAAGAAACAAATATTTTGATACAAATAATATCTCTTTCTCTCTTGCTTATAAAGGCAAACAAAGGTTTTGATTGCTGTGTTTCTCAGTTTTATAGATGTGTTGAGATCTTTGATAACTTTGATGTTTGATCATTTTTTAGGCACTTGGGAAATCACAAATGGATAGTTTATATTGTTGGCTTCAGTGAAAGATATTATTTATGTATTATTTATGTCACCTAGACTTTAAATATGTCTTTTTAGATGTCCTTAAAGACTACTTCAGGGACACTTCAGGGAAGGGGATAGACCAAGGAAATGTATAGTTCTTTATTTTTTTTTGGCAACTATTCTCTTTTTGAGAAAAAAAAAGAATCAAATCTCAAATGCTGCTAATATTTTATTTCAAATGTGAAATCAAGTTGCCTGAAACCATACACACTATTATATTGCTAGATCATTAGTTCACGTTTTGTGGAATGATGAAATAGAAGATTCAAGTTTTTTTTTTAAACTTTGCTGCATCCATTTGTCTCTGTGGTTTTCTCAAGCTTAAATCCCTCTGAAATAACCCTTGTCTTTGGCAGGAAGCTGAATAGTTGTCACTACTTATAAGCTGACAATTCTGTGTGCTATCCATTCCTCCTCCTCTTCTCTCCCTGGGATATTTCCCTTTCTTTCACAGTTGCCAGGCACCAACTGCTTTAGATAGTCAACTGCTGCCCTTCTTGTTTGAACTTGGCTTTATGTTGTTAAGGCTCACTCCTTTTTTCAACCCCTGTTTGGATTTTTATTCATATCAAGTCTCAGGTTCTTTCTGTTAAAGTTCTTTGGTTCTTCCTCCATGAATCTCTCTTTTCTCCATTAAAGTTTCTCTTGAAGTTCCGTGATCTTATCTTTCAATGGTCTATGCATCCCAATCTATACTTAGCTGATTGAGACTTCCCAAACATTTTTATCACTTTCATTTTTAGTCCTTCTTCTCTTCTGCCTCTCTACTTCTTCAAATTCTTAATTCCAAATTCTGACTATTTAGAAGCTATTAAATTGATGTTCTGATGCATAGCTTTCCTCTTCCCTAAGAAATATGAAAGGGAGGACGACTGCATGTTCTAAATTTCCAGCAAAAAAAAAAAATGTCACCTAGACTTTAAATATGTCTTTTTAGATGTCCTCAAAGACTACTTTTTAAAAATCTAATGAATGGATGCCTCCTGATGCATCGTTCACATGTGATCAAGTGGATTGAATTATCTACTTCTTTTAAAAATCGTGTCTTGTAAAAATGCAAGCCATATTTGGATTTTATCCTTTCATGGTTAAATTGTTGATTGAATAGTAGATATACCTATATCTATATCTATATATATGCGTGTGTGTGTACACATATATATGTATATATATATGTATATATATATGCTTTTTTTTTCTTTTTGGTGTTCTTGTTGTTATTATTTCTTTTCGTTCTATAGTTGCCAAAATTTTGTTATTTTACAAGCCCACTGTGAAGTTTGGTGCTGTTTCCTTTTAGTGACAGAGGAAGGGAAACTTGAACATATGGTACTGGGGAGAAAAAAGGATTCACTTAAAATCTGTGCTTCCAAGTTGTTGAGGTTTGAAGGTGCTTTTGTTGTTTAGTGTTCTTGAACTCAGAAATTCTCTAGATTAATTCTCCTTAACTGCAGTGACATTCGTTGGTAAGGGCAGAACAGACTAAGTATAGACTACGTGTTTCACAAAATCAGTCCTGAAAGAGTTTACTGATCTAATAATGTTTGCTTTCATTGGTTGTTTCACCACCAGCACACGTGTTTTTTTTTTATTTTGTTTTGTTTTGTTTTTGTTTGTTTGCTTTGTTTCTCAGTATAAACTTGTTCAGCTGAATTGATTCACCTTTTGTGGACAGTGTTTAAACCTGGAACATTGTTGGTGTTCCCAGTGAAGAAAAGAGAAGCTGATGCTTCAGACAACAGGTTGAGGCAAATGGCGAAGGTCAAAGTTACATTCTAAGCCTAAGCCTTGGCAGTGTGAAAAGAGATTAGATCCGCTGGTCTCCAGGTTCTCTGATGATCTAATACTGTTTTCCAGTGATGAATGGATGAGGATGTGTGTATGCTTAGCATGAAAATAAATTAGCAAATAATAAATAAAGCATCTTTGTTTCAAATGAAACCACTTGAATAGAATTTTTATTATTATTATTAATTTTGAATACCAGGAAGAGGCATATCATTTGAAGGTGAGTAAGTGAAAACAAAGGGCTTGGTATTTCCCTGAGTGATCTTCAATATGACAGAAAACATTTTCTTAGTTTTGACTCACTCTAAAACCTTCTCATAAATAATGATGAGTTCAAAAAGTAACATGAGGCAATGGAGAACCAGCTTCCGAGTCAAGTTCAATTTCAAGATTAACTAACTGTGAGAACCTGGGCAAATAACATTCTTCAAGTGCCCTCATGAGCAGTCAAATAGCAAACAATTGTTTTGTAATTTTTGTTGTTGTTTCCGTGTGTAATGTATGTGTGTTTTCACTAGGAGTTTCTTGCACAAAATGCATTTTAAATATGGATGCCCACACCCCCCAGTCTAATTACCTTTACCATGAACTCTGTAAAAATAGGTTTTTATTGATGGTCTTGTTTTTATATCACTAGAGTTTTAGTCAGTATGCTTTTCCTCCTACTCATACTTCCTTTAGAGCCATACAGTGTGATGAATGATATTTTAAGACAAAAAAGTAAAAAAGATAAATAAGATGAAAACTTAGCATAACTGATTGCTATATTGAAAAGTTCTGAAAATATAGATAATGTACAACTGTGGACTCCATTCGTATACAAACAAATTATTTTTATAGGTCCTATTTTGAACCATGGTTATTATTTTTACAATTTTGAAACATTTGATTTTTTTGTGGTTGTTCTTTCATTTTATATTGTTGAATACATCGTTTTCCTGACCATGTTTACTTCACTCTGGATATGTTTGTGTAGATGTTATCATGCATATTTTACAATTTATTTGGCTATTCCTTAATCAATGGGTACATACTATGCTACTTTGTATTTAATTCTTTTCCGTCATAAAAAGTGTGTATACACACATGAATATATATATATATATATATACATACACAAGTATATATGCACATATGTTTGTATATGTGTGTATATATGTGTATGTATATGTGTGTGTGTATATATATGTATGTATGCATGCATGGAAACTTCTTATCAATGGTCCCCTCAAAGTTTAAGCCGAGTAATGGCTCTGGGCCAAATGTATATGAATTGTAGTCACTTTATTTGCATAATTTGCATAATATACTAAAATGTTAGTACATTTTACCAATAATGTGCTAAAGTGACTATATTCCCACAACTTCTCCATCATTGGATATTCCCATCGTTCATGATCTTTGCCAGATTGAATATGGTATGAAGTGAAAACTCAAGGATGTTTAATTTACATTTCTCATGTTATTAATGATTTGAAACTTAATTCATGTTTACAATTTTTCTGAGAATTTTTTAAATATTCTTTCATCATTTAATTTCAATATGCAAATTTAAAATCAGTGTCGAGCTATTTGTACAGGAGACAAATCTTTTTCTAAAATATTTAGCATTTTATTTTCCCCTAATTACATGTAAAGACAATTTTTAACATTCATTTTCAAAATTTTGAGTTCCAAGTTCATTCCTTCCCTCTTTCCCCACACCCCTAGTTGAGAAGGTAAGTAAATTGATGTAGGTTACATATATGTAGTCATGCAAAGTATATTTCCATATTAGTTATGCTGTACAAAATAAGAAAAGGAAAATAAAGAAGATAAAGTAGTATGCTTCACTCTATATTCAGACACTATCAGTTCTTTCTCTGGGGATGGATTGGATTTATCATCATAAATCTTTCAGAATTGTCTTGGATTGTTGTATTGTTGAGAATAACTAAGTAACTCACAGTTGATAGCTTACAATATTACTGTTACTGTGTACAATGTTCTCCTGGTTCTACTCATTTTCCTTTGCATCAGTTCATATAAGTCCTCCAGGGTTTTTTTGGGTTTTTTTGAGGGTAGTCTCCTCATCATTTCTTCAAGAGAAGTAGTATTCCATCACAATTATATACCACAACTTTTTCAGTCATTCCCCAATTGATGGGAATCCCTTCAATTTCTGATTCTTTGCCACCAGAAAAGAGCTGCTAGAAATATATTTGTACATATAGGTTTTTTTCTCTCTCTTTTTTTTTCTTTTTAATCTCTTTTGGGATACAGGCTCAAAGAGTATACATGGTTTTATAGCCTTTTGGGCATAGTTCCAAACTGCTTTACATAATTGTTGAATGAGTTCACAACTCCACCAGAAATGCCCTCAGAGTGTATGTAAATAGTAACTGTTTCTCTTTTGGGCAGCAACCTGGATGGTCTTCCCCTCCCAGTCAGATTTTTCTTTTTAATTAAAGGGTCCATCCCTTGACTCACTCCTTGAAGAGGCCTATTCATTGAATGGACTTTGCCCCAATTAAAATTAAGACTTTAAAAAATCTTAGCTTAAAAGGAGCGAGGTTTCCCACTGCATCCTGGGCCTTGCCAGTTATCCTGATCATATGTCTGGACGCTGGCCCCAGATGGCTCTGCAACAGAAAGTGAGTTTGGTTTGACTTTGCACAGCCCTCCCCCTCACTCAGTTCAAAGTTAATCGCAAGTCATGTCATTCTCTCTCTGATGTCATGGTCCTCTTTGAGAACAAAGGATAAACTGCAACCACAATCACACAAAATGTTTCAATTTTCTCTTATGCCCTTTGACATTTTTCATTCTGTTCTGTTAGTCAATCTAATAGTTATGAGGTAGTAACCCAGAAGTATTTGAATTTGTATTTATCCAGTCAATAGTGATTTAGAGCATTTTTTCATATGGCTGTAGAAACCTTTCTCTACTTGATCTGAAAATGGACTATTTATATCTTTTGATAATTTATCAATTGGAGAATGGCTCTTATGTTTTGTAAATTTGACTCAGTTCTCTATATATTTGAGAAATGGGATTTTCATCAGAGAAACTTTGTTCAATTTTTTTTTTCACAGTTATGGTTACTAACTGAATTTCCCTTCATCCTACCTCCTTTCCGTTTATTCTATTCTCTCTTCTTTCACCCTGTTCCTCCTCAAAAGTGTTTTACTTCTGACTACCACTGCTTCCAATCTGCCCTCAATTCTATCACTCACCCCTTCTCTTAGATATAAAGCTATGGCTAGGAAATTTTAAGATGAATTGAGCAATGGCCAACGATCAAATGTGCCTCAAATGTATTTTTAATATGATATCTAAAATGCATTTTATATGTGTGAAGGACAGAAAACTGTATGGTTGTTTCTTCAAAGCAAAATAGACAGACAGACAGACAGACAGATAGATAGATATAGATATGCATGTATATGTGTGTGGTATATATATATGTATATATATATATATATATATACATGTATATATATATATATATACACATAGAGATAGAGGTATAGATACACATATATGTATATTTAAATTTTGTTTTTTTATGTTCACTACACCTTTTAGTCCATAGTCATCTTGAAATAGTTTACTCTGATCAAAATATCTATGTCAGTTTGATCAGTAAAAAGTCATAAAGTAGTTTAAGTCTGAAATCAGAATAACATTTAGCAAGATAGCATAGAAATAGGACATGTTATTTCACTTAGTATATATTGCTCCATGATGAGGGAACTCACTCTACCAATGTTATTTTTCAGTCATTTTTCAATTGTCTATGACTCTGTGACACTATTTGCAGTTTTTTTGGCAGAAATCCTGGAGTAGTTTGCCATTTCTTTCTCCAGCTCATTTTTGTAGATGAGACAACTGATATAAATAGGGCTAAGTGACTTGCCCAGAGTCACACAGCTAGTAAGTATGTGAGACCACATTGAATGCATGAAGATGAATCTTCTTAATTCCAGCCTGGCACTTTATCCATTGTGTGAAATGGTTGACCTCAACCAATGTAGTTTATCATATTTTCTCCAACTAATAGTTCTAGTAAGTTTCCTAAAGCACTCTAAATTACAGCGTTTTGTTCAGGATCATATGGCCAATATGTATATTAGAGGTGGAATATGAACCCAGATTTTTCTCACTTGAAAGTCAGCTCTCTATTCCAACATGAGAGTAATAGTATTTAATATAGTCTTTCATTAAAGTTTTTCTACAGTGAATGATTGTGGAAGAGAGATGGCCCTGGATTCTTAAAGGCTATGTCCATGGAGACCATGACAGGCAGGTTCTAACAAGCTGCGGAATTAATCAATCATCAAGCACTTTTTAAGGGACAACTGCTGTTAAGCACTTGGGATACAAGTAAAAAGGGTAAAAAAGCTCCTACTCATAAGGGGTTTACATTTAGATGCAGAGAAATACATACATAAATATGTACAGCACAAATACTATTATTAAAGACAAAATAGATTTTTTGGGGGAGGGAAGGTACCAGAGAGTGGTGGTTGTGGTGGAGAGGAGAGGATCAGAAAAGGCTTCATTCAGGTGAATGGACCATAGTCTCTATGTATCTCTGAGAAACACCAGCCTTCATAAATCAGAACGTGTTTATCATAAATAATCTGGCCATTAGGTGATGAATGGTTTTGTTCACAACAATTTATGTGGACTATCTCTTGACCTAAAGTAGTCTTAATCTGCTTCGGTGGACATAATGTCCATATGAAGAAGATCCTAAATCACTGAAATGTTAAAAGTAAAAATACATTCTACTTTCTGATCACAAAGGGAAAAATAGACAACAATTAAGGTCAATGTAAGCTGATAACATAAACTCATGATAGGAAAGGATCAGTAAACTCAGTTATGGCCTAGCAATAAAATCTAAATTATCTCTCCCTCCCAAAACTACTGATAATTATATTTTTGAGGATTTAACAAAGAGGTATATATTGATAACTATTTAAAAGAATAAAATTACAGTTGTGGATACAATACCAATATTTTGGGTTAATTCTGAATTTCTGAACTCTGTTCCTGTAGAGTCAATGATATATTCACAGAGCCTATGACTTCCATGAATAACCCTGCACAATTCTTATTTGTGAAATACAAGAGACTCTTCACATGGAAGACAGAACTTCAACATTTATTCAAACATCAGAAAGACAAATCCCAAAAACAGAAAGCAATCCATCATAGTAACACAAATCTATACACAGTAACAATGGAGAGGACAACACCATTCCCAAGCCTTCCTCCTGCTAGTCTTTCCACAAACCAGTTTCCTTAAATAAATCACAGGCAGGCTCTCTTAAACAAAATGAGCTTCTCTCACTCACAGTCAGCTGTGGGCTCACATGAGTCTTTCAGTTCTGACTGCTCTCTCACTAATTTCTTCTCAGCTCTGCTCTAGCTTTGCCTTTTCCTGTTCCACTCTTCCTATTACGCCTCTTCAGCAAACTCCTCCCACCATAGGCTCCATGTGACTCAGACTTCCATGTGACCCAGGAAGGTCATATGGGCCCATTAATTAATAGGAAAGATATTCCCGTTTAAGTCACCATTACAATTCTACATTTCTCAGTGAAATAAGTGCAGATGAAATTGTAATTTATAATTTGAAAGTAATCTTGATCAATTTCTTATGTACAGTGTATCCAAAAGTTTTAGTATAACTCTAAAGGCTAATTTCATGAATCTTCACTGATACTTTAGGGATACCTTGTTTATTTGATAAGGCAATTCATTATATTGTACTCTCTGAAACAGAAAGTTATTACTTTTTTCCTTTTTGTAATTTATCATTAATTTATTTTTAGTTCTCAATATTACTTCCACAAATTTTGAATTCTAAATTACCTTCCCAACTCCAAACTCCCTCCTCCCCCCATATTAAAATAACATACATTCTGAATACCCGTATTTCCAATCTGACCTCCCTTCTATCATGTTCCCTCTACTTTAATAACCTTCCCCTCTATTTTCTTGTGAGGTAAGATCAATTTTTATATCTTATTGCCTGTATGTCTTATTTCCCAGTAAAAACAATTTTTTAACATTGATTTATAAAACTTTGAGTTTCAAATTATCTCCCTTCTTCCCTCTCCAACCACCACCATTGAGAAGGCATGTAATTCACTATAAGTTATACATGTGTAGTCATGCAAAACACTTCCATAACAGTCATGTTGCGAAAGAATAACTATATTTCAAACCATCAGATCCTGTCCCCCTTTTATTCTATTCTCTCCTTTGATCCTGTCCCTCCTCAGAAGTATTTGCTTCTGATTACTTCATCCTCTCATTTGGCATCCTTTCTGTTATCATCCACACTTCCTATCCCCTTCCCCGCTACTTTCCTGTAAGGTAAGATAGAGTTTGAAACCCAATTGAGTGTGTATGTTTTTCCCTCCTTAAGCTAAATCCAATGATGGTAAGGTTCACTCATTCCCTCTTATATTTCCCTTCTTCCTCTCCATTGTGAAAGGTTTTTCTTGACCCTTTTGTGTGAGACAATTTATCCCATTCTATTTCTTTTTTTCTCCTAATAATACATTACTCTCTCACCCTCAAATTTTTTTTTTTTTTTAGATACCATCCCTTCATATTCAACTCACTCTATACCTTCTGTCACTCTGTCTCTGTCTCTGTCGGTAAGAAGATGACCAAGTTCGGAACCTACAATAGATGACCTTGAGACTGAGGAAAAAAGCAGACTCTGGGGCAGGGGTTGCCAATCATCCCATGCAGAATGGTACAAGCACTAGCAGCTAGAATGCAGAGGGCAGAAAATCAAACTGGACATTCCCAAATTAGCCAAGAGCTCTTGAACACAAGAAACTGACCTGAGCACAACATCCCGATCTAAAACCTGAGGTTAGAAATAAAAGTAAACACAAGAAAAAAATCAAACGCTCAGAAGAAATACTAGCAGTAATTGGAAGACCAAGAGACAAAAAGAAGAGTTTAATTTCACCACTGCTTAGAGGGTAAATTAATTCATTGTGGAGGACAACTAGAGTGGTTATTAGAAATGAAGTGAAAGAAAAAAATTACAATTAGAAATAAAATTAATATTCTAAGTGAAAAAAAGATTAAATAAGTTAGACCAGAAAGTAGATGACACATTTTTTTCACTAAAAAGTAAAACAATGGGAAATCAATGACTCTAGGAAACAAGAAAAATACAATGAAGTTATTTTTATGTAAAGTATCATCTTAATCTACATAATATGTAGCAGCTCTCTTTGTGGTGGCAAAGAATTTAAAATTGCAAGGATGACCATCAATTGGGTAATCACTGGACAAGTTGTGATATATGATTGTGATGAAATGCTACTGTGCTATGAGAAATGATGAGCTAATGACTTTAGGGAAAAAAATTGGAAAGATTTACATTAAATAACAAAGAACAAAATTAGCAGAACCTAGAGAACAATGTATATATTAACAGTGATATTTTTTTAAGAACAACTTTGGGTAAAGAAGTTATTTTTGCTATAATAAATACCCAAATTAAAGGACATATAAAAAAGACACTCTCTGCATCCAGAGAAGTAATGAATAAATAAAAGTATGTAATCTAGAATATTCTTACATGCACACACATACATACATATACATACATACATATACACCTATTTGTGTCTAATTATTGGTGTGTCTAGTGTGGGAATGGAAGGGAAGAAAAATAAACTTGCATGATAATTTTGTTTTATATTTGAAAGAAATTATAAATTTTGCCTAGCAGATTTTCAGTTCATGTGTAATCATCCTTTTTATTGTATTATGTTAAGGAAATTCTTGCTTTATTTAACAAATTAAAAATTAAATTTAGGAATATAAGATATCTACTCTCAAAAATAATTAATTTGGAAAGCAGAGGCAATGTAATAGTCATTAAAGTCCTTGAAAACACAACCATGCAAAATGCTTGGATATATTATTTTAAGTAATCATTCCCATATCTCTTGGAATAAGAAGGGTGAAAGGAAAATTTAAAAAAAAAATAAACATACGGATCACCTCTTGAAATAAATTTCAAACCAAAAAAAAAAAAAAAAACCTCTCAAGAATGTTAAAGCTCAAATCCTGAATATCCAGATCAATTAAAAATTCATTCAACAAGTATTTATTAAGCACCTACTATGTTCCAGGCATTGTTATAAGCTATGGAAATACAATGAAAGATAAGTAGCAAATGCTATCCTCAAGGAGACTAATCTAATACGTGAAACAATGTAAAAAGTACTATGTACAATCAAGTTGTAGATAAGATAAATTGGAAATGCTCTACAGAGTGTGGTCACTTGTTAAGGGAGTATTGAGGAAAAAAATGGTTCTTGCAAAAATGTAGGATATTAACTGAGACTTGAAGCAAGTCAGAGAAGTAAAGAGGCAGAGATTAGGAAACAGTTCTTTCTGAGCATAGGCAATAAGTCAAAATGCCTGGAGTTGAGATGGGTTGCTTAGTTTGAAGAATGGTAAGAAAACCAATGTCACTAGGCTCATGGTGAATTGTATATTTAATCCTGGTGGTAGTAGGGAGCCAATAAAGTTGATTTAATTGTGGAGACAAACTGGCAAAATGATATTTCAGTTTCAGAAAGATCAGTTTTACAGGTGACTTGAGAATGGACTTCAGTGGAGAGAAACTAAAGTCAAGTAAAGGTAATGAGGACTTGGATCAAAGATGTTAATAGTGTCAGAGGAGAGAACAGGATGTATACAAGAGATGTTACCATGATAAAAATGACAGAATTTGGCAACTCATTGGATATGAGGAATGAGAGAGTGAAGAATTATTAATGACAACTATTTTGCAAATCAGTGTGACTAGGAAAATGGTGCTATTCTCCATAATAATAAAGTCCCACCTATCATTACAGGTAGGTACCATTACCTACCATTTTCTTATACTTTATTCCATTAGGAATACCATTTAATCCAGTGACATTGGTCTCCTTTCTGTTCCATGAACAAAACGCTGCATTTCTCAGCTCTGGGCATTTTACTCTGGCTGTCCCCCATTCCTGAGATACTCCTCCTCCTCAACTCTGCCTACTGACTTCCCTGGCTTCCTTTAAAAGTCAGCTAAAACTCCGTCTTATATGGGAAGTCTTTCCCAACTTCTTTTAATTCTGGTGTCCTCTTTCTGTTATCTATCTATACAACCATTCATCTTTCTGTCTTTTTTTGAATGCTGTCTTCTCAATTAAGCTGTGAGTTCCTTGAGGGCAGGAATTGTCTTTTACCTATCCTTGTATCCCCCAGGCTTAGTGCCTGGTACTAGTAAGTGCTTGATGAATTCTTATTGATCAACTAATCCCCAGAGAGAGTATGCCTGTCTTTCTCTTGAAGCCAGAATAAAAAATATGTGTATTCTTCAAAGCTCTTGTGCCAAATCTACAACTACAAAAGCATTCAATGTCCAATTATGATTCTCACTACATGTTTGGAAGGTGTTATGCAAAATGCTTTAGGTTTGGAGAAATGTTTGACTTTTGACTATTGAACAAAATCTTGTGTTACATAAAGGAAAAGAAATTTTTTATGTCTTAAAAACATTAATAACTAACTTTTATGTAGCACTTACTATGTTCCAGACACTAAACTAAAGATTTTACAAATATTGTCTCATTATGTTATTATAAATATTATCTCATTTTATCACAATAGCCCTGGAAACTGACATAGAGGTTAAGTAACTTGTCTAAGGTTGCTCAGCTAGTTAAATCTGTGAGGTCATTTATGAACACAGATTTTCTTGACTGCAAATCTGGCACTC